>NC_138770.1:524126820-524546820 GCF_965119305.1 Pelophylax lessonae
ACGCACCAAAAGTTTCGTTTCCGGTTTCATGTATAAATGTGAGAACGCGGTTTTGTATATTCGCGAATTCGCGAATAGTGAACATACACAACCATTAAGCAGATTTAACTTAGAAAAAGAAATACAAATACATACATTTGTGGACACCAGAAAACTTTATTTAGACACATGAAGACATTTTAAAAAAAAAATTGGAAACATGCTGTTTATTACATTTGTATTTTTCAAACCAAAACAACCTTTGTACAACATTTAGACCATATACATCGACAAAGAGCCCATAATCAACAGATGCATGTGCAGATTGACAGAATTATGTTAACAGCAATAAATACTTACAGAGAGTCAACACACAACACAGCCAAATCTCACCTCCATAAATAACAAAGGGCCAAAAATGTTACCCATAAAACATGTGACACACAAATATATTGGACCTCTTCGTAGGTCAAATCTTTCCTGATGTCTGAGTGAGCTATATATAATCCAAGCAAACACACCCAGAATGGTAACGCCCAGTCCAAAAATTAACTGTGTGTATCCTGTGTGTTTTGGAGCATGCTCAGTTGCCAAAACAAGGGAAATAGAAATGAGGAATAGAAATGTATGTAGGTGTGTATAGTATATGTGAATTGAAAAAATTCTCTCTTGAAGTTTGCTAGTCATTATTTAGAATGTTTAGATACAGGAATACATACATATATATACAATTACGTGAGAGAGAGAGAAATATATATTTAGGGAAACAATTGAAACACACCTTTTGGGATTTGAGAAGTGAGATTGTGACGATTGAACAGATATGTAAGCCAACAATCTGACTCATCACTCATGAACATCCCTAAATTTGGCGTGGCAATTATATCAGGCGTTCTTATGTGCATTTTGGCTGGCGTTTTCACAGGCGTTTTGACATGCATTTTTTGGGCAGGCATTGTTATATGAAATCACCTACAAAAGCCCCAAAAACAGACCACAAACACGTACATGTGAACGTAGCCCGTTTGGGGGCGTTTGAGGGGGATTTGTCCAGCTCAAGGATCAGCTCCCAAAACAGGCAAAAAATCCAATCCTATTCAGTTCAATGGCCCCTGTTCCCATGTGAGCATTTTGACGGCATGAGGAAAACACCCAACGCTCACTGAGAAATAGCACAATGATTAGGGAGTCTGCCTTCCTGCTGTAGGTTTGTAAGTTCGAATCCGGAAGGTGCCCTCTGTATGGGCAACACTTGGATATCTCCAATCCTCCAAATGTTGACATCATTAATTTTGTTCATGTTTGAAAAAGGCATGTGTATCAGCAAACTTTTAATCCAAAGACATGAACAAAATACAAAAGATGCCCCATAAAGTCAATATGTAGCAATATTGTGAGCTAAAGCTCTATTTGTTTGTTGGGCATACTTTGCTAATTAGCCAAGTATAAGGGATATATATATATATACCTTCAGTTAAATGTGTAGTAAAATGGTAACACTTGGCCATACCCATATGGAAGAAAAGGTAGTATTTGCAATATATTTCTAAAAACATTCTTTGGAAACACATAAAATATTGTCAAAATTGTGACATTTCCTTGATATGTGTGAAATGCTAATAATCTTTCTTTGAAATATGTTTTACATCTATTTTTTTTCTATCTGACGACCAATTCCCCAATGTAATATTTTGTGGGTTTTTTCAGAGAATGTGGAGGTTCTATATAAACACTGTAGATTTGACTGCTATGATTTCGGAGTTAGCAGGAAAGGTGTATGGAATGTGATGGTGTTTACTAAAGGATCCCTTGTTGGAAGTGTGCATGTTTTTCCAATTCCGCCGGTTTTTGCCATTTTCTATGGGCGAGACAGCGGATTTGCAAGCGGTATTCAAAAAAAAATTGACCCAAAATCGCGCTGGCGAAATTTTTTGAGCCAATTTGGCGTTGCGCATGCGCACATTCGCGAGTTCGCAGCTCGCGGCTGGAGGAGCTGTTTAACCTTTCCACACTTTCGCAGATATCTCTCTTTCTAAGTCAGTTTTTGAGATTTTTTAAACGCAAGTCATCTCCAAATTGACTTCCACACCTTCCACAGTGATTTGGGATTTTTGGGGGTACAGGGGAAAATTTGGCTAAACTTTAGTCGAGCTTTTAGCTGGCGTGGTTTTAAGTCGCGCTCTGACCATATTGCATCTTAATGAATCTCACACTAGGCGCTATTTTCCGCCCGCCGTTCTTTGAATGCCAATTTCAGACTTAAATAATCGCCGCTTCGCAAAATCACGCCGAAACGCCAATTCGCCGTACTATGAATCAGGCCCACAATGTTTATTTTTGCTGAGGTAAAGAAAAGTTAAACAAAATAAAATGATATCAATAGAATGCACAAAACTATTTAACCACTTGCCGACCGCCGCAAGTACATATACTGCGGCGGTCAGCCCCTCACAGGCAAAGTGACGTACCGGTACGTCACTAGCCTGTGAGGCTCTGGGGAGCGAACACGCGACGCCGGAGGCGCGCTCCCGCGCGGTCACGGACCCCCCCGCTCACTCAGGATCGTCAGTGACAGCGGGAGAAAGGCAGGCGGCTAGTGTAAACAAGCCGCCTGTCATTCTCCCCTGTGTAGAAACAGTGATCATACGGTTCTACTATGTAGGACCATCGATCATTGTTCCTACACCTCAAGCCACAGCCAACCACAGTTAGAATCACGCCCCTAGGGACACACACAGCCCCTCCCTCTCAGATAAAGTTAACCCCTTCACTACCAGTGTCATTTTACAGTAACAGTGCATATGTATAGCACTGATTACTGCAGTAATGTCACTGGTAACCCCAAAAGTGTCAACTATGTCAGTCAAGGGTCCGATCTGTCCGCCCCAATGTTGCAGTACCGCAAAAAAATTCGCAGATCGCCGCCATTACGCGTTAAAAAAAAAAACAACAAAAATGAAAAAAATCTTTCCCTTTGTTAGTAAACGCGATAACTTTTGCGCAAACCAATCAAAATACGCTTTTTGTGATTTTTTTTACCAAACATATGTAGCATAAAACAAATTGGCCGAAAATGTTAAAAAATTTTGATTTTTACATTTTTTTGGGGGAATTTCATATACAAAAATGTGAAAAATATTGTTATTTTTGCAAAATTTACGCTCTTTTTTTGTTTATAGCGCATGATCAAAAAAATCGCACAGGTGATCAAATGCCACCAAAAGAAAGCTCTGTTTGTGGGGAAAAAAGGACGTTGTTTAGGTACAGCGTCGCACGACTGCGCAATTGTCTGTTAAAGCCACACAGTGCAGAATCGCAAAATACCCCCTGGTCAGGAAGGGGGTAAAATCTTCTGGGACTTAAGTGGTTAAGAGCCGGTTCACACTATTACGACTTGCCAGGCAACTTGGTCAGCCTGGCAAGTCGCGCACCGCTGGGTCCATTGAGTAGTACAGGACCGGTTCTAATAGGAACGACACAAGTCGCCCCGACTTAGAAAAAGGGTCCTGTACTACTTCGGGGCGAAATGGAGGCGACTGGCATAGACATTCATTAGATGAAGTCCGTGCAAGTCGCGCCGAAGTCGCGGTGCACGCAACTTCACAGGTCGCCTCAGGGGACTAAATGTCAATCTTTATTATTATCTCCTATATTTTAATTTTAGTAATTGCTATCCTTTTGTTATGTTTTGTGTTGTTATACAGTAGCACCGCACAAATCTGACCGTGTATTGTTTTGTTATTTTATATTTTATTCTGCTAAAACTATTTAACCTCTTCTGAACAACAATTATTAGTTTAACCACTTGAGTGCCGGTTCACATTGGTGTGATGCAGGAACCCTGCGAATCCACTGCGGGTTCCCGCATCGCACCCGACTCGCAGGCAGCTCACACTGCCATATGCGAAATGCTGGGAGTGCCAATACAAAGTTAATGACACCCCCAGATTTTTCTGCATATCACAGTGCTAACTGTCAATTCAGACAGGAATCGGATTGCATAGGTGTGAACACCCATGCAATCTGATTCTGGGGCAGACCAAAAAAAGGTCCTACAGTTGTTATCACAAGAAAGCTGAATATCGGCATCACCCCGATACAACCACTTGAAGCAGAATGATGTACAGGTACGTAGTTTTGCGGCAAGTGATTAAGAAAAACAAAATGGGGGGGGGGGGGGGGTTACTAAAACTGGATTGGAAAATCTGGTGCAGCTCTGCATAGAAACCAATCAGCTTCCAGGTTTGAAGCTTAATTGAATGAGCTGAAGTTAAAAGCTGTTTGGTTACTATGCAGAGCTGCACCAGATTTTGAGTGCTCCAGCTATAGTAAATCTTGGATCGAGAGTAACTTGGTCTGAGAGCGTTTTGCAAGACAAGCAAAATATTTTAGACTTGATAAACGGGCGATGTCATGATATACAAGTAGGGTCACAACTGAGTACAAAAGAGAAGAGAGGCGCCTCTAAGTGTAGTGATATGGTTACATTTAATGAAGGTTTAACATTTAGCAACTCACATGGTTGATGATTAAACCAGGCACATCTATGTATGCAGGCATCCGGGGTAAAGCTGTCCACATAGACCATCCTCCGCACCACAATCAATATTATCCCTTCCACTGTTTCACGAGCGTTTCCAGCCTTGCTTTCAGATCACTCTACTGCAGGATAGCCTTCCCGGTCAGGATTACAGACTGATGGTGGTGAGAGCCAGCATGTGGAGTATGGTCTATGTGAACAGTTTTACCCCGGATGCCTGCATACTTAGATGTGCCTCTTTTAATCACCAACCATGTGAGTTGCTAAATGTTGAGTGTTCATTAAATGTAACTATATTGCTACACTTAGAGGCACCTCTCTTCTCTTTTATACTCTGTAGCTCCTGCTGGATTTTGCTTCTAATCCCCTTGTGGAGGCTGCCATTTGTGGATGGACATTTTATGGTTACACAACCTATCACATTAAAATTATATATATAGTGCAGCGCTAAATAGAAATAATACTCAAATGTGCACAATTAGAATGGTTGAACGCATTAAATAAATTTGTATACAAAAAGGTGAATGAAAACTCATTAAATTGATTGGAAAAGAAAGTCCAAAAAAGTGCAAGTGATAAAAAGTCCAATGAATCCACAAGGAAAATAGTGACTTGAAGAATTGATAAGTCCCACACCATAGAAATTCAAATGTGCTCACCAGATGGTTTGGACGCAAATTACTGTACAGCAAATGGGTCATACAAGCTGAATGTGATGATGTCCACAACACCGAATGATGGGAACCTCTGCAGTGTCTCTGGATCACAGATTGAGTCTAGATGAATATTCCCCAAACAGCTCCAGAAAGAAATGCCAAGGAATCCCCAATCATGGATGTATAAAGAGGGATAAACCAAGGGACAACATAGTGTGATACCGTATGAATACTTTATTTAAGGATAAAAGAAATACACTTGCAGAGTTTCCAATGGTAAGAAGCATTCAGTTAAGGTCTGGCACTCATGCCAACCTATCACATTGCTATAATCTTCTTATATGGACTTTAAACTGAAGGACTTATGATTAAATGTTTGTGGAACGAATCATCTGAGTTTTTTATTATTTCTTATGGGGAAATTTGCTTTGATATACGAGTGCTTTGGATTACAAGCATATTTCCGGAACAAATTAGGCTTGCAATTCAAGGTTTTACTGTATTCTAGCAGAACATAAAAGAAACTTTCTCTTGTGTCAAACTTTCATTTGAAAGTTTAAGTGTTCCAGTCAAGTTAACAAGCATGTTAAGAGCTGTCTTCTGCTATTACAGGGGATGTCATTTTGACAATGATGGTGTATGAAGCACATCGTTTCCACCATTGTCGTATCATGTAATTTCTAGTTAAAATGACACGTAAGAGATAGTGTATTACATATGTATTAGCTGTTATAACATTTTTCCATAGGGAAGGGTAAAGCATGATAACAGAATATTTCTGGGAATATTTTTCAATAACAATATAAGTCTCATATCTAATGTAAGTGGCACCAATTCCAAGTATACAAGCAAATTACTGTACATCAGTATTCACGTTGCTGATCTGTTTTTATGACCATTTAATCAATTTGAATAATTTTAATAGTTTTTTGCAGATGTCTATATGAGGAAAACAATTAAATAAATATCAGAATATTTAAAATTAAATTATATGTAAACCAAATGGATAAAGTCTCATAAAAGCTGTGGCTTTATTTAAAATAGATAACACAGGTTTTCGATCAAGACCACAAATGGCTGTTTTAACCCCTGAAAAATGATATGTATCCATTGCTGGAGTACATGCATGTAGACAGGAAGTGGCTGTAAATAAGCTTAAAGGAAATAGGTAGAAATCTGCAACAAAGTTTGCTAAAATCCCTGCAATGTACATAGATCAGCCAGAGAAAAGTTTTTGGTTTCTCAACAATTGTGGAGTTACTCTTTAAATCTCAACACTATGAACATACAGAGAAAATAAAACAAAGGAACTTGCTATACTTAAGTGACAATAAAATTCAGGCTTGGGTGACTTGCAAAAACAGCTGTTTTGGAGGCTCAAAATAAGCAGGTCTGAGGGCATTGAAGTGCCCAGAGCTTAATGCAATTCTCTTTTTAAAAGTCTAGTGAACAAAAATATAAAGCTAGCAGTGGCATAGCGTGGGTTGTTAGCGCTGGGAGCAAGGTGGGTCATTTGCGCCCCCCTAATCCGTGGACTTTTAGCACTCCCCGAGTCCCTTCCACTAGTATAGTATTAGGTACTAATATGGTACACTTTAGGATGTACTACTCTTTCTCTTGGTTCTCCTTTCTTTTCCTTTTATTGCTCTCTGTGCTTACTTTTTATTTATTTTTTTCCATCTCTTCTTCTATCTTTTCCTTTCCTCACTCTATACGTCTTTCTCTCCCTTTTTCTTTGTTCCTCCCCCTTTGCCCTCCCCTCAACCTCACTTTTTTTTTCTCTTCCACAGACATCCCGCGAGGTACGGGAGTCTCCTGCATTTGGGCTGTTACTCACTGACACCCGCAGGTGCCGCACGATATCCTGGCTGTCAGCTGTCAGCCACAGCAGCCCCAGGCTGTACAGTACTCCACTCACCCACTGGGGGGGGGCAGAGGGGGCCATGCCCTCCCCTGAACATTATGCTGTGCCCCCCAACAGAATCCCACCTCCTGCTCTGGGATGACGGGTTGGTAAGCCCAGATTGCTGGATCCCGACCCGCCATCCCCGAGCATTACTGTAAAGAACGGAGCTGATGCCTCCTGTATAGTTGAGGCTCCTGGCACAGGCAGAGTAATATCAAATGCACTCTGCCTGTGACAGGAGCCATAGAGGAAGCATCGGCTCTGCTCCCTACTGCAGCTGCATGCTTCCTCCAGCGACGCTCCTGTCACACTCCGTTTGTGTCTCAGAGGAGCCAGCAGTAACCACCAGCAGTACATGTATGAACAAGGACATGACATTTTCACATGTCCTAGGGGTGCAACTAGCCCACAGCACATAATTGTAAATATCCCAGCATGTGCAGTGTTATTGACTTCTACCACCATGACCACTTCAAATCACTGAAAAGGTCATGGTAGTTAGAGTGTTCCTTTATTATCTCTCAGAAGAAGTAAACCTCTGTATACTGATTCCATTTCATTTGATCATCCTCTAGTTGTGTTTAATTGGTAGGGGGAGGCACGGAGTGCCACCTCCCTGAAATTAGTTTTTGCAGGTTGGGATGTCTGCTTCCATGTATTCTCTCATTTTATTCCTTCTCTTACTCTTCTTTGTTTTTGTCTCTCTCTCGCTCACCTCCTTTCTTTCCCTCCCCTACCCTCTCTCTCCCTCTATCCTTTTTTCTCTCTGTGAAGTGTGTGGCTTCATGTCCATTTATTGCATTATTGAATAAAACGCTAACCATACACAATAAATATATATGCACTGTATGTATTTACACCCAATGATTGGTTATCTTTGGCGGAGGGGGGATTGCAATGTAGAATGTGCCTTGGCCATAGCCATGTGTGTTTGTACAGTGTATGTATTGTGTGTGTACAGTGTGTGTATTATGTGTACAGAGTGTGTATTGTGTGTGTGTACAGTGTAGGTATTGTGTGTGTGTACTGTGTGTACAGTGTGGATGTAGAGTGTGTTTACAGTGTGTGTGCACGTGTGTATTATGTGTGTGTACAGTGTGTGTGTACAGGATCAATGCAGGAGAGGGCACACACACAATTCTACTGCCAGGATCCATGCAGGAGAGGGCACACACTGTATACACAATGCACACACACATACACACTGTACACACACTGTACTCACACTGTACACATACACAATGCACACACTGTACACACACATACACACTGCACACACACTGTACTCACACTGTACACATACACAATGCACACACAGTACACACACATACACACACACACACACACACACTGTACACAGACACACACTATATATACACACACACACACAATACGCACACAATACACACACTGCACACACACTGCACACACTCTGTGTGTATAGTGTTTGTGTGTACAGTGTGTATTGTGTATGTGTGTGTACTGTGTGTGCATTGTGTGTGTGTGTATACAGTATGTATGTGGTCAGTGTGTGTACAGTGTGTGCGTGTGCAGTGTGTGTATACATTGTGTGTGTGCGTATTTTGTGTGTACAGTGTGTGTGTATATAGTGTGTGTGTGTGTGTGTACAGTGTGTGTGCACTGTGTGTACAGTGTGCGTGTGTGCAGTGTGTGTACAGTGTGCATATTTTGTGTGTACAGTGTGTGTGTGTACAGTGTGTGTGTGTGCGCGCAGTGTGTGTACAGTGTGCATATTTTGTGTGTATAGTGTGTGTTTGTACAGTGTGTGTGTGTGTGTGCGCAGTGTGTGTACAGTGTGCATATTTTGTGTGTACAGTGTGTGTGTGTGTGCAGTGTGTGTTGTCAGAATGTTTATTCTGCTCTGATATAACAGTGTCTATTTATGCAAATAAGCAAAGATCTGTAAGTTAGGAGAATCTTAACTTATTTCCATAAATCATAAAAATACAAGATCGTTTTAAGTGACACTAAACTGAAGATAGAGGATACAATTCTGTGCAAAAATATATATATTTATTAAATACTTCAGTGCAAAATAAAATGTCAAAAATATAATTGGTGATAAATACAAAGTTTCAATAAAATACAATAAAATATATCACAAAGGTAATATGAGAATAAAATCAAAGAATATTATCTCAGAATAATAAAATGATCATAACCAAAGACTTTTAAAGATGATTGACAGTCTACATAAAAGATGGCAACCAATAGGACAGATTTGACATGTGACTTCTCTCATCCAACAGATATTCAATTTCTATGTTTTAAATACAGTTGCATGGATCAACATTGTTGGACCACGCCTTGAAAAAAGTCCAGATTGTTTTGATAAAATATGTTTCTATTTAGTTAATCTACCATAAAGAATACATCACAACTGAACCATTTTACTAAAAGCCAGAATCAGCTTAAAATCCCAAGATAAAAAGAATTAAACCAATCATACTGCAGTTAGAATGATTTAACTTCAAATCTTGATGCTAACAGATTTGGTGATGGATCAGTTAGGTGCATCCAATTAAAGCAGATCAAATATCTATAGGAAGAATAGGAACATACTTTACCAGAGAAATCTTATTGTCTGAGAAGTCACGTTGCCTTGGTTACAGGATCAATTGTCACCCATGAGTTTCAGAACTTCCTCACGATCTTTTCAGTCCTCAGCTCTCAGCCTCTCCCCTCTCTCTCTAGCTTGACAAGAACTTTAAGCCCCCCTGAAGTGTGGGCCGGGATCTCATTACCATATAATCTCCACCTCACTAAAAGCATCTAATTACTATAATCAATTACTGGAAATTAAAATTAAACAGCCACTAGGGGCAGTGTTGTATTACTTATTAGATTCAGTATAAAACACGTCATAACATACACAATAGCCCCACTATTAAAGATAACCTATGACCTAAGACTGTTCAAGCAATTAAATCACTTGGCTGTGTCCTATACTGTCAAGAAAAGCGTCTGGCTTGTAGGATTTATATTCCCTAGCCCAGTCCAAAGTAATTCTTATATAAACACTCCTACCACATGCCTTAAAATGAAGTAATTAGTTACAAGACACATATGTCCTTACACTTAATAGAAAAGTATACCTATGTATATATGTATATGTATATATGTATATATGTGTATATATATATATATATATATATATATATATATATATATATATATATATATATATATATATACAGTCAGGTCCATAAATATTGGGACATCGACACAATTCTAATCTTTATGGCTCTATACACCACCACAATGGATTTGAAATGAAACAAACAAGATATGCTTTAACTTTAGACTTTCAGCTTTAATTTGAGGGTATTTACATCCAAATCAGGTGAACGGTATAGGAATTACAACAGTTTGTATATATATGTATATATTTTTAAGGGACCAAAAGTAATGGGACAGATTAACAATCATAAATCAAACTTTCACTTTTTAATACTTGGTTGCAACTCCTTTGAAGTCAATTACAGCCTGAAGTCTGGAACGCATAGACATCACCAGATGCTGGGTTTCATCCCTGGTGATGCTCTGCCAGGCCTCTACTGCAACTGTCTTCAGTTCCTGCTTGTTCTTTGGGCATTTTCCCTTCAGTTTTGTCTTCAGCAAGTGAAATGCATGCTCAATCGGATTCAGGTCAGGTGATTAACTTGGCCATTGCATAACATTCCACTTCTTTCCCTTAAAAAACTCTTTGGTTTCTTTTGCAGTATGCTTCGGGTCATTGTCCATCTGCACTGTGAAGCGCCTTCCAATGAGTTCTGAAGCATTTGGCTTAATATAAGCAGATAATATTGCCCAAAACACTTCAGAATTCATCCTGCTGCTTTTGTCAGCAGTCACATCATCAATAAATACAAGAGAAACAGTTCTATTGGCAGCCATACATGCCCATGCCATGACACTACCACCTCCATGCTTCACTGATGAGGTGGTATGCTTTGGATCATGAGCAGTTCCTTCCTTCTCCATACTGTTCTCTTTCCATAACTCTGGTACAAGTTGATCTTGGTCTCATCTGTCCATAGGATGTTGTTCCAGAACTGTGAAGGCTTTTTTAGATGTTGTTTGGCAAACTCTAATCTGGCCTTCCTGTTTTTGAGGCTCGCCAATGGTTTACATCTTGTGGTGAACCCTCTGTATTCACTCTGGTGAAGTCTTCTCGTGATTGTTTACTTTGACACACATACACCTACCTCCTGGAGAGTGTTCTTGATCTGGCCAACTGTTGTGAAGGGTGTTTTCTTCACCAGGGAAAGAATTCTTCGGTCATCCACCACAGTTGTTTTCCGTGGTCTTCTGGGTCTTTTGGTGTTGCTGAGCTCACCGGTCCGTTCTTTCTTTTTAAAGATGTTCCAAACAGTTGATTTGGCCACACCTAATGTTTTTGCTATGTCTCTGATGGGTTTGTTTTGTTTTTTTAGCTTAATGATGGCTTGCTTCACTGATAGAGACAGCTCTTTGGATCTCACATTGAGAGTTGACAGCAACAGATTCCAAATGCAAATAGCACACTTGAAATTAACTCTGGACCTTTTATCTGCTCCTTGTAAACGGGGTAATGAGGGAATAACACACACCTGACCATGGAACAGCTGAGCAGTCAATTGTCCCATTACTTTTGGTCCCTTAAAAAGTGGGAGGCACATCTTCAAACTGTTGTAATTCCTACACCTTTTACCTGATTTGGATGTAAATACCCTCAAATTAAAGCTGAACGTCTGCAGTTAAAGCACATCTTGTTTGTTTCATTTCAAATCTATTGTGGTGGTTTATAGAGCCAAAAAGATTAGAATTGTGTCGATGTCCCAATATTTATGGACCTGACTGTATATATCTAACATTATATAGTTCACACTTCTATAAATAATAAAAATACAATGTATTATTGTTAATATACATCTTACACATGATGATGCTTTCTAAAACATATTTTTAAATGAACCTGATAAATACACTGAACTTATTGTTCATTATAAAATACAGACAATCAAGGAGACATCACCCTCCTTAACATCTGGTGCCATCCTGGCTAGGCTTTTTATCAGGTGAAATGTCAGAAAGTCCCATTATTTACGATTTTAAAGAAATACAAAGATATCTGTTGAAAATTTCAAGACTCTTTTGTCAGAGACATTTTGTTTAAGAGAACATATATGAACGTTCCATCACCCCTATACAAGATGGAAGCTGTGCTGTTTAAAATTTCTATGTATAACTGATATACATGGCTTATTAAATAATTCCATTTTTTTTTATTTTATTTAATTACCCCAATAATCCTGACAGTGTGTTTGTACAGTGTGTGTGTGCAGTGTGTGTGTGTATACACTGTGTGTGTGTACATTGTGTGTGTGTATGTACAGTGTGCGTATAGTGACACTGCCGCCTGCTGCACGATGGCCACTTGCTCCTCCAGCCCTATATTGCTAAAGATTATGACCTCAGACCTCCCCCCCTCCTGTTACTTGCACCATCGCCGCCTCTTTCTGAGCTGTGCTGTCCGAGGAGCTGCCTGTGTTTGGCAAGATCCTGTGCAATGTCACCCGGGTGCAAGGATGGGGCTAATTCTGTGCCCCTCAATATAAGTGACTCCAGAGAAAAAAGTGACCCCTTGGAATAAATGACAGACAATATAGATCTACAGATGACACTCTATACCAGTAGAAAGCGGGCCCTCTGCCATTGCCAAAAAACCTGTCTGTTCTATTTCAAGCAAAGTTCTTCTAATATCCATGGCTGTTGGTCATGAAGACCTTGCTTTGGGTCATATGGAAGCCTCAATTTTATGTCCCATTGTAAATGCAATATTGATTTTATAATAATACATTTGAAAATTATATAAAATACCTGCACTACAGCAAAAACAAATGAGCAGGCGCTTATGCTGGGACACCAAACACAGAAATGTAATAAATGTGTAAAAGCAGCTCTAACATAGTGATCAAGTGATTGATCTTAAATATATATATATATATAATGGCATCAAATAATATTTTTGGTGCAAACATAACACCAAATAATCAAGAAACATGAGTCCATGAAAGCCCATCAGCAAATGCTGTATATGGAATTAGTGAACAACAAAGTTCAAAAGGTACAGATCATCCACAATTGAAAGTTCCATAGATGTCCCCACAATCCCAATTTGCAGTGCTTTCACCACCAGATGACACCAAATGCACAAGCACCCCTAGCACATGTGAAACTTTTACTGAATCTTGTGGACTATCATATAGTATGGTCAAATGCGCGTTCTAAATCTCTTTGTGTAGGGAAACTCCACAACTCCAGGTTTTTTACCTTAATCTTACTTACTAATACCTGCTTTTTTCTTCAGTTTTTTGAAGGGTAAATTGTTTAAACAATTAAAAAAAAAAAAAAATAGATAGACACTCTTTAGGCTGCATTCACATGTCAGCGTTTGGATCGCGGGCAGAACCGCCGCGTTTCCGCCCGCGATCCGGAGATTATTGCAAATCGCGGGATGCCTAGCGTTGCCCGTTGATTTGCAATAGCCCCCCAAACACTGAGCGATGTTGCCGCGATTTCCGCCTGCCGAATCGCGGTAACATCGCGCAAACAAAATCGCGGGACGCAATACGCTCCAAAAAAGTACAAGAGCTTCTTCGGAGCGTATTGCGTCCCGCGATTTTGTTTGCGCGATGTTACCGCGATTCGGCAGGTGGAAATCGCGGCAACATCGCTCAGCGTTTGGGGGGCAATTGCAAATCAACGGGCAACGCTAGGCGTCCCGCGATTTGCAATAATCTCCGGATCGCGGGCGGAACCGCGGCGGTTCTGCCCGCGATCCAAACGCTGACATGTGAATGCAGCCTTATTGAATTGCTTCTTTTAGTTATTTTTCAGTAGATTTTACCAACACTTTGGATTCAGCAAGAATACTGCTTGTGGGTTTCATGTTCTATGAAAAAAAAAATATTGATTTGAAGATCGATTTTTTTTTTCTTTTTGCATTGAACTATCTACCAGTTGAATACTTAAACTGTATGCGCTACCAGAGAGCAGTATACTGAGCACACAAGAATGTAAATAAGTGCCACATCCTACATAGACTAGAGATAGGTTGTTGGAGAAACATGGACTTTAAAGCCACTGGGTATGTTAAAATATAACAATTTTATTGATTCACAACTAAAAATACATCAAAGACATAAATACCTTGCCTCAAAAAAGGCGTTGATATATATAGCCTACATAACAAATGAATAAAATACAAACATAAACACAAACAGTGGTAACTGCGGTATTATTGGATACTTCACATCAAAAAGATCTCACAGAAGATGACAGGTGTGTGAACTGCCATCCATCGAGATCGGTTGATGTGATGATAGGTATACAGACAATTCATAGAGCCAAGTTGCTCAACATGTTTCGCTTAGGAAGCTTCTTCTGGAGCTAATAGTTCAATGCTCTGTGTATAGTCAAAACATCAACATAGTATAAGGCACAAAGCCAAAGGATGATGGCGGGGAAGGTGGAGTCAGCAGCCTAGAGCGACTTGAAAACAATTGATGAAGGCACATATCATATCCGTGCACACTATCCGCCTGTAGTTGTTTATCAAGGTCAGATAGGTCCAAACAGTATAATTGTTCTGTAGGGAATCATATGGGGCAGGGCTACCCAGTAGGAAAATCAACAGGCACTGACAGCAAGAATTGCTGCCTATAAAAGTAATCCAGGTATGCAGCCAACAAGCATATCTCCACCTTCCCCGGATGAGGATAAACTGCCATCAACCAGTTGAAATGTTAATATTTCATCTAAACGTGATCCAAAGCTAAATATGTATTTGATTGTAGCCTTTCAAAAGGTAAATGCTCTATATTGTACCCAGCTTCTCACTTAATGATGCCAACCTAAATTGGGCTTGTACATACAACAGTAACATTGTACACATAACAGACTGTTTACAAAAACTAAATATGCAGCACTTTGTACCTGAAAAACGAATCATATAAATTAGGTTGAATATACAGTATCTCACAAAAGTGAGTACAACCCTCACTTTTATGTAAATATTTTATTTTATCTTTTCATGTGACAACAGTGAAGAAATTACACTTTGCTACAAACTAAAGTAGTGAGTGTGCAGCTTGTATAACAGTGTAAATTTGCTGTTCCTTCAAAATAACTCAACACACAGCCATAAATGTCTAAACCACTGGCAACAAAAGTGAGTACACCCCTAAGTGAAAATGTCCAAATTGGGCCCAATTAGCCATTTACCCTCCCCGGTGTCATGTGACTTGTTAGTGTTACAAGGTATTAGGTGTTAATGGGGAGCAGGTGTGGTAAATTTGGTGTTATCACTCTCACTCTCTCATACTGGTCACTGGAAATTCAACATGGCACCTCATGGCAAAGAACTCCCTGGGGATCTGGAAAAAATAATTGTTGCTCTACATAAAGATAGCTTAGACTATAAGAAGATTGCCAAGACCCTGAAACTTAGTGGCAGCATGGTGGCAAAGACCACACAGCGGTTTAACAGGACAGGTTCCACTCAGAACAGGCCTCGCCATGGTGGACCAAAGAAGTTGAGAGCATGTGCTGAGCATCATATTCAGAGGTTGCCTTTGGGAAATAGACATATAAGTGCTACCAGCATTGCTGCAGAGGTTGAAGGGGTGTGGGGGTCAGCCTGTCAGTGCTCAGACCATACGCCGCACACTGCATGAATTTGGTCTGCATTGCTGTTGTCCCAGAGGGAAGCCCCTTCTAAATTTGATGCACAACAAAGCCTGCAAACAGTTTGCTGAACACAAGCAGACTAAGGACATGGATTACTGGAACCATGTCCTGTGGCCTGATGAGATCAAGATAAACTTAATTTATTCAGATGGTGTCAAGCATGTGTAGCAGCAACCAGATGAGGGGTACAAAGACAAGTGTGTCTTGCCTACAGGCAAGCCTGGTGGTGGGAGTGTCAAGGTCTGGGGCTGCATGAGTGCTGTCGGCACTGGGGAGCTACAGTTCATTGAGGGAACGAAGAATGCCAACATGTACTGTGACATACTGAAGCAGAGCATGATCCCCTCCCTTCGGAGACGCAGGGCAGTATTCCAACATGATAATGACCCCAAACACACCTCCAAGACGACCACTGCCTTGCTAAAGAAGCTGAGGGTAAAGGTGATGGACTGGTCAAGCATGTCTCCAGACCTAAACCCTATTGAGCATCTGTGGGGCATCCTCAAACGGAAGGTGGAGGAGCGCAAGGTCTCTAACATCCACCAGCCCTGTGATGTTGTCATGGAGGAGTGAAAGAGGACTCCATTGGCAACCTGTGAAGCTCTGGTGAACTTCATTCCCAAAAGGGTTAAGGCAGCGCTGGAAAATAATTGTGGCCAAACAAAATGATGACACTTTGGGCCCAATTTGGACATTTTGACACTTTTGTTGCCAGCGGTTTGGACATTAATGGCTGTATGTTGAGTTATTTTGGGGGGGCAGCAAATTTACACTGTTATACAAGCTGTACACTCACTACTTTACATTGTAGCAAAGTGTAATTTCTTCGGTGTTGTCACATGAAAAGATATAATAAAATATTTACAACAATGTGAGGGGTGTACTCACTTACTGTATGTGAGATACTGTACAACTGATATCTCTGTGAAACCCATCTGCCCAACTTTTTAATTAATGCTTCATAAAGTCCCATTTTGGTGGCTTCTGTAGCCACCTCAATCCTAAAGGAGTGGCTGGTGAAATGGAACTGACTTAAACCAATGTGCATAAAACAATTCTAAAGCAAAGCATTGAACTGGTAATGCATAAGGGGGAACCATCTTATGTATGAAAAATGTACCAGAACGTGGACGCCTAACAGCTAGAAACTTCTGGACAGATGACACCGGGCAAATGGTGGAGCCTTCCAAAACACAGATTTTTAACCAGCTTCCTTTCCCTGCTTGATCTGTCTTGGATTTCTGAATGTATATACCTAAAGAATTTACACTGATCATTAAATCATAATTGATCCCTGAAGTATCCCTCAGATTTTTGGGAACCAGTTCAGACAGACAAAAGGCACCGAAAAAAGCTAAATACTGTCCAGAACAAAACTGATTCATAACAGAAAAAAAACAAACAAACTGCATAGCAGTACAACATTTATTCAAAATGGGAAGTAAAGAAATTGGCCTTCTATCATCAGCATGAAGATTTGTTCTTCTGTAGTGTTGAGCGAACACGGACTGTATTATTCGTGTTCGTACCGAATAATTGGATTTTTTGTACCCGAACACGGACACGGACACTTTACTGTATGTTCGGGTAAAAATCCGTGTTCGGTCGTTTTATTTCCGGGTTTTGCATGCTTTGGCGCTCTTTTCATGGCGGGCTTTCAACAGCCAATCAACAATCGTTTAACTGGTGTGCCTTAAGCCATCCCAGCCATGCCTGCAAATGTCTCAGTAGCTGTGATTGGCCGTCTGAAGCATGTGACCAAGTCTTTATAAGTTCGAGGCAGCCGCAGCGGCGTCATTATGCTGCTTAGATTCAGGGACAGAGCACACATCAACGTGCTGGCTGCTGATTAGGGAAAGATAGGCAGGAAAAAACCATTTGTGTCCGGATAGAATTGAGGGACAGGTCGGAGTGTTTAGGCAGGGCGAGTTGTAGGCATTTTAGGGATAGAGTCTGCTGAATTATATAGGGTCAGTGTCTTCTACAAACTACAATCGATATTGCTGTGTGGGGGGTGGGGTCTGCACTCAATCCTGATCTACGATCTCTTCTCAATCCTGTTAGGGACAGAGTCTGCTGAATTTTAGGGAAACTGTGTTCTACAAACTACAATCGATATTGCTGTGTGGTGTGGGATTGGAGATAGGCAGGTGTCAGTGATCCACATCCATTTTTCTGTGTGTGAGCTGCAGTGAACGCAATCTTTTTGGGCTGCAGTGAACACAATCTTTTTGGGCTGCAGTGAACACAATCTTTTTGGGCTGCAGTGAACACAATCTTTTTGGGCTGCAGTGAACACAATCTTTTTGGGCTGCAGTGAACACAATCTTTTTGGGGTGCAGTGAACAAAATCTTTTTGGGGTGCAGTGAACACAATCCTTTTTGGTGTGCAGTGAACACAATCTTTGTGGGGTGCAGTGAACAAAATCCTTTGTGGGGTGCAGTGAACACAATCTTTTTGGGGTGCAGTGAACAAAATCCTTTTTGGGGTGCAGTGAACAACATCCTTTTTGGGGTGCAGTGAACACAATCTTTTTGGGGTGCAGTGAACAAAATCCTTTGTGGGGTGCAGTGAACACAATCTTTTTGGGGTGCAGTGAACACAATCTTTTTGGGGTGGAGTGAACAACATCCTTTTTGGGGTGCAGTGAACAAAATCCTTTTTGGGGTGCAGTGAACAAAATCATTTTTGGGGTGCAGTGAACACAATCTTTTTGGGGTGCAGTGAACACAATCTTTGTGGGGTGCAGTGAACACAATCTTTTTGGGGTGGAGTGAACAACATCCTTTTTGGGGTGCAGTGAACAACATCCTTTTTGGGGTGCAGTGAACACAATCTTTTTGGGGTGCAGTGAACACAATCTTTGTGGGGTACAGTGAACAGAATCTTTGTGGGGTGCAGTGAACACAATCTTTGGGGGGTACAGTGAACACAATCTTTGTGAGGTGCAGTGAACACAATCTTTGTGGGGTGCAGTGAACACAATCATTGTGGGGTGCAGTGAACTCAATCTTTGTGGGGTACAGTGAACACAATCTCATACTGAAGGTTTGAGGGTGCTGCCTGTTCCATACTCCCCCTACTCCTCATCTAGCCTTTTAGGGGTACAAACAATAGTAATTGGGGCCTAGTGTGGTTGTGTACGTGTGATATACATACACTTTTTTGGGATCATATTTTCTATTCCGCTATTTAATCAAAAACCTTTGGGGATCAGTTAAATTGGGGGATAGTCTGTGTTGGTACGTGTGAGAGAGATCCACCTTTCCAAGTTGTTGGGGTTCATCTCATACTTCTGAAGGTTTGAGGGTGCTGCCTGTTCCATACTCCCCCTACTTCTAGCCTTTTAGGGGTACAAACAATAGTAATTGGGGCCTAGTGTGGTTGTGTACGTGTGATATACATACACTTTTTTGGGATCATATTTTCTATTCCGCTATTTAATCAAAAACCTTTGGGGATCAGTTAAATTGGGGGATAGTCTGTGTTGGTACGTGTGAGAGAGATCCACCTTTCCAAGTTGTTGGGGTTCATCTCATACTTCTGAAGGTTTGAGGGTGCTGCCTGTTCCATACTCCCCCTACTCCTAGCCTTTTAGGGGTACAAACAATAGTAATTGGGGCCTAGTGTGGTTGTGTACGTGTGATATACATACACTTTTTTGGGATCATATTTTCTATTCCGCTATTTAATCAAAAACCTTTGGGGATCAGTTAAATTGGGGGATAGTCTGTGTTGGTACGTGTGAGAGAGATCCACCTTTCCAAGTTGTTGGGGTTCATCTCATACTTCTGAAGGTTTGAGGGTGCTGCCTGTTCCATACTCCCCCTACTCCTAGCCTTTTAGGGGTACAAACAATAGTAATTGGGGCCTAGTGTGGTTGTGTACGTGTGATATACATACACTTTTTTGGGATCATATTTTCTATTCCGCTATTTAATCAAAAACCTTTGGGGATCAGTTAAATTGGGGGATAGTCTGTGTTGGTACGTGTGAGAGAGATCCACCTTTCCAAGTTGTTGGGGTTCATCTCATACTTCTGAAGGTTTGAGGGTGCTGCCTGTTCCATACTCCCCCTACTCCTAGCCTTTTAGGGGTACAAACAATAGTAATTGGGGCCTAGTGTGGTTGTGTACGTGTGATATACATACACTTTTTTGGGATCATATTTTCTATTCCGCTATTTAATCAAAAACCTTTGGGGATCAGTTAAATTGGGGGATAGTCTGTGTTGGTACGTGTGAGAGAGATCCACCTTTCCAAGTTGTTGGGGTTCATCTCATACTTCTGAAGGTTTGAGGGTGCTGCCTGTTCCATACTCCCCCTACTCCTAGCCTTTTAGGGGTACAAACAATAGTAATTGGGGCCTAGTGTGGTTGTGTACGTGTGATATACATACACTTTTTTGGGATCATATTTTCTATTCCGCTATTTAATCAAAAACCTTTGGGGATCAGTTAAATTGGGGGATAGTCTGTGTTGGTACGTGTGAGAGAGATCCACCTTTCCAAGTTGTTGGGGTTCATCTCATACTTCTGAAGGTTTGAGGGTGCTGCCTGTTCCATACTCCCCCTACTCCTAGCCTTTTAGGGGTACAAACAATAGTAATTGGGGCCTAGTGTGGTTGTGTACGTGTGATATACATACACTTTTTTGGGATCATATTTTCTATTCCGCTATTTAATCAAAAACCTTTGGGGATCAGTTAAATTGGGGGATAGTCTGTGTTGGTACGTGTGAGAGAGATCCACCTTTCCAAGTTGTTGGGGTTCATCTCATACTTCTGAAGGTTTGAGGGTGCTGCCTGTTCCATACTCCCCCTACTCCTAGCCTTTTAGGGGTACAAACAATAGTAATTGGGGCCTAGTGTGGTTGTGTACGTGTGATATACATACACTTTTTTGGGATCATATTTTCTATTCCGCTATTTAATCAAAAACCTTTGGGGATCAGTTAAATTGGGGGATAGTCTGTGTTGGTACGTGTGAGAGAGATCCACCTTTCCAAGTTGTTGAGGTTCATCTCATACTTCTGAAGGTTTGAGGGTGCTGCCTGTTCCATACTCCCCCTACTCCTAGCCTTTTAGGGGTACAAACAATAGTAATTGGGGCCTAGTGTGGTTGTGTACGTGTGATATACATACACTTTTTTGGGATCATATTTTCTATTCCGCTATTTAATCAAAAACCTTTGGGGATCAGTTACATTGGGGGATAGTCTGTGTTGGTACGTGTGAGAGAGATCCACCTTTCCAAGTTGTTGGGGTTCATCTCATACTTCTGAAGGTTTGAGGGTGCTGCCTGTTCCATACTCCCCCTACTCCTAGCCTTTTAGGGGTACAAACAATAGTAATTGGGGCCTAGTGTGGTTGTGTACGTGTGATATACATACACTTTTTTTGGATCATATTTTCTATTCCGCTATTTAATCAAAAACCTTTGGGGATCAGTTAAATTGGGGGATAGTCTGTGTTGGTACGTGTGAGAGAGATCCACCTTTCCAAGTTGTTGGGGTTCATCTCATACTTCTGAAGGTTTGAGGGTGCTGCCTGTTCCATACTCCCCCTACTCCTAGCCTTTTAGGGGTACAAACAATAGTAATTGGGGCCTAGTGTGGTTGTGTACGTGTGATATACATACACTTTTTTGGGATCATATTTTCTATTCCGCTATTTAATCAAAAACCTTTGGGGATCAGTTAAATTGGGGGATAGTCTGTGTTGGTACGTGTGAGAGAGATCCACCTTTCCAAGTTGTTGGGGTTCATCTCATACTTCTGAAGGTTTGAGGGTGCTGCCTGTTCCATACTCCCCCTACTCCTAGCCTTTTAGGGGTACAAACAATAGTAATTGGGGCCTAGTGTGGTTGTGTACGTGTGATATACATACACTTTTTTGGGATCATATTTTCTATTCCGCTATTTAATCAAAAACCTTTGGGGATCAGTTAAATTGGGGGATAGTCTGTGTTGGTACGTGTGAGAGAGATCCACCTTTCCAAGTTGTTGGGGTTCATCTCATACTTCTGAAGGTTTGAGGGTGCTGCCTGTTCCATACTCCCCCTACTCCTAGCCTTTTAGGGGTACAAACAATAGTAATTGGGGCCTAGTGTGGTTGTGTACGTGTGATATACATACACTTTTTTGGGATCATATTTTCTATTCCGCTATTTAATCAAAAACCTTTGGGGATCAGTTAAATTGGGGGATAGTCTGTGTTGGTACGTGTGAGAGAGATCCACCTTTCCAAGTTGTTGGGGTTCATCTCATACTTCTGAAGGTTTGAGGGTGCTGCCTGTTCCATACTCCCCCTACTCCTAGCCTTTTAGGGGTACAAACAATAGTAATTGGGGCCTAGTGTGGTTGTGTACGTGTGATATACATACACTTTTTTGGGATCATATTTTCTATTCCGCTATTTAATCAAAAACCTTTGGGGATCAGTTAAATTGGGGGATAGTCTGTGTTGGTACGTGTGAGAGAGATCCACCTTTCCAAGTTGTTGGGGTTCATCTCATACTTCTGAAGGTTTGAGGGTGCTGCCTGTTCCATACTCCCCCTACTCCTAGCCTTTTAGGGGTACAAACAATAGTAATTGGGGCCTAGTGTGGTTGTGTACGTGTGATATACATACACTTTTTTGGGATCATATTTTCTATTCCGCTATTTAATCAAAAACCTTTGGGGATCAGTTAAATTGGGGGATAGTCTGTGTTGGTACGTGTGAGAGAGATCCACCTTTCCAAGTTGTTGGGGTTCATCTCATACTTCTGAAGGTTTGAGGGTGCTGCCTGTTCCATACCCCCCCTACTCCTCATCTAGCCTTTTAGGGGTACAAACAATAGTAATTGGGGCCTAGTGTGGTTGTGTACGTGCGAGATACATACACTTTTTTTGATCATATTTCCTATTCCGCTATTCAATAAAAACCTTTGAGGATCAATTGAATTGCGGGATAGTCTGTGTCGGTACGTGTGAGAGAGATCCACCTTTCCAAGTTGTTGGGGTTCATCTCATACTTCTGAAGGTTTGAGGGTGCTGCCTGTTCCATACCCCCCCTACTCCTCATCTAGCCTTTTAGGGGTACAAACAATAGTAATTGGGGCCTAGTGTGGTTGTGTACGTGCGAGATACATACACTTTTTTTGATCATATTTCCTATTCCGCTATTCAATAAAAACCTTTGAGGATCAATTGAATTGCGGGATAGTCTGTGTCGGTACGTGTGAGAGAGATCCACCTTTCCAAGTTGTTGGGGTTCATCTCATACTTCTGAAGGTTTGAGGGTGCTGCCTGTTCCATACCCCCCCTACTCCTCATCTAGCCTTTTAGGGGTACAAACAATAGTAATTGGGGCCTAGTGTGGTTGTGTACGTGCGAGATACATACACTTTTTTTGATCATATTTCCTATTCCGCTATTCAATAAAAACCTTTGAGGATCAATTGAATTGCGGGATAGTCTGTGTCGGTACGTGTGAGAGAGATCCACCTTTCCAAGTTGTTGGGGTTCATCTCATACTTCTGAAGGTTTGAGGGTGCTGCCTGTTCCATACCCCCCCTACTCCTCATCTAGCCTTTTAGGGGTACAAACAATAGTAATTGGGGCCTAGTGTGGTTGTGTACGTGCGAGATACATACACTTTTTTTGATCATATTTCCTATTCCGCTATTCAATAAAAACCTTTGAGGATCAATTGAATTGCGGGATAGTCTGTGTCGGTACGTGTGAGAGAGATCCACCTTTCCAAGTTGTTGGGGTTCATCTCATACTTCTGAAGGTTTGAGGGTGCTGCCTGTTCCATACCCCCCCTACTCCTCATCTAGCCTTTTAGGGGTACAAACAATAGTAATTGGGGCCTAGTGTGGTTGTGTACGTGCGAGATACATACACTTTTTTTGATCATATTTCCTATTCCGCTATTCAATAAAAACCTTTGAGGATCAATTGAATTGCGGGATAGTCTGTGTCGGTACGTGTGAGAGAGATCCACCTTTCCAAGTTGTTGGGGTTCATCTCATACTTCTGAAGGTTTGAGGGTGCTGCCTGTTCCATACCCCCCCTACTCCTCATCTAGCCTTTTAGGGGTACAAACAATAGTAATTGGGGCCTAGTGTGGTTGTGTACGTGCGAGATACATACACTTTTTTTGGATCATATTTCCTATTCCGCTATTCAATAAAAACCTTTGAGGATCAATTGAATTGCGGGATAGTCTGTGTCGGTACGTGTGAGAGAGATCCACCTTTCCAAGTTGTTGGGGTTCATCTCATACTTCTGAAGGTTTGAGGGTGCTGCCTGTTCCATACTCCCCCTACTCCTCATCTAGCCTTTTAGGGGTACAAACAATAGTAATTGGGGCCTAGTGTGGTTGTGTACGTGCGAGATACATACACTTTTTTTGATCATATTTCCTATTCCGCTATTCAATAAAAACCTTTGAGGATCAATTGAATTGCGGGATAGTCTGTGTCGGTACGTGTGAGAGAGATCCACCTTTCCAAGTTGTTGGGGTTCATCTCATACTTCTGAAGGTTTGAGGGTGCTGCCTGTTCCATACCCCCCCTACTCCTCATCTAGCCTTTTAGGGGTACAAACAATAGTAATTGGGGCCTAGTGTGGTTGTGTACGTGCGAGATACATACACTTTTTTTGATCATATTTCCTATTCCGCTATTCAATAAAAACCTTTGAGGATCAATTGAATTGCGGGATAGTCTGTGTCGGTACGTGTGAGAGAGATCCACCTTTCCAAGTTGTTGGGGTTCATCTCATACTTCTGAAGGTTTGAGGGTGCTGCCTGTTCCATACCCCCCCTACTCCTCATCTAGCCTTTTAGGGGTACAAACAATAGTAATTGGGGCCTAGTGTGGTTGTGTACGTGCGAGATACATACACTTTTTTTGATCATATTTCCTATTCCGCTATTCAATAAAAACCTTTGAGGATCAATTGAATTGCGGGATAGTCTGTGTCGGTACGTGTGAGAGAGATCCACCTTTCCAAGTTGTTGGGGTTCATCTCATACTTCTGAAGGTTTGAGGGTGCTGCCTGTTCCATACCCCCCCTACTCCTCATCTAGCCTTTTAGGGGTACAAACAATAGTAATTGGGGCCTAGTGTGGTTGTGTACGTGCGAGATACATACACTTTTTTTGATCATATTTCCTATTCCGCTATTCAATAAAAACCTTTGAGGATCAATTGAATTGCGGGATAGTCTGTGTCGGTACGTGTGAGAGAGATCCACCTTTCCAAGTTGTTGGGGTTCATCTCATACTTCTGAAGGTTTGAGGGTGCTGCCTGTTCCATACCCCCCCTACTCCTCATCTAGCCTTTTAGGGGTACAAACAATAGTAATTGGGGCCTAGTGTGGTTGTGTACGTGCGAGATACATACACTTTTTTTGATCATATTTCCTATTCCGCTATTCAATAAAAACCTTTGAGGATCAATTGAATTGCGGGATAGTCTGTGTCGGTACGTGTGAGAGAGATCCACCTTTCCAAGTTGTTGGGGTTCATCTCATACTTCTGAAGGTTTGAGGGTGCTGCCTGTTCCATACCCCCCCTACTCCTCATCTAGCCTTTTAGGGGTACAAACAATAGTAATTGGGGCCTAGTGTGGTTGTGTACGTGCGAGATACATACACTTTTTTTGATCATATTTCCTATTCCGCTATTCAATAAAAACCTTTGAGGATCAATTGAATTGCGGGATAGTCTGTGTCGGTACGTGTGAGAGAGATCCACCTTTCCAAGTTGTTGGGGTTCATCTCATACTTCTGAAGGTTTGAGGGTGCTGCCTGTTCCATACCCCCCCTACTCCTCATCTAGCCTTTTAGGGGTACAAACAATAGTAATTGGGGCCTAGTGTGGTTGTGTACGTGCGAGATACATACACTTTTTTTGATCATATTTCCTATTCCGCTATTCAATAAAAACCTTTGAGGATCAATTGAATTGCGGGATAGTCTGTGTCGGTACGTGTGAGAGAGATCCACCTTTCCAAGTTGTTGGGGTTCATCTCATACTTCTGAAGGTTTGAGGGTGCTGCCTGTTCCATACCCCCCCTACTCCTCATCTAGCCTTTTAGGGGTACAAACAATAGTAATTGGGGCCTAGTGTGGTTGTGTACGTGCGAGATACATACACTTTTTTTGATCATATTTCCTATTCCGCTATTCAATAAAAACCTTTGAGGATCAATTGAATTGCGGGATAGTCTGTGTCGGTACGTGTGAGAGAGATCCACCTTTCCAAGTTGTTGGGGTTCATCTCATACTTCTGAAGGTTTGAGGGTGCTGCCTGTTCCATACCCCCCCTACTCCTCATCTAGCCTTTTAGGGGTACAAACAATAGTAATTGGGGCCTAGTGTGGTTGTGTACGTGCGAGATACATACACTTTTTTTGATCATATTTCCTATTCCGCTATTCAATAAAAACCTTTGAGGATCAATTGAATTGCGGGATAGTCTGTGTCGGTACGTGTGAGAGAGATCCACCTTTCCAAGTTGTTGGGGTTCATCTCATACTTCTGAAGGTTTGAGGGTGCTGCCTGTTCCATACTCCCCCTACTCCTCATCTAGCCTTTTAGGGGTACAAACAATAGTAATTGGGGCCTAGTGTGGTTGTGTACGTGTGATATACATACACTTTTTTTGGATCATATTTTCTATTCCGCTATTCAATAAAAACCTTTCTAGGGCAAGATCTTAAATTACAGAAATATGAGGAGACCGTCAAATAAGGGCCGTGGCCTGGGTCGTGGTGCTGCTGGTAGAGCTCCTGTTGCAAGGAGAGGACATGGTCGATCTGTGCCAGCTACACGCACAAGTGAAACACCTTCCTCAAGTGTGAGTAGGCGACAGAACCTGCATCAGTATTTGGTAGGGCATCAAACGCCCCTAGAAGTGATGAGGCCAGAACAAGTTGAGGCGATAGTAGATTGGTTTGCTGCTGACAGTGCCTCCAGTTCCTTCACATTGTCTCCCACCCAGTCTACTGCAGAAAGGTCAGAGTTGGCACCTGCAGCCAATGTCCAACCGTCTTTCACCTCACCCCCTTGCAAATCAGGCCAGCAGTCTGAGCCCCAAGCCATACAGCAGTCTCTTATTCTTTTTGAGGACTCTGTCAGCAGGGTTTCCCAGGGCCATCCACCTAGCCCTGCCCCAGAAGTGGAAGAGATTGAGTGCAGCGATGCCCAACCACTTATTTCTCAAGATGAGTACATGCAAGGATCATCGCAGCACGTCTCCGATGATGACGAAACGCAGGTGCCAACTGCTGCGGCGTTCAGCATTGTGGAGACCGACAAGGAGGGCAGGGGTGAAGACTGGGTGGAAGATGATGTGGAGGACGATGAGGTCCTCGACCCCACATGGAATGAACGTCATGCAGGTGAACTGAGTAGTTTGGAGGAAGAGGCGGTGGTCGCACAGAGCCACCAGCACAGCAGAAGAGGGAGCAGGGTGCAGAAGCGGAGCGGCCGTGCCCTAGACACTACGCCCGCTACTGCCCAACGCAGCAAGGGAACGAGCGCACCAAAGTCAGCTCAAAGGAGTTCTCTAGCGTGGAAGTTCTTTAGAAAATGTGCTGATGACAGGACACGAGTGGTTTGCACCCTGTGCAATCAGAGCTTGAAGCGAGGCATGAACCTTCTCAACCTGAGCACAACCTGCATGATCAGGCATCTAAGTGCAAAGCACGAGCTGCAGTGGAGTACACACCTTCAAAACCAAGAAACGTCTCTGGCTCATCCTGCTTCCTCTTCTGCTGCAGTCTCGGCCGCTCCAGCCACATCTGTAGTGATACCGGCACCTGCCACCCCGCAAACAGACGATCTGTCAGCAACACCACCACCTGGGTCACCAACAACCATCTCCACAATGTCCCGTGGAAGCGTTCAGCTTTCCATCTCCCAAACACTTGAGAGGAAGAGGAAGTACCCCCCTACCCACCCGCGATCCCTGGCCCTGAATGCCAGCATTTCAAAATTATTGGCCTTTGAAATGCTGTCATTCCGTCTGGTGGAGACGCACAGTTTTAAAAACCTTATGTCGGTGGCTGTCCCACAGTACGTCGTGCCCAGCCGCCACTACTTTTCCAGGCAAGCCATCCCTTCCCTGCACAACCAAGTGGGGGAAAAAATCAGGTGTGCACTGCGCAACGCCATCTGTGCCAAGGTCCACCTAACTACGGATACGTGGACCAGTAAGCACGGTCAGGGGCGTTATATCTCCCTAACGGCACACTGGGTAAATGCAGTGGCGGATGGGCCTGAGGCGGATAGCAATTTGGCGCATGTCCTTCCACCACCGAGGATTGCAGGGCGCTTCAGTTTGCCTCCTGTTCCTAACTCCTCCTACTCCGCTTCCTCATCCTCTACCGCCTCCTCATCCGGACAGCGTAACACCTTCACCACCAACTTCAGCACGGCCAGGGGTAAACGACAGCAGGCAGTTTTACAACTTGCCTGTTTGGGGGACAAACCACACACCGCGCAGGAGTTGTGGAGGAGCATGGAACAGCAGACAAATGAGTGGTTGCTGCCAGCGAGCCTCAAGCCCGGCCTGGTGGTGTGCGATAACGGGCGAAATCTCATAGCAGCTCTGGGCCTAGCCGGTTTGACGCACATCCCTTGCCTGGCGCATGTGCTGAATTTGGTGGTGCAGAGGTTCCTTAAAAACGACCCCGATATGTCAGAGCTGCTGCAGAAAGTGCGGGCCGTTTGTGCGCACTTTCGGCGTTCTCACCCTGCTGCTGCTCGCCTGGCAGCGCTGCAGCGTAACTTCGGCCTTCCCGCTCACCGCCTCATATGTGACGTGCCCACAAGGTGGAACTCCACCTTGCACATGCTGGAAAGACTGTGCGAGCAGCAGCAGGCCATAGTGGAGTTTCAGCTGCAGCACGCACGCGTGAGTCGCTCTGCGGAACAGCACCACTTCACCACCAATAACTGGGCCTCCATGCGAGACCTGTGTGCCTTGTTGCGCTGTTTTGAGTACTCCACCAACATGGCCAGTGGCAATGACGCCGTTCTCAGCTTAACTATCCCACTTCTATGCCTCCTTGAAAAAACAATTCGGGCGATGATGGAAGAGGATGTGGCACAGGATGAGGAGGAGGAGGAGGATGAAGAGGTAACATTTCCAAGGCTTTCAGGGCAGTCATTCGCAAGGGGCTCCGAGGGTGGGTTCCTGCACACGCAAACGCCAGGGACGCAATTGTCCAGCAGGGGCACAGTTCTGGAGGATGAGGAGGATGAGGAGGAGGAGGAGCTGGAGGAGGAGATGGAACCATGTTCACAGCAGGGTGGCACCCAGGCCAGCTCATGGCCATCACTGGTGCGTGGCTGGGGGGATACAGAGGACACGGACCATACACCTCCCACAGAGGACAGCCTTTCGTTGCCTCTGGGCAGCCTGGCACACATGAGCGATTACATGCTGCAGTGTCTCCACAACGACCGCCGAGTTGCCCACATTCTAACTTGTGCTGATTACTGGGTGGCCACGCTGCTGGATCCCCGTTACAAGGACAACGTACCGTCCTTAATTCACTCACTGGAGCGCGATCGCAAGATGCGCGAGTACAAGCGCACGCTGGTAGACGCCATGCTGCTGGCATTCCCATCTGACAGCGGGGCCACAGTGGAAGCACAAGGCAGAGGAGGAGGAGGTCGCCAACGCAACCAGGGCACCGCCAGCACCTCAGAAGGCAGGGTTAGCATGGCCGAAATGTGGAAAAGCTTTGTCAGCACGCCACAACAAACAGCAGCACCAGCAGCTCAGATGGAACGTCTTAGCAGGAGGCAGCATTTTACCAACATGGTGGAGCAGTATGTGTGCACACGCCTACATGTAGTGAATGACGGGTCTGCCCCCTTCAACTTCTGGGTCTCCAAATTGGGCACATGGCCTGAGCTTGCCCTTTACGCCTTGGAGGTGCTGGCGTGCCCTGCAGCCAGTGTATTATCTGAACGGGTATTTAGCACGGCTGGGGGCGTTATAACAGACAAGCGCAGCCGCCTGTCCAGAGACAATGTGGACAAGCTCACGTTCATTAAAATGAACCAGGCATGGATCCCACGGGACTTTTCCGTACCTTATGCAGAATAGCAATGGATACCGACCTTACCCACCCATTGTTCCATTTTTGCTCTTTCTCACTCTTTTGGGGTGTACCCTCATTTAAAATTTGTGAAAAGAAGCAGTGTTGGCTACCTCGTCCTCCTCCTCAGGGCCAGATTAATGTAGGGGCTATTGGAGCTGCAGCTCCAGGCCCCTACCTTTTATATAGGCCCCGGGTTGGCCATATTCACTGTTACCGCTCTTCTGTCACTTGTAAACACAGAAGTCTGGCTTCTATGCTCGCTTCCCCAGGCAGCACCCTCAGAACCTCCCCACACAGCGTGAAGGCCGGACAAGGAGGGACAGTTGGCGATGCATGGATGTGTTTATGGGCTTCAGAGACAGCATCCCATGTTGAATTAGGCATGCATGGCTGCACCCTTCCTCCTCTGGGTGCATGGCAAGGCACGGCCCTAAGGCCCTTCAAAATCCTCAGCACCAAGCCCATGATGCTGTTAATCCGGCCCTGGTCCTCCTCCACCGCCGCTTCCACCTACACCGCCCATAGGTGTGCGCAGCCTATTGCATTAAGGTGTGCACCCCAAAGTTGAAATACACATGCATGTGTTTGCCAGCAGGGAGAGTAATGTATCGGGGCCATGTACCTGTAGGCAAGGAGAAATAGAGCAGAGCAGGTCCCAGGGAGATCTTTCCCATCTCCTCACTGGCAATGCTATGTGCCCTAGGTGATTAGGGTGTGCCCAGGCACACCCAGCACACCCTGTGCGCACGCCTATGTCACCGCCACATCCACCACCACCTCAACCTCCCTCCTACTCCATATGGGCCTCGTCCTTCAGAGATGAAGAAGAACATTGTTTTATTTTTCTGTTTTTTTTTGTTGTTTTAAGTTATTTCCCTATCCACATTTGTTTGCAGAGCACTTGCCATGCTCTTAATTACGTTTTGCTGCCATTTGCAGCACTCTAGCCCTTTCCTTTGGTGTTTTAGAGCCATTTTAGTGCCTTAAAGTTCGGGTCCCCATTGACTTCAATGGGGTTCGGTGTCCGGGAAAAGTTCGGTAAAAGTCCGGGACACGGACCCGGACTTTTTTTTAAAGTTCGGCCGAACCCGTCGAACACGGACATCTAGGTGTCCGCTCAACCCTATTCTTCTGTAATCCTTAAGTGCCTGACGAATTTTAAAAAAGGAATTACATGCTTGCAGGTTCTTGCATTTAAAGAAAAAAAGAAATGCCGACCATGACTTTCACCACATAACTGTAAGAAAATTGTTGTTCCATTAATGAACACAAATAAGCCAAAATATTATCCTCTGTCAGAAAATTGCCATTAAAAAACGTAAATTGGCAGAAAGAAACCCAATTGCCCCAGTATTGAACATATTGGGACCATGACTGAGGGACCAAAACATGCTTAATAGCTGGCACAATCGGATTTAGATTATATCCAATAGATGATTTTATGAAAGGAATCCCTCCGGGTCTGCATTTGGAAGGAGGCTCCTGAAATGAGAAAACTGAAAGCGGAATAAAGAGTCTGCAATTAGATTAGCTTTGCCAGGTTAGTAAAGAGCTTTCACTCAAACATTAGGCTTTAAACATAGGAAAACGAAATACCACAGAAGAATAATTACATAAACAGATTTTGAGGACAGGCCATTCACTGCAAAATAACACCTTTGTTATCTGTATAAATTATAATTTGTTTGTTCACAAAATACTGGCCCCATAATTCAAAGACCATTACTACTGGAAAGAATTCCAGCAAAACTATATTTTTAGTAGCCTTCTTAGAGACCAAGATTGTGGCCATGAAGCACAACACCACTGTGTGTCCCATATGGCTGCACAACCCATGGAGCCAGCTGCATCTGTAAACAAAGACATGTCTGCTGCGAATATAAAATCCTCTTGGAAAAAAGACTTACCATTAAACTCATCAAAGAAACGAGAACAAACAGAAAACTCATCCCTGATATCCAAAGTTATACTTATGTGAGAAAATGGTCACTTATAAACTGAGATGGCTCAAGAAAGTCTTCTAGAAAATATCTGTCCCACCGCCATAATTCAGGTTGCAAAGGCCAGCAAGCCCAGCAGGGACTGAACATCCTTCAACAAAGCTTTCTTTTTCCTCAATATAGCTAAAATAGAATACTTCAGCCGTTTATTTTCTCAGCAGGCAGTCTAAATTCCATACACTCTGTGTCAATGTGGATACCTAAGAAATCAAAAAAAGGAGCTGGTAAAATTATCTTTTCATGGGCAATGCCGAAATAGCCAGTGATAAGAGTAAATAATCTTAATAAAAATAAGTGAAATGAAGAATTAGCTGTCTAATAAAAAATAAATAGTCTAAATAATGAATAATACTGTCATAACAAACCTCCAAACTCACAACCCAATGCAAGAATGTCAAAAATGTGGAATGTAGGCACATAACAATGAGCACCCCATTTGGAGACACATGTCATAAAAATAATACCCTTAAAAGAAAATTCCCAGGGAATTGAAAGCATCAGGGGAAATCGGTAAAAGCCGAACAGCAAATTTGATAACTGCCCTGGCCATAAACGCCTCCTGACCTAACTGCATGATTTTAGCAACAGCGTCATCAAATGAACAATAGGAAACTAATGATGAAGAAAATTATATTTCATAATTCAAAGAACCTCCTTTGGGGAATGAGAGATGGTGAATATATTGAAAGGAATTAGGTTCCTACACCTAAAGCAGAAATTCCAATGTTTTGGAAAGGGCGAGAAGAGAATAGGCCAGCAATGTGACCTGCTGAAACCTTTTTCCAATTTATCTTAGACAATGGGGGGGGTTCTCCGAAACACATGTCAAATTACTGACTATTGAACATCCTACACCCAAGAACTTGGGCAATTTAAAACCTGAACTGAAACCTTCAGTAAGAAATTACGCCGTCTCCCTATTTGGGTATTTGTCCAGCCATGGCTGCATGCTTGACAAGTTCATTGGAATGACTGCTTTTCTGAAATGAACCCCTCTGCATTGCACCAGACACACTAGCCCTTTTGAAACACTTTACTACAGGGTAGTTGCCGGAACAATGATAGCATTTGTGTTTATATTTGCATGCCGCCTGCCATTTGCACTGGTTTTCATTATTTGCAAAGCATACTCTTCTCCTATAAGGAAAAAAAGCAGGATAGGCAAATGTGTGCCTGGCAGGAGAAGGTCTGGTGGGTAGCATAAGTTTAAGCCATAACCCCACATCCTTCATACCCCATTTTAAAGTAGAATGAATGGATAGCTTCTGGCGAAATTACTTGTCATAACTATACCATCCCATTCCGTCAAAGTTTCTTTACCCCTCTAAAATATTCTCGAGGTGTTGGAAAAGACCCATGCAAAGCTCAGGGCGCTTTTCACCCATGACATTTGAAAATATACAGTAAGCCTGCAACCAGTTCTGGAAAGACCTTGGTGCCTGCCTGCTTCTATTATCGTCCTGAGTGAATTCTGCCTTTTTGTCCTGACATACTTTATACTCCTTGGCAGAGAGTAAAAGGGATAATATATCAATAAAAATTCCCTTCTATATCCTATCCTATAGGACATAGGCAAATGGTAGCCCAAAGGGGATATTTTACAAGGGAGGACCTCTTTGTAAAATGTTTTGTGCACATTAAGGGAAGGAGCATTAAAATGAATAGTGTAACGCTGACAGACAAAGGGTTAACGTAGGACCAAACTCTAGCAGCTGAGGAAAGGACAGCCTGTGAAGGGACAGTATTAGAGCCCATAATCTTAGATAGAGACCCGACCAGTTCAGACAGTTTTTCCATGTGGTAAGACCCCTCTTGGATTACAGGGGATCCTCTCAAATCATCCTGCAGCTCAGCATCGCTTCTGCCTGAAATTGCTGGTGACACAGCCTGTGCCTCCCCTTTGCTGAAGAGCTTCAAACTCTGGCTGCTGTGGATTCTCGCTATGCTGGGCATGTTGCCTGACAACTGAACTTGAGCTGGCAGGCAAAGCTCGTCTTTTACAGGAGGGGTGGCCCTCCCGTGTCTGCCTTCTGCTGGCTGGGGACGGTGAAAAAACTTGCCTCCTCTTCCTCATGCGGCGGCCAGCCCCTTCTACGCCCACTGCCTCTTCTGGTTCCTTTGGATCCTGCCCCAGCTTCACACCTTGAACTTGGGGTGCGGTACCGCCATGCTTTTGTGCCCGGCTTCGGCAGTAACCGTTGGGCTGCGCCGACTGCTCCCTTGGGCCGCTTCTTCTGCTTCATCTGCCCGCCTCTACAGCCCCTTTGCATTCCAGAATTTTCCACCATATCTGATTGGCCAGTTTAGCTGGGCACACAGGTAAAGGGAAAAATTTGAAGGGGCGGCACACCTATCCCTAATAACTTTTGGGCTGAAATAACATACATTACAATAGTTCTAATGCAGAAAGCCGTGTTCACATGCAAGTGCCACCAAATACTGGTCCTGCTTAAACCACTTGCTTCCAAATCACATACTTGTATGTCATTTGGCTTCAATTGGTTGTACCGGAATGATGCCTGCAGCTGCAGGCATTACCCCTGTACCGTTTATTTGAGGCTGACAGTCGACTCTTGTAATAATCGATGTGGCTAAGCAGCCACTAAGCTGTTATTACAAGCAGCTGGAGGGGATGTTTCCCCCTCCCACTGGGTGGCCTGAGCAACGTTGTCTTATCCGCTGGCTGGCCGGAGACATGAACAAAGCCAGAATCGGCTTTGAATGGGTCTCGGAACATGATAACCTGGAAGTGACGTCATGATATCACTTCTGGTTTACTCGGGAACCAACGGCACCAGGTTTCAAAATTAAAAGTCTTCAAAAATGCAGATCTTGGCATTTTGAATACTTTCAGTGCAGAGGAGGGGTTTGGGGTCTTAAAAACCCCAGATCCCTCTGTAGCACCACCCCCACATGACCTGCTTAAGTATGAACTTAAGTATGAACTGACTTGGCTCGATTTCCCAGTCATCATCTCTTGTAACTGGAACACCTGAGTCTTCAGTAGCTCAATCTCTGAGTCACCATGGGTTGCACTGGCCACCCTGACCCCAACACAGACTCTGACCTTTGGCCCTTCTTTTTTTTCCAATAAATTTTTATTTTATTGTTAACCACTTGCCGCCCGCCCGCCGTCATATTACGGCGGAGCGGTGCGACCATTGTTCTGGGCTGCCGTCATATGACGGCGGCCCATTCAGGCAGGGCAGGCGCCCGATCGTGTGCGCGCCACCCTGCACTGCCGGTGTCGGCGTGTCCCCAGGACACAGTCCGTCACCGGCAGGGGGGAAACAGCCAATGGGCATGGCTGTTTCCCAGGTGATCGGCTGTGTTCCATTGACACAGCCGATCACAATAGAGGAGTGCAGGAGAAGACCGCGCATGCGCGATCGGGAGCGCGCAGCGCGGTCATGTCGGTGGCTCTGTGTTCCTTAGGAACACAGCTAGTCACCGGCAGTAGTAAACAGTCACTGACAGTGACTGTTTACTATGTGATCGGCTGTGAATCCATTCACAGCCGATCACAAAATGTAAACACAGAGCAGTAACTCACTGTTACTAGCTCTTCTCCCCTCACACAGTTTCCAGTGTGAGGAGAGCAGAGCTAGAAACAGTGAGTTACTGCTCTGTACACCTGTCACAATGTAAAATCACAAAAATAAAGGTCCCCACAGAGTCCTCAGCCCCCCCCCCCCCATTGCACCTGTCACCCAACAGTCACCTCATCAGTGCCCAGAAATTGACACCCATAACGTTCACATGTGAGCGTAGTGATTGCGGGCAGAATCGCGGTGATTCTGCCCGCAATCGCTACGCTCACATGTGAACGATCCAGAAATCATTGCAAATCGCGGGGCGCCTGTGCGTTGCCTGTGATTTGCAATAGCACCCCAAAAGCTGTGTGATGTTGCTGCCATTTCCGCCTGCCGAATCGCGGTAACATTGCGCAAACATCGCATGACGCCCAAAAAAGGTACAAGAGCTCTTTGGGGCGTCATGCGTTGTTTGCGTGATGTTACCGCTATTCGGCAGGCGGAAATCGCGGCAACATCGCACAGCGTTTGGGGTGCTATTGCAAATCACGGGCAACGCACAGGCGTCCCGCCATTTGCAATGATTTCCGGATCGCGGGCAGAATCGCGGTGATTCTGCCCACGATCGCTACGCTCACATGTGAACGTAGCCTAAAGTGCACCGGTCACCAGAGACTGCCATCAGTACTGCCGTGCACCATCGCCCGTCACCTGTCACCCATCAGTGACCATCGCCCGTCACCTGTCACCCCATCAATCAATGTCACCTGTCACCCCATCAGTCATCGTCACCTGTCACCCCATCAATCATCATCACTTGTCCTCCATCAGTGATCATCGTCTGTCACCCCATCAATCATCATCACTTGTCACCCCATCAGTGGTCGTCATCTGTCACCCCATCAATCATCGTCACTTGTCACCCCATCAGTCATCGTCCTCTGTCACCCCATCAGTCATCGTCCTCTGTCACCCCATCAGTCATCGTCACCTGTCACCCCATCAGTCCTCGTCACCTGTCACCCCATCAGTCCTCGTCACCTGTCAACCCATCAGTCATCGTCACCTGTCAACCCATAAGTCATCGTCACCTGTCACCCAATCAGTCATCGTCATCTGTCACCCCATCAGTGATCGTCATCTGTCATCACATCAGTGACCGTCACCTGTCACCTCATCAGTCATCATCACCTGTCACCCCATCAGTGACCGTCACCTGCCACCTATCAGTCACCTGCCACCTATTAGTCACCTGCCACCCATCAGTGATCATCCGCAGTCAACCGTCACCCGTCGCACAGCCCATTACAGCCAGTATGTCAAAAAGGATGTACAGCAGCGAGGAGGCCCTTCAGGTCCTCTCCATGACTGATGAGAGCACCGGGGAGCTCTCATCAGTATCCAAATCCAATTCCGATCCCTGATTCGGAATTTGACATCGCTAATAGTAGCGGATCGGAGATGGACTTGGACTATTCCTGTACACCAGGGGTACTGAATTAAAATTCATGGAGGTCCGCTTAGTAAAATCTTTTTCCAGCGGAGGTCCGAATCATGTTTGTGATTTGATTCAGATCCTTTACATTACAGCACCCTCTCCTAGGCGTTCCCATCTCTGCAGCTGGGGAATGCAGGTGAAACTGCACATGTTCCCGGCCCACAGAGGAACACGCCACACTTCAGCACAGCTTGGTGCTGCGCAATTTAAAAAAAAGGGCCAGGGACTTGTTTTCCTGCATTTCTCATGGGTAGTGTAGCCCATTAAAATGAATGGGCTGACCTACCTGTGACACTGAGCCCCATATCACAATCCCATCCTTGCATCCGTTCCACATTGTCCACTGCACATCACAGTTCCCTCCCCCCTTTGTGTTATCATACCCCCTTAACATCAACACCCTTCTTATCCCCTCATTACAGTACCCAACTCCCCTACATTACTATCCTCAGCCCCCCATCACAGTACTCAGCCTACCAAATACAGTACTCAGCTCCCCCACATTGTCCTCAGCTCCCCATTAACGTATTCAGCCCCCCCCCCGTGACATTATAGTACTCAGCCTTAACCCCCATTCCCCCCACATCAAAGTCCTCAGTCCCCCACACATATCAGAGTCCTCAGCCCCCCACACATATCACAGTCCTCAGCCCCCCACACATATCACAGTCCTCAGCCCCCCACACATATCACAGTCCTCAGCCCCCCACACATATCACAGTCCTCAGCCCCCCACACATATCACAGTCCTCAGCCCCCCACACACATTAGAGTACATAGCCCCCATACACATTAGAGTACATAGCCCCCATACACATTAGAGTACATAGCCCCCCATACACATTAGAGTACATAGCCCCCCATACACATTAGAGTACATAGCCCCCCATACACATTAGAGTACATAGCCCCCCATACACATTAGAGTACATAGCCCCCATACACATTAGAGTACATAGCCCCCATACACATTAGAGTACATAGCCCCCATACACATTAGAGTACATAGCCCCCATACACATTAGAGTACATAGCCCCCATACACATTAGAGTACATAGCCCCCATACACATTAGATTACATAGCCCCCATACACATTAGAGTACATAGCCCCCATACACATTAGAGTACATAGCCCCCATACACATTAGAGTACATAGCCCCCATACACATTAGAGTACATAGCCCCCATACACATTAGAGTACATAGCCCCATACACATTAGAGTACATAGCCCCCATACACATTAGATTACATAGCCCCCATACACATTAGAGTACATAGCCCCCATACACATTAGATTACATAGCCCCCATACACATTAGAGTACTCTTCTTTGCTGTACTCAGTGTCTCTCCCCCTTCCTACATTACGTCTCCCCTACCTTACACAGCCAGAAGAACTCGAGGCATAGCAGGTCTGGAGGAAGGAAGCTGCAAGATGGTGATTGGTTGCTTAGACTGCCATTCATCTTGGCAACCAATCACTGACTGTTCACCTCGGGCAGTTACCGCCCTCCCTTCAGAACTGTCCCGCCCTCCCTACAGAACTCACGCTGTCGGCCCTGCAAGTCTGCAAAGAAATCACAGCTGAAAGGAGAGCAGGCTGATAAATGGCATGACAGCTGCGGTCCGGGAGGGGGAAGGATGGGGGCCGGGAACGGACCGCGGGCCGCCATTTAGTGATGCCTGCTGTACACTTTCCTTTATAGAATGTATTTTGGGGTGCAATTTTTGCTATATACATGCAACCACTTACCGACCGCCTAACGACTATATATGTTGGCCATTTAAAGCTAAATACTGGGGTTATGGCAGCAGATAGCCCCCATAACCCCGGTATTTTTTTAAACGGCCAGCGGTCGGCTTTCAGATAAGGGTGGTCCCAGTGGCGGATTCGCCGCGGAATTACCCTTACGGTGCAGGGGAAGAGGTGCCCCCCCTCCCGCCGCGTCCCAGACATTTTCCCAGCTTACCGGACCCGCCGGCAGCGGGGAAAACTATCCGGTCCCGGATCCTCAGAGACAGGAAGTCTTGGAGGACCGGAGCTACGTCAAAAGTCGTTGCCTAGCAACCGGTTTAAAGGGCCGCTTTTTTTTTTCTTTTTCAACAATTTTTTTTTCTTTTATAGTGTGGTTGTGAGCTGTGAGGTCTTTTTGACCCCAGATCTCACAATAAAGAGGACCTGTCATGCCTATTTCTATTACAAGGGATGTTTACATTCCTTGTAATAGGAATAAAAATGATCAAAACATTTTTTTTTTTAAACTGTGTAAAAATATAAAATTAATAAATAAAATAAATAGGAAAAAAAATTAAAGCGCCCTGTCCCCGTTAGCTTGCGCGCAGAAGCGAACGCATACGCAAGTCCCGCCCACATATGTAAACGGTGTTCAAACCACACATGTGAGGTATTGCCGCGATCGTTAGAGCGAGAGCAATAATTTTAGTGCTAGACCTCCTCTGTAACTCTAAGCTGGTAACCTGTAGAAATTTTTAAAATGTTGCCTATGGGGATTTTTAAGTACCAATGTTTGGCGCCATTCCGTGAGCGTGCGCAATTTTGAAGCATGACATGTTGGGTATTTAATTACTCGGCGTCACATTATCTTTCACATTATGGAAAAAAATTGGGCTAAATTTACTGTTTTCTTATTTTTTAATTAAAAAAAGTGAATTTTTTTCAAAAAAATTGCATTTGGAAGACTGCTGCGCAAATATGTTGTGATAAAGAATATTGCAACGATCTCCATTTTATTCTCTAGGGTCTCTGCTAAAAAATATATATAATGTTGGGGGGTTATAAGTAGTTTTCTAGCAAAAAAAATGATCTTATCTTGTAAACACTAAGTGTCAAAAATAGGCCCAGTCTTAAAGTGGATAAATGGACAACTTTGTGTAAAGTGCTACTTGGATGTTAGGCGTCTGTATGTGGCTAAGCTGTGTAAAAGTGTTACACATGTGGTATCGCCATACTCAGGAGGAATAGCAGAATGTATTTCGGGTGCAATTTTTGCTATGTACATCCTATGTGTTAGAAATATTGCATAAATGGACAGCTTTGTGTAAAAAAAAATGCGTTTTAATTTTCTTTCCACATTTTCCAAAAACTTGTGGAAAAAAAGACATATTCAAAAGACTCATTATGCCTCAAAAATTATACGTTGGGCTGTTTGCTTTGCAAAATGGGGTCATTTTATGGGGGTTTCCATTGTCCTGGTGCTCCAGGGCCTTCAAAAGTGCGATAGGTTGTCAGGAAATTATATGTGTAATTTATGCTCCTAGAATGCCGGATGGTGCTACTTGGATATTAGGCCTCTGTAGGTGGACAGGCTGTGAAAAAGTCTCACACTTGTGGTATCACTATACTCAGGAGGAGTAGTAGAATGTGTTTTGGGGTGTAGTTGCAAGTTTATATATGCTGTGTGAGAGAAATAACATAATACGTCAATTTGTAAAAAAAAAAAAAAAAAAATCTTAATTTTCCAAAGAATTGTGGGAAAAAATTACTACTTCAAAAAACTCACCATGCCCCTTATTAAATACCTTGGAATGTCTACTTTCCAAAAAGGGGTCATTTGGAGGGTATTTGTACTTTCCTGACTTTTTAGTGTCTCAAGAAATGAGATAGGCCTTCAGTACATCAGGTGTGGTCAAGTGTGATCAATTTTCAAAGATTCGCACCATAGCTTGTGGACTCTATAACTTTCACAAAGACCAAATAATATATACTTATTTGGGTTATTTTTACCAAAGATAAGTAGCAATATAAATTTTGGCCAAAATTTGTGAAGAAAAATTACTAATTTGCAAAATTTTATGACAGAAACAAAGAAAAATGTGTTTTTTCACAATATTTTCAGTCTTTTTTTATTTATAGCACAAAAAATAAAAAACCCAGTAGCGATTAAATACCATCAAAAGAAAGCTCTATTTGTGTGAAGAAAAGGACACAATTTTTTTTTATGGGTACAGTGTTGCATGACTGAGTAATTGTCATTCAAAGTGTGAGAGCGCTGAAAGCTGAAAATCGGTCTGGGCAGGAAGGGGGTGAAAGTGCACTGTAGGCAAGTGGTTAAACAAAACAAATAGTTACAACTACAGTACATTACTCTGCACAAAGAATATCCATACATACAAACACAGAACTAAAAAAAAAAAAAAAAGAAAAAAAAGGAAATTGGGAGAAGAGGGGAGGGGAATATCAACAAAGCAAGGATATATATAAAAAAAAAAAAAAAAAAAAGGGAAAAGGGATTTAAATCCTATCCTGCTTCTATCATTGTAGAGCAGGTGACATTGGCACACCTACAGCATCAATCCAGGCTGACCACACTTTATCAAATTTTTTTGGGCAATTCCTACTACCGTATGTAAAACGGTAGAATGGAAGTGTCTTAGTAACGGCGGCTATCCAAGTTGACCGGGTGGGAGACTCAGGTAACTTCCACCGCAGAAGGATTTCTCTCCTGGCATAAAACAGGGCATACGTAATGCACATTTTAGCATATTTATCCCCAACCACTTCTATAAGATTGCTCAATAAAGTTACCTTTGGTTCCAAAGGAATCATAATATCAAAAATTTCCCCAATAGTGTCCGTCACCGCTTTCCAAAAGGAAACCAGCTCAGGGCACGACCAAACAATGTGTAAAAAGGTACCAATATCACGCCCACATCTAGTACAAGAGGGATCATTTATAGGGTATATCCTAGCGAGGCGTTGAGGCGTGTAATATGCTCTGTGTAAGAATTTAAGTTGTATAAATCTATCCCTGGCCGCTATCATTGAGGGAATATAAGTATTAACTGAGTCCTCCCAGTCTTCAACAGTCAAGTCTGGAATGTCCTCCTTCCATTGATTATAAATTTTCTCAAGAGACTGACTATAGTCCGTTGAAAGCATAAGATATATAGCAGAGAGAGTTTTCCCTATAACCTTAAAAGTTAACATTTTCTCCAAGGGGTCCGATTCCAAGACAACCGGGCCCTGGAACTGAGCCCGCATAGCATGGCTAAGCTGCCGGTAACGAAATTCCATAGTGCTAGGCAGTAAATGCATAAGCTGGAGAGCCTCAAACCCTGGGAGTCTTCCATCTTTTATAATATGTTTCATGGTCACAATCCCTTTGGCGGCCCAAACCTGGGGATCAGGAAGTTGTTGCAAATGTGATAAATTTGGATTACCCCACAACGGAGTGTGGGGGGATATATATAAAGGTTTCTTATATACCGCCCGTGCCCGAATCCATATCCGCAGCACCGTCTTCATCAGACTGGTAATCTGAGGATTTGCCCGTTCACCAAGAAAAACAAGATTACTAAGAGCCGCATAGGATCCCAATAGTGCTGCTTCTAGTGTGACTGCTGAGTTAAACTTGGGCTGGGAGAACCACCAGCGAACCGTCACCAGTACAGCCGCCCAGAAATACAGTTTGAAATTAGGAAACGCTAAACCCCCTCTTGAAAGTGGGAGATACAGCGTACGCCTTGCGACACATGGAGTGCGCCGGGCCCATACAAAAGTTGTTACCATACTGTCTAATCTGGAAAAAAAAGTTTTAGACATATCATTAGGGGAATTACGAAAAAAATACAAAAACTTCGGAAGGTAACTCATTTTTAATAAATTAATTCTACCTACCGAGGATAAAGGAAGCATGCGCCACAACGCACACCTCTTATTTAGTTGTAAGACTAGTGGTTCAATGTTATCTTGCTGGTAAACATCCAACGTTGGACCCACTTTGATGCCCAAATACACCATATCCTGCACCCATTTCAACGGTGTCTGGGTATCAATTAAAGGGACCAATGGATGTAATGGAAAAAGGACAGACTTAGACCAATTAATACGTATACCTGAGAAGTGACCAAAGATGTTAAATAATTGTAGGGCCCTATGTAGAGAGGTGGAGGCATCAGCCAAGTAGATCAAGGTGTCGTCTGCATATAAGGACAATTTCTCCTCAATGACACCTACTTTAATGTCTCGGACCCTTGGGTCCGCCCGCAACATAATCGCGAGCGGCTCCAGGGCCAAGGCAAACAAGGCCAGAGATAACGGACAACCCTGTCGGGTACCGTTCAGTAAGGGGAATTTATCAGACAGTGATGAAATAGTACGCACCCTAGCCGTGGGGTTACCGTAAAGAAGCTTATTCCATGACACAAACCTAGGACCAAACCCGAAGTTGGCTAGGATCTTCCAAAGAAATGGCCACTCAACAGAGTCAAATGCTTTCTCGGCGTCGAGGAAGGCCATCACACCTGCCCCCGACGCCAAGGCCATATGTGTAAACAGTCTCCGAATATTAATATCTGTGCCCCGATCGGGTATGAAACCGGTTTGGTCCGGATGAATCAGGCTTACAATAACATTGTTAAGTCGAGAGGCCAAGATTTTGGAAAGGATCTTCTCATCTACATTTAATAAAGAAATAGGCCTATATGATGAACATAATGATGGATCCTTACCCAGTTTAGGGATCACCACAATGACCGCTTCACTCATAGTTTTAGGGAGTTCACCATCGTTCAAAGATCCAGCAAGAGTGGCTAGTAAATGCGGGCCAAAAAGGTCCAAATGGGCCTTGTAGAATTCAACAGGAATTCCGTCCGGGCCTGGTGTTTTACCAGATTGTAAACAGGCCACCACTTCCTGGATCTCCGAAAGGGTAATAGGGGCATCTAATTTGGCCCGATATTTATCGGTTAAGACTGGAAAATCAACTACCTGCAAATATTGATCCAATTCATCTTCTGAATAATCAACCCTAGTATTATATAAGGCCTGGTAATAGTCAGTAAAATTGTGGTTAATGGTTTCTGGATTAAAATGAAGATTGCCTAATTAATCTTGAATGTGTGCTATGCTGTACCCAGTCGTCTGCTCCCTAGACATCTGCGCAAGCAGTTTACCATTATATTCTCCTTGTACGAAAATACGTTGGGACTGAAAAAGTAGTTTCTTCTGGGTAAGAGCTGTACATATTCGCATTACTTCTCCGGTCAAAGATTGAAATCGTGTATAATAAATAGGATCTCTAGTGTGAATGTACAAATTCTCCATATCTCTAGCTTCTTTTTCTTTTTGTAATAAATTAGTGCGCCTATATCATTGGATCTTACCAATGGCTGTCTGATAATATCCCCGGGTACAAGCCTTAAAGGCGTCCCAGACCATAGCCACTGGTGCCGTACCAGGGTTTATCTCCCAAAAGGCCGCTATTTGAGGTCCTACAAGAGGGTCTATATCTGGATCAGAAATCCAATATCTGGATAATCGCCATAATCTATCAGATGGATTCCCAGATAGCTCCATATTCAAAAGAAGTAGGGCATGATCTGAGATCCCTCGAGGAAGAACCCGAATCTCCCGCACCCGAGATAAGAGAGAACCACCTGCAAACATTAAATCAATTCGAGAAAGGGATTTATAGGAAGCGGATTGGCAGGTATATTCCCTAGAGTGAGGATGATGTCAACGCCATAGATCCGTTAACGCATAAGTCTCAGCCCATTCAGCGAGATCCGATCTGGAAGAAGAATCTCCAGTCATTCTATCCATACTCGGATCTGGAATTGGCCCTTCTTCTTACTCTCCAGTATAGCCTCCTCTTCCCGCACAATTCGGTTCAGATCTGGGTACTTCAAGACGCCACCATCTTGCCAGGTTCTCAACAGGAAAGTGATGGGGTCTAAGGGCTGGGCACACCACAATACTTGCTGTACACGGACTTCATTCAACTTCTGAGGTATTGCTGCCTCCGTTACAGTGAGAGCATTAATTCTAGTGCAATGCTTCCTCTGTAACTCTAAACAGGTAACCTGTAAAAAAATGTAAAGCGTCGCCTATGGAGATTTTTAAATACCGTAGTTTGTCGCCATTCCACAAGCGCGCACAATTTTAAAGCATGACATGTTGGGTATTCTATTTACTCAGAGTAACATCAACTTTCACATTATACAAAACAATTGGGCTAACTTTACTGTTTTTTTTTTTAATTAATTAAAGTGTATTTTTTCCCCAAAAATTGGTTTCAAAGACTGCTGCGCAAATACAGTGTGACATAAAATATTCCAGAAACCTTTATTTTCTAGGGTCTCTGTTAAAGAAAAAAAATATATATATAAAAAAATAAATAAAATTGTTTGGGGGTTCTAAGTAATTTTCTAACAAAAAAAATACAGATTTTAGCTTGTAAACAACAAATGTTAAAAAAGGCCTGGTCTTCACGTGGTCAAACATTACTTAGCAGTAGCACGTGTACACTTAGGCTGGCCATACACTATACAATTTTCTTGTTCAACTTTCCTTTAGATTTACCAAAACCATGTAATATAGGGTCAAACCTAAACACTTTCAATTTGTATGCAATCAGGCAGGCCCTTGCACTACATAGTTTAAGGTAAATCTAAAGGAAATTGAATAAGAAAATTGTATAGTGTATGGCCAGCCTTAAAGTATGGATTGCAATAACTTTAGAGTAGGCTCCACCTATTATCATTGAAAAGATCTCATTGAGCCCCAGTCAAGTGACTTTGAATTGGCTGAGATGATGTCACTAAGGAGGATTAGAGTGTTGAAACTGAAATATTATAAATTTGTAGCAAATCACAAGGTGAGATGTTGCAGCTGTCTTATCTGCATCTGATATTTGTGAACACAGCCAGGAACTCTGCAGGAATGAGCATTTAATTGAGATAAATGTGCCATCTCTTTGAGCTTGCATCTCAGGCCAGAAATAGCTGCTGAGCCTTTATAATGCCTGAGAAAAGATGGCAAAGAAAAGCAGATAAAGGCAATGTCAGGGGAAGTACTGAAATCTGTGAGAGATAACAAATTTGGTGTTAAGCTGACCCTACATGGATCGAAATTCGGGTGGTTTAACAGGGACTGACTGAATGTCGATCCACGTGTGGCCACTGTGGTTGAACAGAAGTAAATCTATTGATCAACTTCTGTTCAACCGCGCTGTTTGATAAAATTTGCTTGATCAGCACTGCAGGCAATAGGCTGCAGTGCCGATACATGTATTCTGACAGCAGTGGAGGATTCCCCTATTCACCTCAAGTGTGCGGATGGGGGAATCTGTTCAGATTTTTTTTGTTCAGCCTACTGGCTGAAAAAAAAAACTGAACCATGTATAGTCAGCTAAATGCATTATTTAGTATTCATATACTGAACATGAAAAAAAAAAAAATGAAAAAATTTGAGGACAGTGCTGCTTTAAAACCTTGCGTTTAGTTTAGGAACATCTAAAGCTTTAACTCATAATCAAAATGTAATATTACTTTTACTAAGGAACCAAATATTAGATTTAAGAATTATTCCCATCTAGCAATTCAAATGTACAGTGCTGCGCAATATGAATATTGTTTAAATATGAATGTATCATGAGTGAAACAAGAACATAATTCTATACCATTTCTGATTATAACAACATAAAAAAATTTGAAAAAATGTCTGTGAATGTATTATTATTTAATAAACTATTTCTAGTCCACCATTAATCAAATCATGTGTTTCTTGTGTATTTACCAAACTTCATTCACTGCATTTTACACCAGGTGTTGCTTCTTTGCCAAGTGTCTCTAAATCACCATACACTGTGTGATCCTGACACCACCAAAAACACTACCCAAAATAATCAGGTCTAGTGCACCTTCCCCTTTTAAAGGGGCCGTTTTAGCCACGAATGCTCTCTCCATAGCCGGCTCTCAGGAACTGAATCCACGTCCATCCCACCCATAGAAAGAATGCCACTGTTCACTTAAAAATAAATTGATAATCACTATTTTTTGTTCATATATTTTTTGTTAAGTCATTTTGAAAAGGTGAGAGCCCTAGATTGGTGGTGTTGGGACCACACAGTGTATGGTGATTTAAAAACATGGGGCAATAAGAGGAAGCAACAAGTGGTGTAAACGTGAATGAAGTGTGGCGTTATAAATACACAAGAAACACACTGACTTGATTAATGGTGGACTGGAAATACGGTAGTTTATTGAATGATAATATATTTAGGGACATTTATTCTGATTTTTTGATTATAATCAGAAATAGTATACATTTACGTTAAGGTTTTGCACATGATATATTCATTTTCAAACAATTAATTGTATTGCATGGTACTGTATATATTGGCATTGCTAAATTTTTGTATGTGGGAACACATTTAGTATCTGCTGCAGTGGTTAAAAAGTTATCCAAACACAGGTTGTTATAAATCATTTTGCTGGAGTTTTTTTGCAAAACAAAACATTCCCATGCTGGCATAAGGATAGTGAAGTTAATTATGAAATAGATACAACATTTTTGCCTCTTGAGGTTTCTTTTTTTTTTTTTCTAACTGGAAAACGCTGATCAATATTTCTGTAAGCTCAAAAAAATAAATAATATAAATCTAGCTTTAGAATGGTTACAAAGTATTAAATAGTTTCCTGTTAGCACCACTCTGCACATACTTTTTTTAGCTTTTAACACATTCTTTTAATTGTTTGATGTTAGTTTTTATCATAACTCTAAGGCCACATGCACACTGTATTCTCCCCCTGCCTTTGAGCGCAGGTGTGCATGAGCCCTAGGGATCGGCAACATATTTCCATGGAATGTGATTATGTTGGAAAATGACAGGAATTTATAATACCAGTATACTTACAGTACATAATATTTACTAAGTTACTTCCAGCACAATGAACATCTACTGTTGAAGTCTCTCTGATTGCATTTATGACTCCTATGCCTCATTGATTTATTATTAGAAATCCTGTATAAGTACAATCTGTTCAAAGTTGTCATAAAAAAATAGATATTTTCATTTAATCACATCCTAAATATAGGCTGAATCCTAAAGAACACTTTTCAAAATGTACTAGCTGTCATTCATTCATTTATTTGTGGAGGCAAACGTGCTGCAAAAGCCTGTCTTTTTTTTTTTTTTTTTTCAACTGTGCATGATATACTATGGCAAAAGCCATTGCAATAAAACATATGTGGCATTTCAGACTCTGTTAACACTGTTAACAATTTCTCATAACCAAAGTAAAATGGTCTGAAGTATGTAACATGAATTATACAGAGTGGAATGTTTCAAGGTACATATAGTGTGGTGCATGTAACAGGATGTGGTGACTGGGGTATGTGATAAGTTTTATTAAACTGCACCAAACTGGAGTTTTTCTAACCATTTATGGCCACCACATCTGTAGCATGTCAGCTTGTACATAATTTGATGCAGCTGGAGAATTCATCTCTGTTGATGTCTTTTGCCCAAGGGCCTTTCATACTCCTCATTCACACCTAGTAGTGTTTTGTAGCTAGATGATCAAAAACACTCAACATGCAAAATTTTAGGGTTTTCAATTGCACCTTTTTACACTTGAGAATAGCATTACTTAACCACTTGACCTCCAGAAAGTTTTCCCCCTTGTTGACCAGGGTATTTTTTTCTATTCAGCTACTATAACTGGCAATTGCTTGGTCATGTAAAACTGTACTCAACTGAAATTTATAGAATTTTTTTTTACATAAATAGAGCTTTCTTTTGGGGGTATTTGATCACTACTGTTTTTTTTATATAATATATTTATTTTAATATATAAATTAAAAAGACCAAACATTAAATTTTCTATTAAAAAACATATCCAATAAAATAAAATTTCTTCATAATGTTAGGCCAAAATGTATTCTGCTACATGTTGCAAATACTGGCAGTGATTGGGAGCTGATCCTGCTAACACTGTTTTTGGGGACACTACACTATTGTTGACACTAGTATAGTTCTGATCATGATCAAGATACTGATTCAGATAGACACTATACTAGTAATCAGCGACTTATAGTGTGACTGTGATAGGGTGGTGGACAATCTGGCTCCAACTAACACTAGCCGAGAGGGACATTAACTTACTAATCAACACTGATGTCACTAGTGAAACTAATACAACGGTCAGTGATAATACTGTACACTGACACTGTACTTGTGGCCAACGGTTTTTTTAATGTGCCGTTCAGGCTCGATCACTATGGGGAGTAGTGTGGGTGTTGCTGCATCCACTGCAGGTATGCCAGCAAGGGGTGGAGCTTGTCCCAGCTCCTGTAGTCACTAGAAGGAAAAGAGAAAAGATCCCTGGTGCCGCACATCCATGAAATCCTATGGTGGTGTGAGAGTGACAACCTCAGCTTGGGCTCCCGCCAGGCCTCCAACGCATTTCGCTCTTCCCCCGGAGCTTAGTCATGGGCATGTACTTGTGGCACTGGCTGGGTGAGAGGCGTAATCAGGAGGGAAATCAAGGGATGAACACCACAATGTATGGGTACTGTGACAGGAAGTCAGGTAAATCTGTGGATGTAGTCACAGACAGGAGATACATTTCCAACTGGTTTAGAAAATTCACCAATTACTATAGGGTGTCGGCTGCAAAGGCAGCAGGAAGGTGTAAAGAAGTTGAACACCATTCAGCTGTTCGGAATGAGGAAGTTAAGGCCTCTATAATTTGTCCAAAGGAAGTCTAAGGATTGCTGCCTCCTGACGCTGTGTGGGCATGGGGAGAGGAGGACAGTCAGATGTGTGCCCCCTGAAAGCTGTGTGAGCATGGGGAAGACCTCCTGAAGCGATGTGCACTGAGGAGGGTAACAAGTGTGAAGACTACTCGAGGTGAGGTCTTGGATCGTTTCTATGTGAAAAGAAATCAATGGACATTTGTTGTGTGAAGAAAAAACATGGACTATTGAGTGTCTGCTGTAGGATCAGCAAAGTTTGCCCAACAATAGGTTGGAGACAGACTCCGTAGGTAGGTTCCTGTATGTGAGAAGGTAGCCGCCCACAGTGGCAAGGATTTATTTTGTGTTTTATTTTTATTTTGATGTTTTTGAGGCTCGCACTTGTGTGAAGTAAATTGCAAGAATAAACCAAACTGTTGTTTGCAACCACTTCTCGGCTATCTCCCTGTGTAAATGCACCCCCCCAAGGGGTCATCCACACCCGCCACCGAGCGAATCAATCCCACATAGGGTGGAGGTATGCATTGGGCAGAAGCAGAGATCCCTGCAAAGAAGTGCATATGTTCTATGAACTTTGTCTGGTGCATGAGATTGCACAATCTATGTGTGCAGGAGAGAAGATCCTGAAAGAGAGAAAACTACTTGCTTTAAAGAGACAGTGGTCTCAAAAATTTTCGATGAACTTTGTCTGGTGCATGAGACTGCACAAACTGTGTCTGCAAGAGAAAAGATCTTGCAAGAGAGAGAAAAGCTACTGGCTTTAAAGAGACAGTGGTCTCGAAAATTTTTTGCTGGACTGTGAAAAATTTATTGTGGAGTTATTGAAAGATGCAAAGATCGCTGAAATGAGAGACCGGATTCTATGGATGGAGGGGATGCTACCGTCTGAACGAGCCCCATCCATGCCGGAACAGAGTCTGCTAAAAAGAGAGGTTGTTGTCCCTAGCAACACTGGGGCAAATGTGGATTTTCAGCGGAGCTTTGCAGCTCAACAAAAGGCTCACCAAGAGAGCGTGGCGGGCTGGAAACAGAGACGCCAGCAGCCAATGGAGGTCATCGGTTTGGAGGAAACCGAGTATGTGTGCAGGGCTGAGCTGGATGCCTTGCAACGGAAAATGGAAGAAAAGGAACAAGCCCTGGAGTTGCTTAGGATGTTAGGAATTAGAAATTGAAATTCAGACTTTGCAGGAGCAAAGTAAGGGTGATATGTTGGAGTTGCGTAATCAGCTGGAAAAAAGTCTTCAGTCTTTGGAAGCTACCAAAATAGACCTGCAGGAAGCGCAGGAACGGAATGTCGCTCTGAAAACGACATTGTCTCTCAGCTACAAGGAGAAAAGTGAGAGATAGGCTAAATTACTGAGTACTGTGTATGAGCTCCCCACTTTGAGCAATGTGGTAGATGAATTGCGTACGGACTGTGAAAGTTGGAAAGATGAAGCCCAACGTGTCCAGCAGCAGTTAAAGGAGAAAGAAGCCTGTGTGGCAGGATTACATTCTCATTCCCAGAAACTAGCCAATGAGTAGAAGGCTCTTATGCAGGGAAAAGGAGATTCTGAACACAAAAGGAAAAAAGTAGAGGCACAGTTGCAGGAATCGCAAGTCAAGGTGTCAGAAGGTGACCGATTGTGTGCTAAGCTGTCAGAGAAGGCAAACCGACTGCAGGTTGAGTTGGACAATGTCACAAATCAGCTTTCTCAAGCAGACAGCAAATCTAGAGAAATTGCGGAAGATTTTTCTATCTTGGAATCGCAGCTGCAAGACACGCAGGAACTCTTACAGGAAGAGAGGTGTCAAAGGCTGAGTTTTAGCACAAAGCTCAAACAAATGGAAGATGAGAAAAATGGTGTCCTGGAACAATTAAAAGAGGAGAAGGAAGCAAAGAAAAACCTATCAGAGCAAGTCGCAACATTGCAAGCTCAAGATAGCGGATATGAAAAAACGCATGGAAGAAAGTGTTGGTTCATTAGAAATTGTTGAAAATGTGAAAAAGAAGTTTGATCAGATGCTTGGTAAGGAGAAGACTGTGTCTGCAAAATATGCAGAAGAATGCGACCGTGCAGAGACGGAGGCGCGTGATAAAGAGAGCAAAGCCCTGTTCTTGGCTCGCTCCTTGGAGGAAGCTCTAGAGTGTAAGGCTGAACTAGAAAGAGTTAACAAACAGCTATGTACAGAAATTGAAGATTTGGTCAGCTCCAAGGATGATGTTGGGAAAAGCGTTCAGGAGCTAGAAAAGTCTAAGCGAGCCTTAGAACAGCAAGTGGAAGAGATGAAGATTCAGTTGGAAGAACTTGAAGAGGAATTACAGGCAACAGAGGATCTGTCCCAAAGAGGGGATAGTGTGCCTGATGCAGTTTTTAAAAGGATCAGTGTTTTGGGGTCTGTCCTGAGTGAGCATCAGAAATTTGATGATATGTTGCTTAAACACCACCTAGTGGAGAAAACTAAGGCTGTTGGTGAAAACGTAAAGCAAATTAATAATCGTGATCTTGAGATACATTCCATGTGGAGTTCAGATAAAGGAACTAGGTGACCTTGAGCGGTCAAATAGTTCAGCAGAGATGCAATTCAACCAAAGCAAGGAAATACTAATGGAGCTACAAGGGAAAAAGTAGTGCAATAGCAGAAAGTGCATTGAAGAAATCTGTAATAGACGGTGTTGCAGTTCCATGCTTCTTCACTGATGCAGAGAGGAGGTCTGTAATGGATACCACCCAGATCGCTGGGTTCAACTGTCTACGGCTAATTAATGAAGCTACTGCCTTTGACCCATATGATGGTGGAAGGAAAGTTGATAACGTACAGACATTTCTTGGAACAAAGCCAAGTGAAGCAGAGGTTCTCAAAGTTTTGTGGAAAACATTTATTGATTGCAGAGAAAGGCGGCTCAAGATTGGTGAAGATATTAAGACTAGCACAATCGAGTTGCCTATGGATCACGGTCCTCCATGGTGGAGGTGGATAGGATAGACGGTTATGCAGGACAAACTTGAGAAGGAGCGATATGATGCCAAAAATACAGTTGAAGAATGTGTATATGAGATGAGGGACAAGTTGTCTCACATTTATGAGAAATCTGTCAATGAAGATGACAGAAACAGTTTCATCCTGAAGCTTGAAGATACAGAGAATTGGCTATATGAAGATGGAGAGGATCAGCCAAAGCAAGTGTATATAGACAAGCTAACGGACTTAAAGAAAGAGCCACCCCTACAAGCATTTCAACAAAGGTTAGCAGTTGTTAATGAACCGGGGAGGGAAATAAATTCATATCAGCATGAAAGACAGTGGCTGAATGAAAAAGCAAAGCAGATTGCTCAGAAGGATGTATCTCTGGCAGCTGAAGCAGACAAAGAATCGAATGGATTCAACATTACTTGGGAAGATACTAGGAGACTTATCAGTGAGAGTCAAGAGCAGTGCCTGACACATGCGTGCCTGGAAATTTGTGTCCCAACCCTAGGGTTGAAACAAGAGGGGGGGTATGTGACAGGAAGTCAGGTAAATCTGTGGATGTAGTCACAGACAGGAGATACATTTCCACCTGGCAGGTAGCAGGAAGGTGTAAAGAAGTTAAAAACCATTCAGCTGTTCGGAATGAGGAAGTTAAGGCCTCTATAATTTGTCCAAAGGAAGTCTAAGGATTGCTGCCTCCTGACGCTGTGTGGGCATGGGGAGAGGAGGACAGTCAGATGTGTGCCCCCTGAAAGCTGTGTGAGCATGGGGAAGACCTCCTGTAACGATGTGCGCTGAGGAGGGTAACAAGTGTGAAGACTACTTGTGACAAGGATTTATTTTGTGTTTTATTTTTATTTTGATGTTTTTGAGGCTTGCACTTGTGTGAAGTAAATTGCAAGAATAAACCAAACTGTTGTTTACAACCACTTCTCGGCTATCTCCCTGTGTAAACGCACCCCCCCCTAAGGGGTCATCCATACCCGCCACCGAGCTAATCTCCCACAGTACGTTACGGTGTCTGGCTTTGCAACCCGCTAGCAGTAAATGTACTGCTAGTGGATGGCAGGTAGTTAAAGGTTGTAGCTTGTACATGAGCTTTTTTTGGGCTACATGCTTCAAGTGCTATGGGCCCCAATAGACTCCAATGGGAGTGTTTTTTCTCTAGTAACTAGCTTTCCGTTAGCTAAAAATAAATAAAAAAAACATGCTCAAGCCTCGGACACCTGCAAAAACACACAGAAATGATCAAATATTCCAAAAAAAAAAAAAAAAAAAACCCTGCAAAATGAACAAAGATGCTAGGATAAGGAATTACAAAATGCTTGATCTTTAACCCCCACCATCCCAAAGTGTCCATTCTATGATTAAGCATAAATACAGACTTGTTCATACAGAATATAATTCATAAATCATTATTGAAAAGCATTATGTATGGGAAGATGAAGGTAATAAACATCAGTAAACTGTACCTACAGAATTAACTAGGTGGCGGAGGAAAAGGAAGAATCAAGATACTATTAACTAAAAATCCACAGTCCCACTGCAAATCACCTGCAAATGATCAAGCCACACACCGGCGAGTTCAAAAGAGGATCAAATAAAAAGGCAGCAAGTGCTTCACTGAAGTGGACTTCTAAAGTTACTATCAACGTTGTAACCAATCAGCTTTACAGGAATTATTAAGGGAAACAAATGGGAAAAAAGTATAACTGCAGCAGGTTAATTAAACCCTCAAATGTGTTAGTAGCAATGCCCGTTTTACAACATTTAAATAATCATCTGTATATGATAAACTACTATACCTATAAAATATTAAAATAACACATGAAAGTGATATAATAAATAACTGAACCTGTATATAGACAGAAAAAGAACAAATAATTTTAATACATAAATATTATTGTAAAATACACACACACACAGAATTAGCATAAGTGTCCATTCACACTACCGCGGCACGAATTCGGGGGCGACCTGTGAAGTCGCGTGCACCACGACTTCGGCGTGACTTGCATGGACTTCACATAATTTAAGTCAATGCAAGTCGCTCCGATGTCGCCCCGAAGTAGTACAGGAACTATTTCTAAGTAGGAGCAACTTGAGTCGCTCCTATTAGAATGGTTCCTGTAGCACAGAATGGACCGCGACATGTCAGGCTGACAAGTCGCCTGACAAGTCGCGGTAGTGTGAACCGGGACTTAATTTTGAATGTATTTCTTGTATAATAAATTAAACTGTTAAAATCTAAACAGCATCTTTTGTATGTAAAAAGTGTATTTGCAGTGATCAGTAATTAAAAAACATAAATGTGGTGTAAATAAAGACTATTGATATACAAATAATTAAAAAAATATTATGATGCTCCTGACGACGTCAATCTTCTGACGAAACGTACCAGGAGCTAGACCAGGCGCTATGACCACGCCCCCAAGCTGGCTCAAGCAAACGAACGATGTGGCGTTTGCTTCCCTATTGCTATCGGGAGAGACTGTTTTTATGCCTGACGTTCTCATGTTACATGTAAGTGCACTACCTTTTAAATAAATTCATTTTTTAAAACAATATTACACTATGTGCTATTGTTACTTCCCCATGTATATGGACCCCATGTGCCCTCCTGTGAGTTGACCTGAGCAGCCGAGTCAGATTATCTTTATCCGGTGGTCTACAACTGTTTACAAGTGCTTTTTGGCTTTTCCATTAATTTGGATAGCCAACAGCTTCTAGTAAGCGGCCATTCCCCTTTTTGTGTTATCCCACTGGTGGCTTCCTCTCGTCTGTCGTGGAGGGACTGAGACTCTCATCTGCATGCTGGGACTTGTGGTTCTCCTTTATGCACAAGTTTTTTCTACATTTTTTCATGTATGAACTTTTTTTTGGACTTGGTACTTATTTAGAATTATGGTTTCACTGATTTAAGTTTCACTTTGACACATTATTGTAAACGCTACATGTTTTTTTTGTATATTTGTTTTGGACTTTTTTCTATAGGTCTGTGAATGCTGCTTACAAACAAATATTTTTTATATCAAATTGTCACATTTGTAGCGCAGAAATTCCCTGTTTTTTTTAAAAAACATTATGCATGATATATATATATATATATATATATATATATATATATATATATATATATACACACACACACACACACGTGGTACATTTGATGAATAAATAATCCTGTTAAAAAAAGTGTATGTGCAGTAAATATTAGTTACTAACCATAAATATATGTGTAATTGAGACAATATAATGTGTAGTGTAAATAAATTAAAATAGTATAATCAATGTAAAATGTCTGTAGTGATCATTAAATAAATTAAGACGTGAAAAGATTGTAAACCATATACTGTACATGAGAGAAGTGTTCACTTCCACCGTCTCATTTAAACCATCTAGTATTAATGTATTCATTCCATATATCAAAACATTTTCCATGCTACATAATCTTTGTTACTGATCATATGTATAATTACTAGGGACAGGTTGCAATGGTGTCACCTTGATAGTAGAAAAATCTTTATTTTGATAGATTATGCATGTCTAGAAAACATTGCTGTCTCCTTGATCTGAAGATAAAAGTTATTTTAGGTGAAATACCGTAATTCAATTTTTTATAGATTCTAACATTTTTTTTTCAACAGGTTTATTTATTGCACAATTAATCTATTCATCGATGATACCGGTTGTTATTTTAATATTTCTATATGTATTTTCTTTTCTTTTTTATTTCAAAATTGTGATGAGCAAGTATAAAATTACAGTGGCACTAGGCCGAACAGCAGTCATAAATGTACAAAGCAGGTGTAATAAGAATGGAGATACATTTACAAAGGTTTCCCTTATGGCTCAGTTCACACCTATGTGTGTGTGTGCAGGCTGTGTTTTCTCATGCACGGCAACCCATGCCATGTCTGCGTTTCCTACAGAAAAAGATGCATGCACCTTTTTCAAAACGCAGCCCAGACCGAAATTGCATTGTCAGTTTGACCATGCGATTTCCCTGCAGTTCCTGTACCCGCAGCCACCCACATAGATGTGTTTAACCACTTTAATACTGGACACTTTCAACCCCTTCCTGCCCAGGCCAATTTTTAGCTTTCAGCGCTCTCACACTTTGAATGACAGTTGCTTGGTCATGCAACACTGTACGCAAACTAAATTGTTATAATTTTTTTTCACACAAGAAGAGCTTTGTTTTGGTGGCATTTCCTCACCACTGTTTTTTTTTTAATTAATGTTTTGCTAAATAAATGAAAAAATATTGATAATTTTGGGGAAAAAAAAAATTGTTTTGTTTTTCTTCGTTTCTGTTATAACATTTTGCAAATAATGCAAATAATCTTTCTTCATAATTTTTGGCCAAAATGTATACTACTACATTTCTATGGTAAAAAAATAACCCAAATCATTTTATATTATTTAGTCTGTAGGAAAGTTATAGAGTCTACAAAATATGGTATATATATATATATATATATATATATATAGATGTAGCACCCTACAGGTAGGTGCTAGGTAAAGTATAGAGGGCCTTGGCTGCTTAACATCAGGGCCATGATTTTAGCTGGACTGTCATGTCTCCAGGGTGAGGTTACTGCTGGGGATTCTCCCCACTGCTCTGTGAGAGGATTCTCATAGGGCAGTGGAGGAAACCCAATCAGTGGCTCAGTCAGGCTTGTATCTACCCCAGAAGGCAGATTCTGCCGCAGAGGATTATGGGAGTGGGTATAAGTTTGAAGGGATGCATGACACAGTGTCTTTGGCGGGAAGTAGAGTCCCAGGAGGGAGAGTACGGCTGTCTCTCCTCCTGTCAGAGGAAGCAGGTGTCCCGGGTGGGGGCCTGGGAATCCACAGAGTGTAAAGCTGAGCTGCAGAGGGGAGAGAAAGGGGTCCAGTTTCAGGAAAGCCTACAAAGGTCGTGAGTAGTGTGGACTGCCCCTGGGGGTCTGCCTAGTTTCAGAGGGGACCACTCCGGAGAAGGTTCTAGGGATCCAGAAGAAAGCTAGCTGTTAAAGGGGGTGCCTGATCAGAGGACCCTGAAGTATTAGAGGGGGTACCTAGGTAGAGGACACTGAAGTGTGAAAGGGGACGCCTGTAGTTTTGGGCCCTGAAGAGTCAGTGTACAGTCGGAAGTGTACAAGGTTAAGAGTTGCAGCAGCACAAGTATCTACACAGAGCTACCTCAACCAGTGCAGGGCTGGAGGGAGCTGCTCAGCGACTTTTGAGCTAAAGCAGTGTCAGGAGTCAAGTGTTCTACAGTCCTGGATCTTCTAAGTTAAAGTCGAGGTTCCAGCACAGTTTCAGTACTACAGTATCTTTAAGCATCAGGAAACGCTGGTCGGCATTCAGCTGGCGTCAAAGCAGTGCAAGCAGGCATTTTTCTTCAAGTGTCCCAAAGTGTACCTAGTTGAGCTAGAGGAGTATCCCACTCATTCCCTGTTCCCATCCCCTAAATACAATAAAACAAAACAAACCAAAGATGCCGGAATGGTCATTGTCTCAGTTCTCACACCTGGGTTCACAACTCAAAAGTGTTGGAGGTGTCACCGGTAACAATGGCAGACCCACATCAGGCCCAAGGCCTGGAAAAATTGCTACATTTGGGGGCTCATCTGGGATTTTTCCATTAGTTACTGGGCCAGTTTCCCCTGGCAACGGCAGAAGAAAAAGTCAGAAAAGTAAATTTTTGTGCCCAGAACAGTTGTTCAAGCGCCAGTTATGCGGGAGTCAGGCCTTACTCAGGAAATGACCGGGACTGAGTCTAAGTTCCTCCATGGAGATGGGAGGGGCATGTTAAGGCTAATGATGCAGCTGGAGGCCCTGCCAGCAGTCGGTGGGTTGCACTTTGTGGAAGGGGGACTCGGTCGCAGAGTTCAGTTGGGAGGGGATTCATGATCGCACCTGCAATCGGAAGGTGTCCGGAGGGCCTAGCTACCTCAGCGGTCCTGGCAGGATCCACCCCCATCAGCATCCGGCAGCCTGATAAACCTGCAGTGATTCTGGCCTCACTCTCCAGTGCTAGTAGTGAGGGAGAGAGGTGCCCTGTGTGCATTGATTCCCCATCTTTCCAGAACAGATATGGGTCAGTCAAGGAAGGGATTGATGATTGGGGGTCCATAGATGAGACTGAGTGGGAATGGGGGTCAGAAGCTGAGAGCAGCTCCCTGGGTCCCGAAGTGACTGTACCACTTGATCAAGGGGCTAAGGAAGCCATAGAGAGAGGGGATCTGGCCCAGAAATTGGGGTTCTGCGATGCCTACGTTGAAAGGATCCCAGACCTCACCCCTCCAGGAAATATTGCTCGGGCCAGAGACCAAAATGCGGCCTATTAGCAAATGATACAAAGAGTATGCACCCCAATTTCTCCATGAGGGAGAGGTAACAGGAGGACTCTCCCCCGGTTATCCAGGATGCAGAGGTGGATACAAAAGAAACTAGCACTTGAATATGTGTATGACTACCCCTATGCCCCAAGAGAAGTGATGGTGATGGTGGAGAAGTTTCGGGACTTTTGGTGTGATGAGATGATTTGGGACTTCCTGTTTGTCCCAAAGCCATACAGGGACTCCCCAGAGGAAAAGCTTAAGGAAAAATTCAACAGTGTAAAGGCTCAGTGGAACTTTGGGCGCTCCATCTACATAGACCGAGTGGAGGCCCGCCACCCAGATGGATCAAGGCATGCCTGGTCCATCAGAGTCAAAAACGAGCAAGGAGAATATGTTTAGATCCCTCACACTGACTATTACATTTGAAGGCTGCGAATGTTCTGTCTTAAAGAGAAGATGTTCAAAGGGAAAAAAAAAAACTGTGTTGGCCTGCTGGCCATCACAACTGACCAAGGAACTTCAAATGTAATGCTGAGTTCACAAGTTGCAAGTGTTTGAGTTTAATGTAGACCCCTTGGGCCATCGGGCCAGGGTCTTTTGGAAGAAATGTTACTGTGCCAGACCTCTTAGGGCCATCGGGCCCGGGTCTTCTGGGAAATTGTTGTTGTGCTAGATACCTTGGGCCATTGGGACAGGATCTCTGTGGAATACAAATAACTGTGTCGGACGTCATCCACAGTTTTGACAGATGAAGATGTTATTGCAAAGTTCAAGTGTATTCAAGAACTTTGGTGGGGGGTGCCCTGCAGGACCCCTGTGTTACTTCCCTGACTCAGCAGGACTGCAGGTCATACATAACTGTGACTTGCTCTGCTTCCTAAAAGGAGTGTTTGGAAAGACAGCTAGAGGGTGCTGTGTTTTGCTTCATCAAAAAGGACTCTGCATAGGTAGCCAGTGGTAGGGGACAGACTCTTACAGCCAAGGAGTGGACCCCAGCGAGTCAAGATGCTGGTTAGCAAAGGTAGTTATGGAAGGAAGTGAAAAGGTCACCCTTGGAGCTAAAAGGAGGGTTTTTCCATTCAACTGTCAAGATAGTTAGGCTTGCATTTTCCTATGTGTATGCAGTTGACTAACTTTTGCTTCCTTTATCTCTCTACAGGTGGAACCATCTTAGAGATAGTCAGTCAGGAAATTTGCATTGTATTTTTCTTTATTGTTCTTCACCAGACGAGTTTGTTTGGTGGGCGGTGCATCAGTTCTCATGCACCTTAAACTGTTTGTAAATTTGTACGGCAGAGTGTAAAGATCTGTTTTTTCACAGTAACTTATTTGTACATTCGTTGTTCCCTTTTCCCCCTTTTCAAGGTTTGTGGGATACTCCTGATCTTTTGGCAGTACTTTTGATAGGAGGCAGTTGCCTCAGAGTCAGAGGGACCTGACTCATTTTGGTGTGGGGTGGATGTAGCACCCTACAGTTTTTTTTTTTTTTAAAGCCCGTAGCATGTGAATCATACTCAAAAAGACTTAACACCCGGTGCATAAAAAGTGCACACACACAAACGTGAGGAAACACAAAAACTGCACAGGGTGTGCTAATGGTCTGGCCTCCGAAGAGGTTGGACCTATACCTTGATCCCCCGGGGCGCAAGACTCCTGGCAGGGACTGAGGTACTTCCTATGGTTTGCCTGGTCGAAACCTGGCAAACCCCGTTCTCCAGGGGGACTGCCGAAACAGCCCACCCCAAGTACTGGGTAGGGCTCCCCTGAAGGGAGACCCCATGAGAGAGGGCGAACTAAGCCAGAAGGCCATGTCCACCCCCTCCCAAGACTTTCAAGGTAGGCCCAGAGACCCACACCGTACTCGTCGTGCAGAAAAAAGGTGACAGTGAAGTGACAAACACTACAAAGAAAAAGGCACACACAAAACAAAAAAGTGGGGAAGGGGAAGTGGAGAGGTGAATTAGTGCCTAAGTGTAAAATACAAAGGCAGGCCTTCCGGCCGGAATAAAAATTCCTCTGGTCAAAGCCAAAAGGCCTTGCCCAAGAGGCAGGTGCTGAAAAAGTGTGTAGGTGCAGTGACCATGGTGCCGAAAAACTCAAGGCGAGCTGCCTCTCACCAGTGAGAATTAAGGCACCCCTGGGCTGCCACCCCAGGGGCACATACACTACGGGCTTTTTCTATCCCGGCCCAAAGGCCAGACCGAGTGTAGCCCTATCCCACCAGAAGGCATCAGAACTTTAGACAGCTTAGGGTGAACCTACCTTCAACTGGGGACAAGCCTTTTGCAAGGCCAGATTCAACCCAGGAGGAAAGGCTCTCCCACTGCCATCCGCCGTTCCTTACCAATCACATCCAGGAGCAGTACTAACTGGCCATGGAACCAATCCAGTTTTCTCGCTCCCTTCAAACTGGTAGGGGCGGACCCATTCAAATCAGAAGGCAATGGAACCATCCGGCTTTCTCTGATGTGGCTTACTTCCCAGTCCCCCGGTAGTTCCGGAGCGCCCTGGTTCATTTCGGCCCCCACCGATACTAACCATCAGGTTCCATACCAACTGATAAGAACAGATACTACACTTGATCTTAGCCAAAAGGCCGAGAAGCGGCCCCCTCCTTGTTTTATTTAACTAATGGGTGTAGGTTTGGAAATGAGGTCATTAGTTGCTAGGTAAATACCTCATATATAGATTCGTCTATTATTTGGCCGTGTTAAATAAAACCATTAGTTAAATAAAACAAGAAGGTGGAGTTTATTATTTTAATCCAAGTCTTCCTCTAAAAACACTGATTTGAAATCTGCCTGACAACCGATGACGCATTCGCAAAAAATCCGGATTGGATGTTGTTTCCGGTTGCCGGGTAACCTACTAGTATTTATATAGGACTCACGTAGCCTTACGCTGCTCCTGATGACGTCAGCTTGATGACGAAACGCGTAGAGCGTAGGCACGTCAGTTCCGCCCTGTGAAATGCATATCCGGCTGGTGAGGTGCACGGCATCCCGGAAGCACCGCTAAACGAGGGGTTTGCGGTCCCTACCCACCTACGGATACTGTTACATACTTTTAAATGTGAGTACTTCTTTCCAATTATCTAGACTAGCTTTATACTATATTTTGGGGTAGGCTGCAGCCAATTAATTTTTCAATTAACTTATCCATTTTGCGCGGAATTTTTTATATTATTTCCTGACACTTCTTTTAGTGTTTTATTCTGCTGCAATGGATATATTTAATTATATTGGCAATAGGGAGATAAAGATTGAGGAGGTTTTTAACCAACAGAGAGCCACTACTAACCATGACCTCAATGGGTTATTCAGACAACTAAGACATGACCTAGAGAAACAACTTAGAGTCTGGTGGGACATCTCCACATTGGAGATGTATATTAAGGAGAGGATTGCACCACGCAAACTAAGATGGGAGGTACACCCCAACGATGGTCTTTTGGACCAAGGTTTAATGGAAGAATGGTTCCAATTCTTTAATAGATGTGAATCAGAACTGTTAAAGCAAATCATTGGAAGAAGGAAGTTTAAACTAAAAGAGGTTGAAACCAATGTTACCCGATTAAAAACCCTCCTTACACCATTCTCTACCAATAATGAATATAAGGAAAAAGAGAAAGAATTAGCCACACTCATAGCAAAGTATGACAAAGAATTACAAGCGAAAAAACAGAAAAAATTCAACAGGGATATTTTAGATTACAAGAATAATAAGGTTTACAAATGGCAAGCCTCCATAGCAGATGAAAACATGGAAGTAACAGAACCCACTACACCAATAACTGGATCTAGAGAGACTACACCTGATGAGGAAGAAGAAGAGGAAGAATCAGAAGCACCCACTCCTAGGACACCGAGGAATTTTTCGTTCAGACAAATGAGGAATATGGAAAATCGAGAAGAAGAAACCCCCAGAGGAAGGGTTACTTATGAACCCCCACCGACAACACTCCGCGAGAATCGACCAAGGAGACCGTTCCCCCAGAGATATGAATCCCCCAGATACCACATCCCCACCTCAAATAGGTTCTCCCCACTTATGGATAGAGGACCTTATCCACCTAGAGGATATAGAAGGTATGACAGGTTCCATGACCAAGGAAATTTTTTTCAGGGGACAAACAGAGGGAGACCTCCCAGACAGGGAGGATGGTACAACCAGCCACGAGGCCAAGGTTGGAGAGGTCCTCCAAGACCCACAGATTACCACAGACCAACAGGGTACACGCACAACCAAGACCCACCATATCAGCGGGGGTGAAGGAACCCCAATTTTTATCAACAGAACACTGGGAGGCCGAATATATGGAACAACCAATGGGACGGAGGAAACGGACCAGAGGGAAACGCGGTGGGAGGAAGAAAACGAAGGAGGGAATTCTAGGCAAAGGTATTTTTAATCTTAGCGGCATTGTTTTTACACCAGAGGAATTGGAAATTTTAGATCTAGGACTCAAATATGCACCCAACAAAAACCTAGACAAATTTGAAACCTATATAGATGTACAGAGATTTTTAAGGAAGTTGAATATAAAAAAGTTTTTTAATCTTAATGGAAACAAGACAACCACTGACAATAACAACCCTTTTAAACACACCAAACTGAGGAATCGGTCGATTTTCAACCCCAAAGTCCCCAACAATGAATGCATGCAAGCATTCAAAAAGATGGTAGAACATGATTTGAAAAATCTAAAGATATACAACAACAAAGAAAACAAAATCTGGGAAACCATAGCAAAATAGAAAAAAAAAAAGAAGTGGTGATACACCCAGCCGATAAGGGAGGTGGACTTGTGATCCTAAAAAAGCAAGATTATGAAGATGAGATGAAAAACCTTCTGAATATACCTGACACATACAAACAACTAACAAAAAACCCAAAGAAAGAATATAGAAAAAAACTAGAGGCATATATTAAAAAAGGAAGTAGACTGGGGATACTAACAGAGAAGGAAGCCACCTACCTGCTCCCAAAAGCGGCCAAGACACCCGTTATCTATCACCTCCCCAAACTTCATAAAAGGTTGGAGAAACCACCGGGGAGACCGATAATCAGCGGGATTGAGTCACTTTTCTCTAGACTTGGAGAATACCTTGACACATTTCTCCAACCGCTGGTTAGTAATGGAGCATCATATTTAAAAGACAGCACACAGTTGATTAAAGAACTACAACAATTCACGACAAAGGAAACACAGTTCTTGGTAACAATAGACGCAAACTCATTATACACCAGCATCGACCAAAAAGATGGTATAGAAAGCGTTAGAAAGGCCCTGTCAGAAGAAACCGACTTGAAACAGGCACAGATCAATTATATCCTGGAAGGGCTACAACTCGCAATGGAGAAGAACTACTTCTGGTACAACAAACTTTTTTACGTACAAACCAAAGGATTTGCTATGGGGGCTCGTTATGCCCCCAGCGTGGCTAACATTTTCATGAATATGTTAGAGGAAAAAATGATCTATGGAAAAACTATACCGCAACTACAATTCTATCGTCGTTACATAGATGACATTTTTATGGTGTGGGAGGGAGCACAAGACACTTTAGATCATTTTATACAACAACTTAATAATAACCCTTATGGCATAAAATTTACAGCCAACTACCACAAAGTGCAGATTGATTTTCTGGACCTACAAATTTTGAAGAAGGACGACAAGATACAGACCAAAACATTTTTTAAGCCCACAGATAAAAATGGCTATATCCCGACTTCTAGCTGCCACCATCCAAAATGGAAACAAAACATACCAAAAGGGCAGTATATGAGGGTGAGAAGAAATTGCACAAATACGGAAGATTATGAGGTTCAAGCCGATTAACTTACTACAAGATTTGAAGAAAAGGGATACAACAGATCGGAACTAGAAAGAACAAAAGATAATGTCAAAAATATGTCAAGGGATGATTTACTGAAGGCCAAAAATAGAAACAGTAACGCAAATTTTGAATATGCTTTTATAACTGGTTTTAGCAAACAATACAGGTCAGTGGAAAAGATTTTTAAAAAATATTGGCCTATTTTAAAATCAGATAAGACTTTTTCTAAAATGTTACCAAACAGACCAAAATTCATCTACAGAAAGGCACCCACACTAAGAAATAGATTGGTTCACAAAGTGGTAAACCCGCCAACGCAAGTTAAGATTTTTCCGGAGATGAAAGGATTAATTCGATGCCGTAGATGCCTGGCCTGTAAAAATAATCCAGCACAACAGAAGAAAACCACACAATTCAGATCCAGTATCAACAAGAGAACCTTTCAGATAAAAAACCTGATCACGTGCCATAGCACTCATGTTACCTACATTATCGAATGCCCATGTAAATTACAGTACATAGGGAGGACAACTAGGCCTCTAATGGTTCGTATTCGGGAACACATTGGGAACATCAAAAGAGGCTTCCCAAAACACAGTTTGTCTAGACACTTTAGGGATGTACATAACCATAACCCTAAAGGTCTAGTGTTTTATGGGATTGATATGATCAAGGAACACTGGAGAGGTGAGAATAAAACTAGAAAAATATCACAAAACGAAATTAAGTGGATATATCTGCTGGAATCCCTACAACCTGGGGGACTCAACCTTGACATTGATTTAAATTGTTTTATTTCCGATTTTTAACCATTTTTTAATAATTACCATAATAACTTCTAAAGGTCTTATATATATATATATATATATATATATATATATATATATATATATATATATATATTGTAAGGGATTAGCTCGGTGGCGGGTGTGGATGACCCCTTGGGGGGTGCGTTTTCCCAGAGAGGTAGCCGACAAGTGCTTGCAAACAAACAGTGTGGTTTATTAAATGGTGTTTTCTTCACCAGGCTGTATGCAGCAAAACATCCAAAATAAAATAAAACAGAAAATAAATCCTTGCCTCTGTGGGCGGCTACCTTCTCACAACTGGAACCTGCCTAAGTGTCTGTCTCCAACCTACCGTCGGGCAGACTTCCTTGTCCTACAGCGGACACTCAATAGTCCTTTTATAATAGCTTCACAGGGCAACACAGTCCTTTTGTTTCTTTCACATCAACAGTTCGTCTTCTCACCTTTGAGACGTATTCACCCTTGGTTACCGTCCCGGGCACACATCACTCCGGGGGGTCTTCTCCCAGGCCCACACATCCTGTCGGGAGGCACACGCTGACTGTCCTCCTGCTCCCAGCCCACATGGCTTCAGGATGCAGCTTCTGGAGGCAGCAAACAATAGGACTTTCTCTGAACAAATTATAGAGCCTTAACTCCCTCATTCTGAACAGGTGAAGGCCTTTCAACTTCCTGCTGGCTAGCTCTGTAGCCAACACCCTAAATTAATTAATGGACTTTCTAAATCAGGTGGAAATGTATCTCCTTCCTGTGACTACATTCCCAGATTTAGCTGACTTCCTGTCACATACCCCCCCCTCTTGTTTCAACCCTAGGGTTGGGACACATATTTCCAGGCACGCATGTGTCAGGCACTGCTGACTCACTGATAAGCCTCCTATTATCCTCAAGCTTCCGGATGAAACTGTTTTGTCATCTTCATTGACGGATTTCTCATAAATGCCACACAGTTTGTCTCTCATCTCATATACACATTCTTCAACTGCATTTTTGGCATCATTTTGCTCCTTCTCGTTTCTGTCATCTTCATTGACAGCTTTCTCATAAATGTCAGACAGCTTGTCCCTCATAACCGTCTGTCCAATCCACCATGGAGGACCGTGATCCATAGGCAACTCAATTGGGCTAGTCTTAATGTCTTCAACATTCTTAAGACGCCTCTCTCTGCAATCCATAAATGTTTTCCACAAAACTTTGAGAACCTTTGCTTCACTAAGCTTTGTTCCAAGTAGGGACTCTTGACATCCCTCTGTGACTTGAGTTGCCTCTCCATACATCTGTACACAATCATTGACTTTTTGTTGTAAAAGGGAATGATCTTCCTTCTTGAGCTTTGCTTGCTCTAAGATGCTGTGCAGAGGATTTTCCAATTGAGACAACAGGCTGTCACACATTTCTTCAAAGTGACCCCTGTTCCTTTTCCCAGAGATATCAATATCATTCACCAAACACTTCATATTCATAGGCAGATCTGAAGCATTTGCACTCATCAACTTCTTAAACTTTTCGCCCTCCTGAGCGAGTCGCAGTAAAGGCCTACTATTTGATTTGATATTCAGTTTATATTTCTTGCCAAACTCTTCACAGAAGAAGCCAACCAGAACATCATCAACTTTCCTTCCACCAACATAGGGGTCAAAGGCAACAACACAGTTGAACCCAGCGATCTGGGTGGTATCCATTATAGACCTCCTCTCTGCATCAGTGAAGAAGCATGGAACTGCAACACATTCTTTTACAGGTTTCTTCAATGCACTTTCTGCTGAACTATTTGACCGCTCAAGGTCACCTAGTTCTTTTTCTCTATCTGAATTCCACATGGAATGCATCTCAAGATCACGATCAAACTTCTGCCACCCGTCTTTCACCAGTTCCATTTTGGAAACACTCCCTGAAAGGCACTTATTCATTTGCTTCACGTTTTCACCAACAGCCTTAGTTTTCTCCACTAGGTTTTCAGCCTGAACTGAGAAATCACCACATTTCTTACTCAGCTCCTTTGTTTGCTGAAGTTCTAATGATACATTTTCCAATGCTTGAAGTTTTTGAAGGAACGGTTTATTCCAAAGGGGTGATTCAAGCCACATGTCGTCACATTTCTGAGGCTCACTCAGGACAGACCCCAAAACACTGATCCTTTTAAAAACTGCATCAGGCACACTATCCCCTCTTTGGGACAGATCCTCTGTTGCCTGGAATTCCTCTTCCAGTTCCTGCAACGGAATCTTCATCTCTTCTACTTGCTGTTCTAAGGCTCGCTTAGACTTTTCTAGCTCCTGAACGCTTTTCACAACATCATCCTTGGAGCTGACCAAATCTTCCATTTCTGTACACAGCTGTTGGTTAACTCTTTCTAGTTCAACCTTACACTCTAGAGCTTCCTCCAAAGAGCGAGCCAAGAACAGGGCTTTGCTCTCGTTATCACGCACCTCCGTTTCTGCACGGGCGCGTTCTTCTGCATATTTTGCAGACACAGTCTTCTCTTCACCAAGCTTCTGATCAAACTTCTTTTTCACCTCTTCAACACACTGTAATGAACCAACGCTTTCTTCCATGCGTTTTTTCATATCCGCTATCTGAGCTTGCAATGTTGCGACTTGCTCTGATAGGTTTTTCTTTGCTTCCGCCTCCTCTTTTAATTGTTCCAGGAAGCCATTTTTCTCATCTTCCATTTGTTTGAGCTTTGTGCTAAAACTCAGCCTTTGACACCTCTCTTCCTGTAAGAGTTCCTGCGTGTCTTGCAGCTGCGATTCCAAGATAGAAAAATCTTCCGCAATTTCTCTAGATTTGCTGTCTGCTTGAGAAAGCTGATTTGTAACATTGTCCAACTCAACCTGCAGTCGGTTTGCCTTCTCTGACAGCTTAGCACACAATCGGTCACCTTCTGACACCTTGACTTGCGATTCCAGAAGCTGTGCCTCTACTTTTTCCCTCTTATGTTCACAATCTCCTTTTCCCTGCATAAGAGCTTTCACCTCATTGGCTAGCTTCTGGGAATGAGACTGTAATTCTGCCACACAGGCTTCTTTCTCCTTTAACTGCTGCTGGAAACGTTGGGCTTCACCTTTCCAACTTTCACAGTCTGCACGTAATTCATCTACCACATTGCTCAAAGTGGTGAGCTCATACACAGTACTCAGTAATTTAGCCTCTCTTTCACTTTTCTCGTTGTCGCTGAGAGACAATGTCGTTTTCAGAGCGACATTCTGTTCCTGCGACTCCTGCAGGTCTATTTTTGTAACTTCCAAACACTGAAGACTTTTTTCCAGCTGATTACGCAACTCCAACATTTCACACATACTTTGCTTCTGCAAAGTCTGAATTTCAATTTCCTTTTCCATGAGGATGGTATCTTTCTCCTTTATAGTGTCTTGACATTTTTGCAACTCGACCAAAAGAAGAGCAGTGGATTCTTCCCACTGTAACACATGAGACTTGAGTAGTTCATTCATTTCCTGCAAGTTTCTATGCTCCATTTTAAGCAATTCCAAGGCTTGTTCCTTTTCTTCCATTTTCCGTTGCAAGGCATCCAACTCAGCCCTGCACACATACTCGGTTTCCTCCAAACCGATGGCCTCCATTGGCTGCTGGCGTCTCTGTTTCCAGCCTGCCATGCTCTCTTGATGAGCCTTTTGTTGAGCTGCAAAGCTCCGTTGTTTCAGCATCTCCCCCATTTTGGGTTTACTTTTCATCTGAGCACACTGCGTCTCCATAGCAGTTTCATCAGTGTTGCTAGGGACAACAACCTTCCTCTTTAGTAGACTCTCTTTAGGCATGGATGGGGCTGGTTCAGACGGTAGCATCCCCTCCATCCATAGAATCCGGTCTCTCATTTCATCTATCTTTGCATTTTTCAGGCGTTTGGATCGCCCCATCTTCAATAACTCCACAAATTTTTCACAGTCCAGCAAAAATTTTCAGACCACTGTCTCTTTAACACATGTAGTTTTTCTCTCTCTTGCAAGATCTCTTTTCCTGCACACACAGTTTGTGCAGTCACTTGCACCAGACACAACAAAGTTCATCAAATAATTTTGAGACCGCTGTCTCTTTAAAACACTTTTTTTTTTTTCTGTCAGGATCTTCTCTCCTGCACACATAGATTGTGCAATCCCATGCACCAGATAAAGTTCATCAAACATTTGCACTTCCTTGCAGGGATCTCTGCTTATGCCCGCATCCTCCACCATATGTAAGGGATTAGCTCGGTGGCGGGTGTGGATGACCCCTTGGGGGGTGCGTTTTCCCAGAGAGGTAGCCGACAAGTGCTTGCAAACAAACAGTGTGGTTTATTAAATGGTGTTTTCTTCACCAGGCTGTATGCAGCAAAACATCCAAAATAAAATAAAACAGAAAATAAATCCTTGCCTCTGTGGGCGGCTACCTTCTCACAACTGGAACCTGCCTAAGTGTCTGTCTCCAACCTACCGTCGGGCAGACTTCCTTGTCCTACAGCGGACACTCAATAGTCCTTTTATAATAGCTTCACAGGGCAACACAGTCCTTTTGTTTCTTTCACATCAACAGTTCGTCTTCTCACCTTTGAGACGTATTCACCCTTGGTTACCGTCCCGGGCACACATCACTCCGGGGGGTCTTCTCCCAGGCCCACACATCCTGTCGGGAGGCACACGCTGACTGTCCTCCTGCTCCCAGCCCACATGGCTTCAGGATGCAGCTTCTGGAGGCAGCAAACAATAGGACTTTCTCTGAACAAATTATAGAGCCTTAACTCCCTCATTCTGAACAGGTGAAGGCCTTTCAACTTCCTGCTGGCTAGCTCTGTAGCCAACACCCTAAATTAATTAATGGACTTTCTAAATCAGGTGGAAATGTATCTCCTTCCTGTGACTACATTCCCAGATTTAGCTGACTTCCTGTCACAATATATATATTTATTTTTTTAACATTAATATATTATAATATCCCGAAGTATCAGTATAACAATGGGCTCCTTAAGAACGATCGCAAGGTCTGCGAAGTCAACAGTGTCCAACTTTTTGCTTTTAGTATATTGCTTCCCCCTATATATAGAGACACACACTTGGTATATTACTACTAGATCCATTTAATTTTATTACCACACAGATTCCTTCCTATATTTTATTTTAATTTATTTAATTATTTATTTTCTGAAACCATCTTCCAGGAATATATGGTCCTTATATAACACCACGTAAATGAATTTCCTGTATAATTATTATAAGATTTCATAAACTGAGGTATTTTTTTAGAAATTTTTTGGTCGATTAAATATTTATGAGGGTTAAGTGCAATATTATATATATGCTAGGAATTCTCTAGTAGGCTACCTGTCCACAGGAATACTAATTTGAGTTGTGGATGGTATGAATCCATGGGGCATATTCCCACCATGGAACATACATGAAAAACACAACACCCAAAGAGCACTACACACATGTATTCATTGTACAATTTTACATATCCCAATATCCTCTGTTTCTTGTGTTTCTTTAATTCTAAATTTAAAATGTCTAATGAACATTAGCACACAAATGCCCAATTTTCCTCTATATATAAATCCCTGTATAAATTATTACTCTATTTTACTATATCCCTGTATAAATTATTACTCTATTTTATTATATTTTTATCATCCAATGTCCTCTGTTTTTTAGCCCTAAGAATTTTAATAATTAATTTAATGAACAGTAACATAAAAAAATGGTCAGACCTCTCTTGTATTAATAGAGACCCACCAATTCATAATCCATTTCCATGTACCAATAATAAACCAATTATGCCTTAGGTTTAGGGTTGAGCGGACACCTAGATGTCCGTGTTCGACGGGTTCGGCCGAACTTTAAAAAAAAGTCCGGGTCCGTGTCCCGGACTTTTACCGAACTTTTCCCGGACACCGAACCCCATTGAAGTCAATGGGGACCCGAACTTTAAGGCACTAAAATGGCTCTAAAACACCAAAGGAAAGGGCTAGAGTGCTGCAAATGGCAGCAAAACGTAATTAAGAGCATGGCAAGTGCTCTGCAAACAAATGTGGATAGGGAAATAACTTAAAACAACAAAAAAAAACAGAAAAATAAAACAATGTTCTTCTTCATCTCTGAAGGACGAGGCCCATATGGAGTAGGAGGGAGGTTGAGGTGGTGGTGGATGTGGCGGTGACATAGGCGTGCGCACAGGGTGTGCTGGGTGTGCCTGGGCACACCCTAATCACCTAGGGCACATAGCATTGCCAGTGAGGAGATGGGAAAGATCTCCCTGGGACCTGCTCTGCTCTATTTCTCCTTGCCTACAGGTACATGGCCCCGATACATTACTCTCCCTGCTGGCAAACACATGCATGTGTATTTCAACTTTGGGGTGCACACCTTAATGCAATAGGCTGCGCACACCTATGGGCGGTGTAGGTGGAAGCGGCGGTGGAGGAGGACCAGGGCCGGATTAACAGCATCATGGGCTTGGTGCTGAGGATTTTGAAGGGCCTTAAGGGCCGTGCCTTGCCATGCACCCAGAGGAGGAAGGGTGCAGCCATGCATGCCTAATTCAACATGGGATGCTGTCTCTGAAGCCCATAAACACATCCATGCATCGCCAACTGTCCCTCCTTGTCCGGCCTTCACGCTGTGTGGGGAGGTTCTGAGGGTGCTGCCTGGGGAAGCGAGCATAGAAGCCAGACTTCTGTGTTTACAAGTGACAGAAGAGCGGTAACAGTGAATATGGCCAACCCGGGGCCTATATAAAAGGTAGGGGCCTGGAGCTGCAGCTCCAATAGACCCTACATTAATCTGGCCCTGAGGAGGAGGACGAGGTAGCCAACACTGCTTCTTTTCACAAATTTTAAATGAGGGTACACCCCAAAAGAGTGAGAAAGAGCAAAAATGGAACAATGGGTGGGTAAGGTCGGTATCCATTGCTATTCTGCATAAGGTACGGAAAAGTCCCGTGGGATCCATGCCTGGTTCATTTTAATGAACGTGAGCTTGTCCACATTGTCTCTGGACAGGCGGCTGCGCTTGTCTGTTATAACGCCCCCAGCCGTGCTAAATACCCGTTCAGATAATACACTGGCTGCAGGGCACGCCAGCACCTCCAAGGCGTAAAGGGCAAGCTCAGGCCATGTGCCCAATTTGGAGACCCAGAAGTTGAAGGGGGCAGACCCGTCATTCACTACATGTAGGCGTGTGCACACATACTGCTCCACCATGTTGGTAAAATGCTGCCTCCTGCTAAGACGTTCCATCTGAGCTGCTGGTGCTGCTGTTTGTTGTGGCGTGCTGACAAAGCTTTTCCACATTTCGGCCATGCTAACCCTGCCTTCTGAGGTGCTGGCGGTGCCCTGGTTGCGTTGGCGACCTCCTCCTCCTCCTCCTCTGCCTTGTGCTTCCACTGTGGCCCCGCTGTCAGATGGGAATGCCAGCAGCATGGCGTCTACCAGCGTGCGCTTGTACTCGCGCATCTTGCGATCGCGCTCCAGTGAGTGAATTAAGGACGGTACGTTGTCCTTGTAACGGGGATCCAGCAGCGTGGCCACCCAGTAATCAGCACAAGTTAGAATGTGGGCAACTCGGCGGTCGTTGTGGAGACACTGCAGCATGTAATCGCTCATGTGTGCCAGGCTGCCCAGAGGCAACGAAAGGCTGTCCTCTGTGGGAGGTGTATGGTCCGTGTCCTCTGTATCCCCCCAGCCACGCACCAGTGATGGCCATGAGCTGGCCTGGGTGCCACCCTGCTGTGAACATGGTTCCATCTCCTCCTCCAGCTCCTCCTCCTCCTCATCCTCCTCATCCTCCAGAACTGTGCCCCTGCTGGACAATTGCGTCCCTGGCGTTTGCGTGTGCAGGAACCCACCCTCGGAGCCCCTTGCGAATGACTGCCCTGAAAGCCTTGGAAATGTTACCTCTTCATCCTCCTCCTCCTCCTCATCCTGTGCCACATCCTCTTCCATCATCGCCCGAATTGTTTTTTCAAGGAGGCATAGAAGTGGGATAGTTAAGCTGAGAACGGCGTCATTGCCACTGGCCATGTTGGTGGAGTACTCAAAACAGCGCAACAAGGCACACAGGTCTCGCATGGAGGCCCAGTTATTGGTGGTGAAGTGGTGCTGTTCCGCAGAGCGACTCACGCGTGCGTGCTGCAGCTGAAACTCCACTATGGCCTGCTGCTGCTCGCACAGTCTTTCCAGCATGTGCAAGGTGGAGTTCCACCTTGTGGGCACGTCACATATGAGGCGGTGAGCGGGAAGGCCGAAGTTACGCTGCAGCGCTGCCAGGCGAGCAGCAGCAGGGTGAGAACGCCGAAAGTGCGCACAAACGGCCCGCACTTTCTGCAGCAGCTCTGACATATCGGGGTAGTTTTTAAGGAACCTCTGCACCACCAAATTCAGCACATGCGCCAGGCAAGGGATGTGCGTCAAACCGGCTAGGCCCAGAGCTGCTATGAGATTTCGCCCGTTATCGCACACCACCAGGCCGGGCTTGAGGCTCGCTGGCAGCAACCACTCATTTGTCTGCTGTTCCATGCTCCTCCACAACTCCTGCGCGGTGTGTGGTTTGTCCCCCAAACAGGCAAGTTGTAAAACTGCCTGCTGTCGTTTACCCCTGGCCGTGCTGAAGTTGGTGGTGAAGGTGTTACGCTGTCCGGATGAGGAGGCGGTAGAGGATGAGGAAGCGGAGTAGGAGGAGTTAGGAACAGGAGGCAAACTGAAGCGCCCTGCAATCCTCGGTGGTGGAAGGACATGCGCCAAATTGCTATCCGCCTCAGGCCCATCCGCCACTGCATTTACCCAGTGTGCCGTTAGGGAGATATAACGCCCCTGACCGTGCTTACTGGTCCACGTATCCGTAGTTAGGTGGACCTTGGCACAGATGGCGTTGCGCAGTGCACACCTGATTTTTTCCCCCACTTGGTTGTGCAGGGAAGGGATGGCTTGCCTGGAAAAGTAGTGGCGGCTGGGCACGACGTACTGTGGGACAGCCACCGACATAAGGTTTTTAAAACTGTGCGTCTCCACCAGACGGAATGACAGCATTTCAAAGGCCAATAATTTTGAAATGCTGGCATTCAGGGCCAGGGATCGCGGGTGGGTAGGGGGGTACTTCCTCTTCCTCTCAAGTGTTTGGGAGATGGAAAGCTGAACGCTTCCACGGGACATTGTGGAGATGGTTGTTGGTGACCCAGGTGGTGGTGTTGCTGACAGATCGTCTGTTTGCGGGGTGGCAGGTGCCGGTATCACTACAGATGTGGCTGGAGCGGCCGAGACTGCAGCAGAAGAGGAAGCAGGATGAGCCAGAGACGTTTCTTGGTTTTGAAGGTGTGTACTCCACTGCAGCTCGTGCTTTGCACTTAGATGCCTGATCATGCAGGTTGTGCTCAGGTTGAGAAGGTTCATGCCTCGCTTCAAGCTCTGATTGCACAGGGTGCAAACCACTCGTGTCCTGTCATCAGCACATTTTCTAAAGAACTTCCACGCTAGAGAACTCCTTTGAGCTGACTTTGGTGCGCTCGTTCCCTTGCTGCGTTGGGCAGTAGCGGGCGTAGTGTCTAGGGCACGGCCGCTCCGCTTCTGCACCCTGCTCCCTCTTCTGCTGTGCTGGTGGCTCTGTGCGACCACCGCCTCTTCCTCCAAACTACTCAGTTCACCTGCATGACGTTCATTCCATGTGGGGTCGAGGACCTCATCGTCCTCCACATCATCTTCCACCCAGTCTTCACCCCTGCCCTCCTTGTCGGTCTCCACAATGCTGAACGCCGCAGCAGTTGGCACCTGCGTTTCGTCATCATCGGAGACGTGCTGCGATGATCCTTGCATGTACTCATCTTGAGGAATAAGTGGTTGGGCATCGCTGCACTCAATCTCTTCCACTTCTGGGGCAGGGCTAGGTGGATGGCCCTGGGAAACCCTGCTGACAGAGTCCTCAAAAAGAATAAGAGACTGCTGTATGGCTTGGGGCTCAGACTGCTGGCCTGATTTGCAAGGGGGTGAGGTGAAAGACGGTTGGACATTGGCTGCAGGTGCCAACTCTGACCTTTCTGCAGTAGACTGGGTGGGAGACAATGTGAAGGAACTGGAGGCACTGTCAGCAGCAAACCAATCTACTATCGCCTCAACTTGTTCTGGCCTCATCACTTCTAGGGGCGTTTGATGCCCTACCAAATACTGATGCAGGTTCTGTCGCCTACTCACACTTGAGGAAGGTGTTTCACTTGTGCGTGTAGCTGGCACAGATCGACCATGTCCTCTCCTTGCAACAGGAGCTCTACCAGCAGCACCACGACCCAGGCCACGGCCCTTATTTGACGGTCTCCTCATATTTCTGTAATTTAAGATCTTGCCCTAGAAAGGTTTTTATTGAATAGCGGAATAGAAAATATGATCCAAAAAAAGTGTATGTATATCACACGTACACAACCACACTAGGCCCCAATTACTATTGTTTGTACCCCTAAAAGGCTAGATGAGGAGTAGGGGGAGTATGGAACAGGCAGCACCCTCAAACCTTCAGAAGTATGAGATGAACCCCAACAACTTGGAAAGGTGGATCTCTCTCACACGTACCGACACAGACTATCCCGCAATTCAATTGATCCTCAAAGGTTTTTATTGAATAGCGGAATAGGAAATATGATCAAAAAAAGTGTATGTATCTCGCACGTACACAACCACACTAGGCCCCAATTACTATTGTTTGTACCCCTAAAAGGCTAGATGAGGAGTAGGGGGGGTATGGAACAGGCAGCACCCTCAAACCTTCAGAAGTATGAGATGAACCCCAACAACTTGGAAAGGTGGATCTCTCTCACACGTACCAACACAGACTATCCCCCAATTTAACTGATCCCCAGAGGTTTTTGATTAAATAGCGGAATAGAAAATATGATCCCAAAAAAGTGTATGTATATCACACGTACACAACCACACTAGGCCCCAATTACTATTGTTTGTACCCCTAAAAGGCTAGGAGTAGGGGGAGTATGGAACAGGCAGCACCCTCAAACCTTCAGAAGTATGAGATGAACCCCAACAACTTGGAAAGGTGGATCTCTCTCACACGTACCAACACAGACTATCCCCCAATTTAACTGATCCCCAGAGGTTTTTGATTAAATAGCGGAATAGAAAATATGATCCCAAAAAAGTGTATGTATATCACACGTACACAACCACACTAGGCCCCAATTACTATTGTTTGTACCCCTAAAAGGCTAGGAGTAGGGGGAGTATGGAACAGGCAGCACCCTCAAACCTTCAGAAGTATGAGATGAACCCCAACAACTTGGAAAGGTGGATCTCTCTCACACGTACCAACACAGACTATCCCCCAATTTAACTGATCCCCAGAGGTTTTTGATTAAATAGCGGAATAGAAAATATGATCCCAAAAAAGTGTATGTATATCACACGTACACAACCACACTAGGCCCCAATTACTATTGTTTGTACCCCTAAAAGGCTAGGAGTAGGGGGGAGTATGGAACAGGCAGCACCCTCAAACCTTCAGAAGTATGAGATGAACCCCAACAACTTGGAAAGGTGGATCTCTCTCACACGTACCAACACAGACTATCCCCCAATTTAACTGATCCCCAGAGGTTTTTGATTAAATAGCGGAATAGAAAATATGATCCCAAAAAAGTGTATGTATATCACACGTACACAACCACACTAGGCCCCAATTACTATTGTTTGTACCCCTAAAAGGCTAGGAGTAGGGGGGAGTATGGAACAGGCAGCACCCTCAAACCTTCAGAAGTATGAGATGAACCCCAACAACTTGGAAAGGTGGATCTCTCTCACACGTACCAACACAGACTATCCCCCAATTTAACTGATCCCCAGAGGTTTTTGATTAAATAGCGGAATAGAAAATATGATCCCAAAAAAGTGTATGTATATCACACGTACACAACCACACTAGGCCCCAATTACTATTGTTTGTACCCCTAAAAGGCTAGGAGTAGGGGGAGTATGGAACAGGCAGCACCCTCAAACCTTCAGAAGTATGAGATGAACCCCAACAACTTGGAAAGGTGGATCTCTCTCACACGTACCAACACAGACTATCCCCCAATTTAACTGATCCCCAAAGGTTTTTGATTAAATAGCGGAATAGAAAATATGATCCCAAAAAAGTGTATGTATATCACACGTACACAACCACACTAGGCCCCAATTACTATTGTTTGTACCCCTAAAAGGCTAGGAGTAGGGGGAGTATGGAACAGGCAGCACCCTCAAACCTTCAGAAGTATGAGATGAACCCCAACAACTTGGAAAGGTGGATCTCTCTCACACGTACCAACACAGACTATCCCCCAATTTAACTGATCCCCAGAGGTTTTTGATTAAATAGCGGAATAGAAAATATGATCCCAAAAAAGTGTATGTATATCACACGTACACAACCACACTAGGCCCCAATTACTATTGTTTGTACCCCTAAAAGGCTAGGAGTAGGGGGAGTATGGAACAGGCAGCACCCTCAAACCTTCAGAAGTATGAGATGAACCCCAACAACTTGGAAAGGTGGATCTCTCTCACACGTACCAACACAGACTATCCCCCAATTTAACTGATCCCCAGAGGTTTTTGATTAAATAGCGGAATAGAAAATATGATCCCAAAAAAGTGTATGTATATCACACGTACACAACCACACTAGGCCCCAATTACTATTGTTTGTACCCCTAAAAGGCTAGGAGTAGGGGGAGTATGGAACAGGCAGCACCCTCAAACCTTCAGAAGTATGAGATGAACCTCAACAACTTGGAAAGGTGGATCTCTCTCACACGTACCAACACAGACTATCCCCCAATTTAACTGATCCCCAAAGGTTTTTGATTAAATAGCGGAATAGAAAATATGATCCCAAAAAAGTGTATGTATATCACACGTACACAACCACACTAGGCCCCAATTACTATTGTTTGTACCCCTAAAAGGCTAGATGAGGAGTAGGGGGAGTATGGAACAGGCAGCACCCTCAAACCTTCAGTATGAGATTGTGTTCACTGTACCCCACAAAGATTGAGTTCACTGCACCCCACAATGATTGTGTTCACTGCACCCCACAAAGATTGTGTTCACTGCACCTCACAAAGATTGTGTTCACTGTACCCCCCAAAGATTGTGTTCACTGCACCCCACAAAGATTCTGTTCACTGTACCCCACAAAGATTGTGTTCACTGCACCCCAAAAAGATTGTGTTCACTGCACCCCAAAAAGGATGTTGTTCACTGCACCCCAAAAAGGATTTTGTTCACTGCACCCCAAAAAGGATGTTGTTCACTCCACCCCAAAAAGATTGTGTTCACTGCACCCCACAAAGATTGTGTTCACTGCACCCCAAAAAGATTGTGTTCACTGCACCCCAAAAATGATTTTGTTCACTGCACCCCAAAAAGGATTTTGTTCACTGCACCCCAAAAAGGATGTTGTTCACTCCACCCCAAAAAGATTGTGTTCACTGCACCCCAAAAAGATTGTGTTCACTGCACCCCACAAAGGATTTTGTTCACTGCACCCCAAAAAGATTGTGTTCACTGCACCCCAAAAAGGATGTTGTTCACTGCACCCCAAAAAGGATTTTGTTCACTGCACCCCAAAAAGATTGTGTTCACTGCACCCCACAAAGGATTTTGTTCACTGCACCCCACAAAGATTGTGTTCACTGCACACCAAAAAGGATTGTGTTCACTGCACCCCAAAAAGATTTTGTTCACTGCACCCCGAAAAGATTGTGTTCACTGCAGCCCAAAAAGATTGTGTTCACTGCAGCCCAAAAAGATTGTGTTCACTGCAGCCCAAAAAGATTGTGTTCACTGCAGCCCAAAAAGATTGTGTTCACTGCAGCCCAAAAAGATTGTGTTCACTGCAGCTCACACACAGAAAAATGGATGTGGATCACTGACACCTGCCTATCTCCAATCCCACACCACACAGCAATATCGATTGTAGTTTGTAGAACACAGTTTCCCTAAAATTCAGCAGACTCTGTCCCTAACAGGATTGAGAAGAGATCGTAGATCAGGATTGAGTGCAGATTCACCCCACCCCCCACACAGCAATATCGATTGTAGTTTGTAGAACACAGTTTCCCTAAAATTCAGCAGACTCTGTCCCTAACAGGATTGAGAAGAGATCGTAGATCAGGATTGAGTGCAGATTCACCCCACCCCCCACACAGCAATATCGATTGTAGTTTGTAGAACACAGTTTCCCTAAAATTCAGCAGACTCTGTCCCTAACAGGATTGAGAAGAGATCGTAGATCAGGATTGAGTGCAGATTCACCCCACCCCCCACACAGCAATATCGATTGTAGTTTGTAGAAGACACTGACCCTATATAATTCAGCAGACTCTATCCCTAAAATGCCTACAACTCACCCTGCCTAAACACTCCGACCTGTCCCTCAATTCTATCCGGACACAAATGGTTTTTTCCTGCCTATCTTTCCCTAATCAGCAGCCAGCACGTTGATGTGTGCTCTGTCCCTGAATCTAAGCAGCATAATGACGCCGCTGCGGCTGCCTCGAACTTATAAAGACTTGGTCACATGCTTCAGACGGCCAATCACAGCTACTGAGACATTTGCAGGCATGGCTGGGATGGCTTAAGGCACACCAGTTAAACGATTGTTGATTGGCTGTTGAAAGCCCGCCATGAAAAGAGCGCCAAAGCATGCAAAACCCGGAAATAAAACGACCGAACACGGATTTTTACCCGAACATACAGTAAAGTGTCCGTGTCCGTGTTCGGGTACAAAAAATCCAATTATTCGGTACGAACACGAATAATACAGTCCGTGTTCGCTCAACACTACTTAGGTTCAATTCACAGCCTATTTAAGGCTTTTTATCCATGTCTTAATATATAAAAAATTCCCTTCCGAATTATATTTTATTCAATTTAGTTTTATATATAATGGTGATTCATGCACATGCTGCATTTTGGTTATATATTGCACATTCATAGTTATAGATTTAACACACATGTTCCTCTACATGGTGACCGATCGGTCTCGGAATCACTAGAGTCATTTTAGTATCAAGCCGAATAATAATATCCTCCACGGCCAAATAATAGACTAATCTATATATGAGGTATTTACCTAGCAACTAATGACCTCATTTCCAAACCTACACCCATTAGTTAAATAAAACAAGGAGGTGGAGTTTATTATTTTAATCCAAGTCTTCCTCTAAAAACACTGGTTTGAAATCTGCCTCACAACCGATGACGCATGTGCAAAAAATCCGGATTGGATGTTGTTTCCGGTTGCCGGGTAACCTACTAGTATTTATATAGTGCGGGACTCACATAGCCTTACGCTGCTCCTGATGACGTCAGCTTGATGACGAAACGCGTAGAGCGTAGGCACGTCAGTTCCGCCCTGTGAAACGCATATCCGGCTGGTGAGGCGCACGCCATCCCGGAAGCACCGCTAAACGAGGGGTTTGCGGTCCCTACCCCCCTACGGATACTGTTAAATACTTTTAAATGTGATTACTTCTTAAAACCTGCTAATAAACTGTATTATTTTAAACCGTACATCACTATATTAGTGTCTTTTATCCATATACCATCGGATACCGTTTTCAACATTTGGAGAGCTGCCCTTGATACCCCTTACTGTTTACCGCTTGTTCACCTAATTACTGGAGGGAGGAAGTAAGACTAACCCCAAGAGGATTGGAGAGCTCCGCCGAGGACCACCGAGGGTTTACCCCACAAATCCAACGCTGGTTACCCCTGTAGGGGTGCCGCTCTCTGGTGAGTGTGGGCTGTATTGAGAGGGGAGCACAGAATTTCCTCACCCAGCACCCACATTTTTTGAATCCATCACTGGGACTTACTTCTCTCCTCTAAGAGACTTTTTGGCACTTTGTTTTGCACTACTGCTGTACTTTTTGATATTTATTATATATATTATATATTTTTGGACTTCTTTCCCACTAAGTATTTACTACGGACTATTTTGTGCTTAATTTTTATTTTTTAATTTTTAATTTTGTTATTTATTTATTCCATCACCAGATATCACTTACTCATACCAACACTGGGAATTCTTGGAGACATTTTAATCAGTGATTCAAATATATCTGTTTATTTCACTTGGCATAATTCACTATATATATATTTAAAGATTATATCATTCACTTCTATATTTATTTAATATTATCACTGCCACCTAGTGTTTGAAATATTTATTACACCAGTCACTTTTAATTTTTATATATCTTAAGATATATTACGTTTGATCACGGGAAAATATTTGCACTTTATCTACTGTTTTTAAGTTACTGTTTCTAGTCACATTAAGGTTTATATTACACTTTTTACTAATGGTCTACACCAACTAATGTATGTATGTTTTATGGTTATAGTACATATTACCTATAACTGATAAGCGCTTACCAAGTACTGTTTGTGGCTTAAGAGTGGTGTAATACTATACTTGCCTGGTGTTTATAAGGATCATTGTCTCTCCCATATACCTATCCTTACTGGCAGCGCCAACATACCCTACTACTTTCCAATTATCTAGATATAGCTTTATACTATATTTTGGGGTAGGCTGCAGCCAATTAATTTTTCAATTAACTTATCCATTTTGCGCAGAATTTTTTATATTATTAAGAAACAGCGAGTGGCGGTGTCCTTAAAGCTCTACATTTGATGCGAGTCTCACATATGGTGGAGGAATGCATTGGGCAGAAGTGGAGATCCCTGCAAAGAAGTAAATTCATCTGTTCTATGATCTGTGTTTGGTGCATGAGACTGCACAATCTGTGTGAGCAGGTGCAGCGCTACAATAAAAATACAAATCAAATATAAATATAAATGTACACTCAAAGGTATGGATGTGAAAGAGTCCTTGAAAACAATCCAATTACAGATACTGTGTATACATAAATATAAGGAAGAGTCCTTAGATGTCACAAAGCCAAGCTTGAGGATTAAGGGAGACCCGTGCTGTAAAGGATGAAATATTGCACCTCTTCATATGTGATTCCATCACCAGAATATGTGCTAGCCTCTCACCTCAATTACCAGACCTCTAGGGTCATTGCGCAGTGTATTGCCAAACACCGAATGGGCTCCCAATCTCCACAGCAATGCCTCCAATCTCAGACCGTTCATACAGTGTTGTATTCCACCAAGGAGAGGAAGGAATAAAAGACATCTAGTGCTCTCCGTTTGGTCAATGTTTAATGCATATTAAAAAGTATTGTACTTACAAACATAGCACTTTCCAAGTGCATAACGAACAGCTATTAACAGAGATACACAGCCGGCTGTACGCTCGATGTGAGATCCCTTCGGAGCGTCGCGGGGGAGGAGCTGTGACGTCACCCGCGACGCTCCGAAGGGATCTCACATCGAGCATACAGCCGGCTGTGTATCTCTGTTAATAGCTGTTCGTTATGCACTTGGAAAGTGCTATGTTTGTAAGTACAATACTTTTTAACCACTTAAGCCCCGGAGGATTTTCCTGGGGGTATTTTGCGATTCGGCACTGCGTGACTTTAACGGACAATTGCGCGGTTGTGCGACACTGTACCTAAACGAATTTGACGTCCTTTTTTTCCCCACAAACAGAGCTTTCTTTTGGTGGTATTTGATCACCTGTGCGATTTTTTGATCACGCGCTATAAACAAAAAAAGAGCGACAATTTTGCAAAAATAGCAATATTTTTCACATTTTTTTATATGAAATTCCCCCCCAAAAAAATGTAAAAATCAAAATGTTTTAACATTTTTGGCCAATTTGTTTTATCCTACCTATGTTTGGTAAAAAAAATCGCAAAAAGCGTATTTTGATTGGTTTGCGCAAAAGTTATCGCGTTTACTAACAAAGGGAAAGATTTTTGTCATTTTTGTTGTTTTTTTTTTTTAACGCGTAATGGCGGCGATCTGCGATTTTTTTTTGCGGTACTGCGACATTGCGGCGGACAGATCGGACCCTTGACTGACATTTTTGACACTTTTGGGGTTACCAGTGACATTTCTACAGTAATCAGTGCTATATATATGCACTGTTACTGTAAAAATACACTGGCAGTGAAGGGGTTAACTTTATTTGGGAGGGAGGGGCTGTGTGTGTCCCTAGGGGCGTGATTCTTACTGTGATTGGCTGTGGCTCTAGCTGTAAGGACACTGATCAACGGATCTACATACTAGATCCGTGTGATCAGTGTCTTTACAGCGAGGAGAATGACAGGCAGCTTGTTTACACAAGCTGCCTGACATTCTCCCTCTCCCCTGACGATCGCCGAGTGGCCGGCGGACATCGGGGTCCGCTGGTCACACGCGCGGGGGGGTCCGTGACCGCGCGGGAGCGGGAGCGCGCCTCCGCGGGCGCGCGCTCGCTCCCCAGACCCTCCCAGGCTAGTGACGTTAATTAACGTCACTCTGCCTGGCAGGGGCTGACCGCCGCAGTAAATCTACTTGCGGCGGTCGGCAAGCGGTTAATATGCATTAAACATTGACCAAACGGAGAGCACTAGATGTCTTTTATTCCTTCCTCTCCTTGGTGGAATACAACACTGTATGAACGGTCTGAGATTGGAGGCATTGCTGTGGAGATTGGGAGCCCATTCGGTGTTTGGCAATACACTGCGCAATGACCCTAGAGGTCTGGTAATTGAGGTGAGAGGCTAGCACATATTCTGGTGATGGAATCACATATGAAGAGGTGCAATATTTCATCCTTTACAGCACGGGTCTCCCTTAATCCTCAAGCTTGGCTTTGTGACATCTAAGGACTCTTCCTTATATTTATGTATACACAGTATCTGTGATTGGATTGTTTTCAAGGACTCTTTCGCATCCATACCTTTGAGTGTACATTTATATTTGATTTGTATTTTTATTGTAGCGCTGCACCCTCTTTTGTATTTTATGCTCAACTGGGATTTGATAGATTTGACCTGTACTGGTGTTCAGCAGCTTTTACTCCATTTTATTGATTGTAGCGCTGAATGCGTTCTCTATTATATATGTGTGAGCAGGTGAGCTGAACCTGCAAGAGAGAGAGGAAAAAGCAACTTGCTTTAGACCCCGTTCACACTGGGGCGAGGCTACTTGCCGGGGCAACCTCACAGGTCGCGGTGCACAGCTCGCACCGAGACCTCGGAGAGGCAGGCACGGACCTCATATCATTGAAGTCAATGCAGGTCGCTCCAGGTCGCCCCAAAGAAGCTCCGGACCCTTTTTCTAAGTCGGAGCGACTTGTGTCTCTCCTATTAGAACGGGTCCACAGCTACTCTATGGCAGACGACCTACGGCGACCTGTCAGGCGACCAGGTCGCCTGACAGGTCGCCCCAGTGTGAACGGAGTCTTAAAGAGACAGTGCTCTAATTTTTAAATATTTGGCTGGACTGTGAAAAAATGATCGTGAATTGACTGAAGATGGGGCGGTCAAAGCTCCTGAAAGAAGCAAGGATGGCTGAGATGATAGACAGAGCTCTGTGGCTGGAGGGGTTGTTACCGCCTGAACGAGCCCCATACAAGTCTGAACAGAGTTTTCTGAGGAGAAAGGCAGTTGTCCCTAGCAACACTGGTGCAAATAGACCAGCTATGAATATGCAGTGTTCTCAGCTGGAAAGAGGATGCAGTGTGGGAAGTCTGGATAAAACACGGAGGGAAGAGCGCTGTTTGCGGTGCAATGAGTGGGGGCATGCTGTCTCCATGTGCCCTTTGTCCCAGACTCCAGTGCAAACTTATTAAGCAAAACAAATGTATGCATCTGTGTTTGAGAGGCCTGCTCTGAGTGCCAGGAGTAAACAACAAGCTCAACAGAAGTTTTTAAAGGAGTGTGGTTGCCCATAGCAATGCCTGTGATGTCAAGGCTGTGAACCACATGAGAAAGAGATTGCCAGCAGAGGATTATGGCAATTTGGAAACAACAATGCTTTGTGGAGAGAGAAGTCATCATGTTTGGGAGAGCCAGCAAAGTGCAGCTGAGGGAGTGCTATCTCCCATAGCAACGGGAGAAAATGTGCCAATCGGAAGGAGGAGCTACAGAGGTGAGGTGGCCCACCATTCCCAGAGAGATGCACGTGAGTTTTGGCATGTTGGGAGAGTGCCGTCTCCCTTAGCAACAGGAGAAAGTCGCCAAATACCATGCCTGGAATGTAGTCAACTTGGGCATGGCATTTTTTCTTGTCCTACATTTTTTAATACTGCTGGAGATGATGTTGCTGGGCAAAAGTCGTTGTCTGTGAGCACAGACTCCTGTTTAAAAATGTTTGCAGTCACCCCTGGCAACAGAGGGGAAATTCCTGTTGTGCCTGCAGGGGGTGCTAAACAGCTGGAGATGCCTACTGTAGTTTTATCCCATGGCCACCAGAGGGAGTTGGCCAGTAGAAGTGCAGCAGAAGAAAGTCAACGTACTCAAGTGAACATGGCAAGACCTGTTACACTGATTGGTAATACTGTTGCTGTTGAAGTCATGGGAAAGACTGACTGTGTGAGTGCTCATGTCATCCCAACTGGGAGATCCACTGTTGGTGCAAAAAGGGACTTGCCTTGCTGCAGTGCCCTGTCCAGTGGGGAGGCAAGTGTTAAAAGTAAATGTGACAATGTGATGTGTAAAACTGCTAATGTGTTAGCTAAAGTTGATGATACTTATGCTAATGGGCTGTTGCAGCTCACTAGAGATAAAAACATTGCTGCTGTGTCAGCTGAAAAAGGTTCAGAGTTTAATGAGGTAGGGGTGATTGCTAGGCAGGATAAGCTATTCCTCCTAGCAACAGTATATAATGCTGCAGAGGTGTCCCTAGAAACCTCCGGGAGCTCTCTGTGTTGGAGCCAGAGGTTGCCTGGGACAACTGTGGTGCCGCTCTGATGGATAAGAGGGTACTTGACCTTGGTGATGAGAATATGGGGAATGGTAAAACTAAAATGTCTGAATTTACTTGTGATGATAAAGGGTTAATGCGGTCTGTCATAGCTGACAACAAGAGTCTTCATGAGTTTAATGAAGCGCCACCAGAGCAAGGTGGTAAAAATATGGTATTGCAGCCTGTTATGTTTAAAAATGTATTGGAGAGTTTAGTTTGAACAAAAGTGACATGTGTAATGTGTCTGCTGTTGAGCCACTCTGTCCTGTGTCTGCTTCGGTAGATGGAGCAGTGCTGCTGAGTGCTGTGGATTGGAGCACAAACAGGGCAGACTGGGATAGTATGGCCATGAGGATATTCGCATGGTGGAAAGAAATTTCTAAAAGTAATAGTGAGATGGACACAATTTCTGCTGTGTTAACCACTTGCCGACCGCCGCAAGTACATATACTGCGGCGGTCAGCCCCGGCCAGGCAAAGTGACGTACCGGTACGTCACTAGCCTGTGAGCCAATAGCGGGCAAGTGCGTGCCGCCGGAGGCGCGATCCTGCCCCGGCTCGTTCCCTAAAAAGTCAGCGCGTGTGACCGGCGGACCCGATGTCCGCCGGTCACTCGCGATCGTCCGCTGTGAAGGGAGAAAGGCAGGCGGCTAATGTAAACAAAGCCGCCTGTCATTCTTCCCTGTGTAACAGCAGAGATCTAACGGTCCTGCTATGTAGGACCGTTGATCTCTGCTGTTACATGTAAAGCCACATCCCTGCACAGTTAGAAGCACGCCCCTAGGGACACACTTAACCCCTACTTCCCCAATAAAGTTAACCCCTTCTCTGCCAGTGTCATTTTTACAATAACAGTGCATATGTATAGCACTGATTACTGTAGTAATGTCACTGGTACCCCCAAAAGTGTCAAAAGTGTCAGTCAAGGGTCCGATCTGTCTGCCGCAATGTCACAGTCCCGCAAAAAAAAAAAAAATCACAGATCGCCGACATTACTCGTTAATAAAAAAAACAACAAAAATGACAAAACTCTTTCCCTTAGTTAGTAAACGCAATAACCAATTAAAATACGCTTATTGTGATTTTTTTTACCAAACATATGTAGCAGAAAACAAATTGGCCAAAAATTTTAGAAAATTTAGATTTTTACATTTTTTTGGGGGGGAATATCATATAAAAAAATGTGAAAAATATTGTTATTTTTGCAAAATTGTCGCTCATTTTTTTGTTTATAGCACATGATCTAAAAATTGCACAGGTGACCAAATCCCACCAAAAGAAAGCTCTATTTGTGGAAAAAAAAGGACGTCAAATTTGTTTAGGTACAGCGTCGCACGACCGCGCAATTGTCCGTTAAAATCACGCAGTGCCGAATCGCAAAATAGGGCCTGGTCAGGAAGGGGGTAAAATCTTCCGGGGCTTAAGTGGTTAAATTGAAGGACTTCAGAGCAGCTTTTGGACAAGGGATCACTTGCTGCCTTTGCAGATGATGGCACTCTCTGTATAGAAGGTACCAATGAGGATAAATGCGCAACAGGAATTTTGCCCATAACCCATAAAGAAGTTAATGGAGGCATATACCAAGCTGATATTCATAGAGAAGACCTGGAACAGATCATTGATTCTGAGCTTGAGAGTTTTGTGGTGAAACCCGCACCTGGCTGTGCTCTGGGAGAGCACCAGATGGTTGTATTGGATCCCTCCAGCGGGAAGGAACCCCTTTTAAGAAGCACCACCTCTAAGGCACCAGTAAATGAGTCTCTCCACGTCCCTAGGAATATGAAGGACCCGAGGAAGGTCTTATGTGTAGAATCATGGTGCTTTGTTTTGACAGACATGCTGAGAGAAATATTAGAGTACTGGAAGGTACAGCCAGTGTATACTTCACTGTCTCTTCCACGTTCGGGAGAGCTGGTACTGCGGAGTACCGCTAATTGGAGTTGGATATTACAGGCTGTACTGGAAAGAGGTGGTCAATATGGGAGTAAAGTAAAGCCTTTCTGGTTGTTCATGTTGAAAATTGTCTCCCAGTGCATTGCCAGGTTGCCTCCTAATATTGTTTGGTATGAGAGTCACTCTGGAGTACTGTTGGACAGGACAGAAGTCTGTGAGGAAGTGCCAAAGTGCACAAGTATATGTGATGTGGTAGGGGTTGTCAACCCAAAAGTGAAAATATGCAATGATGATTTGGTGTCAGGACAGTTGCTGGAAGAGGGTCATGTGCCAGTGGAGTTGGTGGATAGTGACGTTGCTGTGGAATGCGATCACTCTGCTCTGTGCGATTGCTCTCCAGACACTGCTCTGCCATACACTGAAGTTAGTTATGATAAATGTGTTGATGGTTTTCATAATGAGGAAAAGTGCAAATTTCTGTTAAATGTTTTGGTTACCATGAGTGACAACAAAAACAAGGGTGGACCTGATGGTCAAGGTGGCGTAGTTGCTGATATTATTAAAAAATGCAGGAAGATGAATAATGGTATGAAAGCCACAAAGGGAATGGGTGCAGTAGAATTAGGCCCCCCTACAGGTTCAGGAGGGTAATTCTGGGAAAGATTTCCAGAGGTCCAGGAACCTCTCAAGTTATAAGAGTAAAAGGTCAGAGGACACAGGCCCAGAGCTTAACCAGGTGTCATTTAAAGAGTTTCATTCCAAAATAAAAGAGCCCATGCCTATTACTGAAGTGTTTAAAAGTGTGGCTCCAAGGAAAATAGGCAAATGGCGCTTTTGGAAGCGCACTCGTAAAAAGTCACAGGGGTGTCTTTGTAGGACCCAAGTCAGTGTAGCAGGGAGACATAGGCAAAGTCACCTGATAGGACTGGGTTTCACCCTTGTGAGTGATGGCTGGCACAGAGGTGCCAAGTTGAAGAAGGAAGGCCCTCCGGGGTCGAAACAGGGGGGGAGGATATGTGGCAGAGCGTTACCCTGCCAGGGTCTAAAAAGTGAACGTGACCCAGAATTCTCAACCAGGCAGGTTGAGGAGCTCCAGGGAGCTTGTAACATGAAGAGGAAACTGGCTTTTCAGTTTCCTCTGTGTTTTAAAAAGTCCAGTTTGGGACCTTGAGCTTGGAGATTTATAAGTGATCCAGGTGGGATGGAATCTCCAATCCTGGGTCCAGATATTCAGAACAGCCAGCATACTAATTGGTCAGGCGTGTGCTGGGCTTTTAGTAGTAATCTGACCATGGTTCCGGGCTCCACCCCGGCAGACAGGAGGTCTGGCCCAGGAGTCAGGAGGGCTCCACATGGGAGTCAATGCAGCACGAGGCTGCGATCCGTGTGCAACCTGTTGGGTGAGCTAAGTCTGTAGGAGACAGACAAGGGCGTGAAGTGTTAAGGCCAGAGCAGCAGTGCTACAAGTTCAAGCCAGGAGGGCTGAATAATCATTTATTTTACTGAGGACTCAAATGCTGAAACCCCCTGCGAGGGACACAGTTGTTTTCTGTACCGAGTTTTCTTTTAATAAACATGGGCAAAGAAAGCCCTTAAAGAAGAAACAGCGAGTGGCGGTGTCCTTAAAGCTCTACATTTGATGCGAGTCTCACAACAGATAGATAGAAACATAGAAACATAGAATGTGTCGGCAGATAAGAACCATTTGGCCCATCTAGTCTGCCCAATATATCTGAATCCTATGAATAGTCCCTGGCCCTATCTTATATGAAGGATAGCCTTATGCCTATCCCATGCATGCTTAAACTCCTTCACTGTATTTGCAGCTACCACTTCTGCAGGAAGGTTATTCCATGCATCCACTACTCTCTCAGTAAAGTAATACTTCCTCATATTACTTTTAAACCTTTGCCCCTCTAATTTAAAACTGTGTCATCTTGTGGTAGTTTTTCCTCTTTTAAATATGCTCTCCTCCTTTACCGAGTTGATTCACTTTATGTATTTAAAAGTTTCTATCATATCCCCTCTGTCTCTTCTTTCTTCCAAGCTATACATGTTAAGGTCCTTTAACCTTTCCTGGTAAGTTTTTTCCTGCAATCCATGTACTAGTTTAGTAGCTCTTCTCTGAACTCTCTCTAGAGTATCTATATCCTTCTGGAGATATGGCCTCCAGTACTGCGCACAATACTCCAAGTGAGGTCTCACCAGTGTTCTGTACAGCGGCATAAGCACTTCTCTCTTTCTACTGCTTATACCTCTCCCTATACATCCAAGCATTCTGCTGGCATTTCTTGCTGCTCTATTACATTGTCTTCCCACCTTTAAGTCTTCTGAAATAATTACTCCTAAATCCCTTTCCTCAGATACTGAGGTCAGGACTGTGTCAAATATTCTATATTCTGCCCTTGGGTTTTTACGCCCCAGGTGCATTATCTTGCACTTATCCACATTAAATTTCAGTTGCCAGAGTTCTGACCATTCTTCTAGTTTTCCTAAATCCTTTTCCATTTGGCATTTCCCTCCAGGAACATCAACCCTGTTACATATCTTTGTGTCATCAGCAAACCTTACCATCGAGGCCTTTTGTAATATCACTTATGAAGATATTAAACAAAATTGGTCCCAGTACAGATCCCTGAGGTACCCCACTGGTAACATGACCTTGTTCTGAATGTTCTCCATTGACTACAACCCTCTGTTGTCTGTCACCCAGCCACTGCCTAATCCACTCAACAATATGGGAGTCCATGCTCAATAACTGCAGTTTATTGATAAGTCTTCTATGTGGGACAGTGTCAAAAGCCTTACTAAAATCTAGATATGCAATGTCTACTGCACCTCCACAGTCTATTATTTTAGTCACCCAGTCAAAAAAATCTATAAGATTTGTTTGACATGATCTCCCTGAAGTAAACCCATGTTGTTTTTCATCTTGCAATCCATGGGATTTAAGATGTTCCACAATCCTATCCTTTAATAGGGTTTCCATTAATTTGCCTACTATTGATGTCAGACTCACTGGTCTATAGTTGCTCGATTCCTCCCTACTACCTTTCTTGTGAATGGGCACGACATTTGCCAATTTCCAATCTTCCGGGACGACTCCTGTTACTAAAGATTGGTTAAATAAATCTGTTAATGGTTTTGCCAGCTCACCACTAAGCTCTTTTAATAATTTTGGGTGTATCTCATCAGGACCCTGTGACTTATTTGTCTTCACTTTAGACAGCAATCTTAGAACGTCTTCCTCTGTAAAGACACATGCATCAAACGATTCATTAGTCATCCTTTCAAGTGGAGGTCCTTCTCCTTCTTTTTCTTCTGTAAAAACTGGACAGAAGTATTCATTAAGGCAGTCGGCTAGCCCTTTATTCTCTTCTACATACCTTCTGTCCTTTGTTTTTAATTTAGTTATTCCTTGTTTTAATTTCCTTTTTTCATTTATATATCTGAAGAATGTCTTATCCCCCTTTTTCATAGACTGAGCTAGTTTTTCTTCTGCCTGCGCTTTAGAAGTTCTTATAACTTGCTTGGCCTCTTTCTGCCTAATTTTGTAGATTTCCTTATCTTCATTGCTCTGGGTTTTTTTATAATTACAAAATGCTAGCTTTTTATTTTTAATGATTTGGGCCACTTCTGCTGAGTACCACAGTGGTCTCTTCCTTTTTTTGCTTTTACTGACAAGTCTAATGCAATTTTCTGTTGCCTTCAATAATGCACCTTTTAAGTAGTCCCATTTCTCCTGGACTCCATGTAATCCGTTCCAGGCTGATAAGGACTCATTTATGACTAATTTCATTTTTGAAAAGTCTGTTTTTCTAAAATCTAAAACTTTTGTTTTTGTGTGGTGTGACTCTTTCACAGTTCTTATATTAAACTACACTAACTGGTGATCACTAGATCCCAAGGTTTCGCCTACAATGACATCATATACCGAATCCCCATTTGTGAATACCAAATCCAAAATGGCCTCCCTCCGGGTTGGCTCCTCAACCACTTGTTGCAGAGACAACCCCAGTAGGGAATTTAGAATATCTGTACTCCTGGTAGAACTTGCTATTTTGGTTTTCCAGTTTATATCTGGAAGATTGAAATCTCCCATAATGATAACTTCTCCTTTCATTGTCATTTTAGCTATTTCTTCAACTAGTAGATCATCTAGTTCTTTAACTTGACCAGGTGGTCTATATATCACACCTACACAAGTTACTGCATGATTAGCAAACTGCAACGTAACCCAAATTGACTCTATGTTGACCTCACCAACTTGTATTAGGTTAGATTTAATGCTATCTTTCACATACAGGGCCACTCCTCCTCCTTTCTTGCCTTCTCTGTCTCTTCTGTATAAAGAGTACCCTGGTATGGTTATGTCCCAGTCATTTCTTTAATTAAACCATGTCTCCATAACAGCCACTAAATCTACATTCTCAGATGCCATTATTGACCCAAGTTCATTGATTTTTTTACCTAAACTGCGAGCATTTGTAGACAGGACTCTGAGCTTATAATTTCTTAACCTCTGTGCTTCTGACCTGTTTTGGCATTGTTTCGGGGGGATGGATGATAGATCGATAGATAGATGGATAGATGGATATCGATAAATCCTAATGTGCTGAGGCCCAAAAATGCCAGGACAGTACAAATAACCCCCCAATGACCGCTTTTTGAAAATTAGACAGTCAAAGGTAGTATCTATTATTTAATAAGAGACAGGGTGAGTTTTTGAAGTTTTAATTTTTTGTCACAATTTTTGGAAATTGAACATATTTAAAACATTTGTTTTTTGCACAATTTGTTTTTTACATACTGTCACCAGTGCAGTACAGCATCATCATATAACTAGGGTGGTGGTGATCAAGGACACTGGTGAAAGTATGTATAAAAAACTAAAACAAAAAAATATATAATTTTTTTTATTACAATTTTTTTTTTTAAAGATTTTTCTATTTTTTTTACATACTGTGACCAGAGCAATGCAGTGTTACCGTAGTTTAACACTGAACTACTCTGAAGAGGTTATCAGAATTGTTTTTTATTGCACACTATGATTGCTTATAACAGTGATATTTAAACATTTTTTAAGAATGACATAATTTATTCAGTGTGTACTCTTCTGATTAGTTGCGGTTGGCCCTGTCTATACCAGGTGATCACTGTGACCAATCACAGAGATCAACACAATAGTACACAATGAATAATATGAATGGAAACCATTCATTGCTTACAATTGCTGTGATTGATCACAAAGATCACATGGTGCTGGCAGCAGCCCGGTACACTGATCTTTCATCTGGTGTGCCCAGTAGACACAGCGGGTGACAGATTGCGCCGCAGTGTGGACCGATCCAGGAATGACGTCATATGATATCCACCTAGGATAAAGAAGCTCTCTATAGACAAATGATGACCAGGAAGCAGATGGTTAATTTTATATATAAAATATGTCAATAAAATGGTATTAAAAAAAAAAAATGGTATTGGAAAAAAAAAAATGTGTGATCTACTATGACTTATACAAATTACCAAATTACCGTATCTCACAAAAGTGAGTAAACCCCTCAAATTTTTGTAAATATTTTATTATATCTTTTCATGGGACAACACTGAAGAAATTATACGTTGCTACAATGTAAAGTAGTGAGTGTACAGCTTGTATAACAGTGTAAATTTGCTGTCCCCTCAAAATAACTCAACACACAGCCATTAATGTCTAAACTGCTGGCAACAAAAGTGAGTACACCCCTAAGCCATTTTCCCTCCCCGGTGTCATGGGACTCGTTAGTGTTACAGGGTCTCAGGTGTGAATGGGGAGCAGGTGTGTTAAATTTGGTGTTATCGCTCTCATACTGGTCACTGGAAGATCAACATGGCACCTCATGGCAAAGAACTCTGAGTATCTGAAAAAAAAAGGAATTGTTGCTCTACATAAGGATGGCCTAGGCTATAAGAAGATTGCCAAGACATTGAAACTGAGCTGCAGCATGGGGGCCAAGACCAGTCACAGGGTCCTGATGAGATACGCCCAAGACCATATAGCGGTTCCACTCAGAACAGACCTCACCATGGTCGACCAAAGAGGTTGGGTGCCCGTACTCAGCATCATATCCAGAGGTTGCCTTTGGGAAATAGACATATGAGTGCTGCCAGCATTGCTGCAGAGATTGAAGGGGTGGGGGGTAGAGATGGCCTTGCGGTTCGCCCGGCGGTCGGTTCGCGGCAAATTTTGCTTGTTCGCTACCCGCCAATTTTGCGAACACATGGCGTTGTTCACGGTGGCCATATTACTTTACATTGGGGAGAACTTTGACCCATGACACAGCCATCAGGTGGAACGGGACAGCCAATTGAAACATTTCAGCACATGGACATGCCCCCTACCTTATAAATAGACCTGAGCTGTCGGCCATTTCACATTCTGCTTTTTGTCAGCATAGGGAAAGGTTTGCTGTGTTCATGAGGGAGAGATTGCCATACACAAATAGCTCTGTTAACATCCACAAAAGTCCTTTTCAGGGCTGGTATTTCGGTATAGGTCTACTACAGTCTCTTTTGAGTTTAGGGACAGGTATCCAGTCTGTGCTTTAGGGGCAGTTAGAGATCTGCAGCAGTGACACAAATCACTCTGTTAATATCCACAAAAGTCATTTAAAGGGCTGCAATTTTTTTGGTAATGGTGTGCAGTGCACTATATGGGGGGGTGAGGGGGTAATCCACGATATAATATACTTTGTAGAAAGCATATTATAGTGGATTAGTATTGTGCACTGTGCAGTATTGTGACAGGTGTGGTGACTGAGCATTGCTGCAGCAATACTACAAACAGTGACCAAAGCACTTTTAATGTATTATTGCCACAAGCCACCTGGGAGACACACCAAACATGTAGCAGAAGGTGCTCTGGTCAGATGAAACCAAAATCAAACTTTTTGGCAACAATGCAAAACGTTATATTTGGCGTAAAAACAACACAGCTCATCACCCTGAACACACCATCCCCACTGTCAAACATGGTGGTGGCAGCATCATGGTTTGGGCCTGCTTTTCTTCAGCAGGGACAGGGAAGATGGTTCAAATTGATGGGAAGATGGATGGAGCCAAATACAGGACCATTCTGGAAGAAAACCTGATGGAGTTTGCAAAAGACCTGAGACTGGGACGGAGATTTGTCTTTCAACAAGACAATGATCCAAAACATAAAAGCAAAATCTACAATGGAATGGTTCACAAATAAACATATCCAGGTGTTATAATGGCCAAGTCAAACTCCAGACCTGAATCCAATCGAGAATCTGTGGAAAGAACTGAAAACTGCTGTTCACAAACGCTCTCCATCCAACCTCACTGAGCTCGAGCTGTTTTGCAAGGAGGAATGGGCAAAAATTTCAGTATCTCGATGTGCAAAACTGATAGACATACCCCAAGCGACTTACAGCTGTAATCGCAGCAAAAGGTGGTGCTACAAAGTATTAACTTAAGGGGGCTGAATAATTTTGCACGCCCAATTTTTCAGTTTTTTATTTGTTAAAAAAGTTTGAAATATCCAATAAATTTCGTTCCACTTCATGATTGTGTCCCACTTGTTGTTGTTTCTTCACAAAAAAATTACAGTTTTATATCTTTATGTTTGAAGCCTGAAATGTGGCAAAAAGTCAAAGTTCAAGGGGGCCGAATACTTTCGCAAGGCACTGTGTGTGTGTGTGTGTGTGTGTGTGTGTGTATATATATATATATATATATATATACACACATACATACATATACACACAACCTGCTCAAGAAAATTAAAGGAACCCTTTTTAATCAGAGTATATAACATCAAGTCAATTAAACTCCTGGGATATTGATCTGATCAGTTAAGTAGCAGTGGAGGGTTATTAATCAGATTCAGCTGCTTTGGTGTTTATGAAATTTACAACAGGTGCACTAGTTGGGCAACAATGAGATGACCTCCAAAACAGGAGGGGTTTTACAGGGAGAGGCCACTGACTTTTTTTCCTCTATGCATCTTTTCTGACTGTTTTTCACTAGTTTTGCATTTGGCTAGGGTCAGTGTCACCACTGGTAGCATGAGGCGATACCTGGACCCTATAGAGGTTGTGCAGGCAGTCCCAACTCCTCCAGGATGGCACATAAATACATTCCATTGCCAGAAGGTTTACTGTGTCTCCCAGCACAATCTCAAGAGCACAGTTACCCTAGGGGAGCTGGACAGGGCCGTAGAAGATTCTTAACCCATCAGCAGGACTGGTATTTGCTCCTTTGCGGAATGAGGAACAGGATGAGCACTGCCAGAGCCCTACAAAATTACCTCCAGTAGGCCACTGGTGTGACTTCATGAGGGTCCTCTAGTGGGCCCTGTGCTCACTGTCTGTCACTTTGGAGCTTGATTGGCATTTGCCAATGAACACCAGGATTGGCAGGTCCGCCACTGGCCCCCTGTGCTTTTCACAGATGAGAGCAGGTTCACCCTGAGCACATGTGAAAGACCTGAAAGGGTCTGGAGAAGCTGTGGAGAATGTTATGCTGCCTGTAACATCGTTCAGCATGATCGGTTTTGTGGTGGGTCAGTGATGGTCTGGGGAGGCATATCCATGGAGGGACGCACCCTGACTGCCATTAGGTATTGGGATGAAAGCCTTGGACCCATTGTCAGACTCTATGCTGGTGCAGTGGGTCCTAGGGTTCCTCCCGTTGCACGACAATGCCCAGTCTCATTTGGGGAGAGTATGCAGCCAGTTCCTGGAGGATGAATGACTTCATACCATTGAATGGCCCCCATGCTTGCCTGATCTAAATCCATTAGAACACCTCTGGAACATTATGTTTCGATCCATGCGATGCTGCCAGGTTGCACTTCAGTCTGTTCAGGAGCTCAGTGATGCCCTGGTCAAGATCTGGGAAGAAGTACCCCAGGGCACCATTCATCGTCTCATTAGGAGCATGCCCCAACATTGTCAGGCATGCATACAAGCATGTGGGGGCCGTACAAACTACTGAGGACCATTTTGAGTTGCTGCAATGAAAAGTCAGCAAAATGGACTAGCCTGCTGCATCATTTTTTCCATTTTGAATTTTGAATTCAGCCGCCTGTAGGGGGATTATTGAATTCAGCCCTCTGTAGGGTGATCATTTTCATTTCCATCAAATGATGTGGTATCCTTTAATTCCTAACACATTACCCAGTCTTTATCAGGATACATGTCCAGCATGATATTTTTCCCCATTAGGATCTGATGTGTTTTCAAAGTGTTCCTTTAATTTTTTTGAACAGTATATGTGTGTGTGTGTGTGTGTGTGTATATATATATATATATATATATATATATATATATATATATATATATATACAGAGAGAGAGAGAGAGCGAGTATCTCACGGTGACAACGCTTAAGAAATGACACTTTGCTAAAGTAGTGAATGTACAGCTTGTATAAGAGTGTAAATTTGCTGTCCCCTCAAAATAACTCAACGCACAGCCATTCATGTCTAAACCGCTGGCAACAAAAGTAAATACACCCCAAAGGGAAAATGTCCAAATTGTGCCAATTAGCCTACTTTCCTTCCCTTTGTCATGTGACTTGTTAATGTTACAAGGTCTCAGATGTGAATGGAGAGCAGGTGTTTTAAATATTCTCACTCTCATACTGGTCACTGGAAGTTCAACATGGCACCTCATGGCAAAGAACTCCCTGAGGATCTGAAAAAAATAATTGTTGCTCTACATAAACATGACCTAGGCTATAAGAAGATTGCCAAGACCCTGAAACTGAGCTGCAGCATGGTGACAAAGGCAATACAGTGGTTTAACAGGACAGGTTCCACTCAGAACAGGCCCCGCCATGGCCAACCAAAGAAGTTGAGTGCACGTGCTCAGCTTCATATCCAGAGGTTGTCTTTGGGAACTAAACGTATGAGTGCTGCCAGCATTGCTGCAAAGGCTGAAGGGGTTGGGGGTAAGCCTGTCAGTGCTCAGACAATACGCCGCCCACTGCATCAAATTGGTCTGTATGGATGTTGTCCCAGAAGGAAGCCTCTTCTACAGATGAAGCACACAAAAGCCCCGCAAACAGTTTGCTAAAGACAGGCAGACTGAAGACATGGATTACTGGAACCATGTCCTGTGGTTTGATGCGACCAAGATAAACTTATTTGGTTCATATTATGTCAAGCGTGTGTGGCGGCGACCAGGTGGGGAGTACAAAGACAGGTGTGTCTTGCTTACAGTCAAGCATGGTGGTGGGATTGTCATGGTCTGGGGCTGCAAGAGTGCTGCCGTCACTGGGGAGCTACAGTTCATTGAGGGAACCAAGAATGCCAACATGTACTGTGACAGACTGAAGCAGAGCATGATCCCCTCCCTTCGGAGACTTGGCCGCAGGGCAGTATTCTAACATGATAACAACCTCAAACACACCTCCAAGATGACCACTGCCTTGCTAAAGAAGCTGAGGGTAGAGGTGATGAACTGGCCAAGCATGTCTCTAGCCCGAAACCCTATTGAGCATCTATGAATCATCCTCAAAAATGGAAGGTGGAGGAGTGCAAAGTCTCTAATATCCACCAGCTCTGTGATGTCATCATAGAGGAGTGGAAGAGGACTCCAGTGGCAACCTGTGAAGTTCTGGTGAACTCCATGCCCAAGAGGGTTAAGGCAGTGCTAGAAAATAATAGTGGCCACACAATAAAATATTGACACTTTGGGCCCAATTTGGACATTTTAACTTAGGGGTGTACTCACTTTGTTGCCAGCGGTTTAGAAATTATCGGCTGTATGTTGAGTAATTTTTGAGGGGACAGCAAATTTACAAGCTGTACACTCACTACTTTACATTGTAGCAAAGTGTCATTGCTTCAGTGTTGTCAGATGAAAAGATCTAATAAAATATTTACAAAAATGTGAGGGGTGTACACACTTTTGTGAGATACTGTATATATGTACATACACACATACACAGTATATACAGTACTGTATATATCATCTGTAATTAACTGGAAGAACTACGAGAACATTCAGAAATACGTAGAGGTGCAATATGCTTTATTACGAAAAATATGCTCAGCTAAACTGCTTAAAATGAATTTCCTTAGGGCATAATATAAGGTTCCTAATAACTTACCATTCAGCACTTCTGCATCTTACTGAGACAAGGGTTGCTCTGTTAAAGCAAAATGTGGTGAAATGGGTAGCTAAAGGGCTCATAAATAATTTCTAACAATAAAACTAGTAATAGCATTAAGAAGTGTGAAGTCTTTTGAACAAACGAAGCTGAAAACGTCTACATCTATACCATTTGCACTATACATGTGGATTCATTTTTTTTTTGCTATGTCTAGTGAAGATAAAGTAACATTTAAAACCCATGCATTAAAGAACAAGCTAATCTCATCCATATTATTCTCTTAGCCCCCGTTCACACTAAGGCGACTTGTGAGGTGACCTGGTCGCCTCACAGGTCGCGGTAGGTCACCTTCCATAGGGAAGCTGCGGACCCGTTCTAATAGGAGCGACACAAGTCGCTCCGACTTAGAAAAAGGGTCCGGAGCTTCTTTGGGGTGACCCGGAGCGACCGTCATAGACTTCAATGTTATGAAGTCCGTGCCGGCCGCTCCGAGATCGAGGCGCGCTGCTCGCACCGCGACCTCGGAGGTCGCCCCCCCCAAGTCGGATCGCCCCAGTGTGAACGGGGCCTTATTGTGTTTGTTTTGTTTAAACATTAGAGGATAAGTATCCTATTACAGATCAAAATATAATGTAATTTTATTTGTATCTTCCTTGTCGGTTATGTTTTTTTTATTGATGGACTCCTATTGAATCATTTGGCTCAGTAAGGCTCAGGTCACTCTATTCCGAGTCTAAAGTTGCACAACTTTCAGTGCAACTTTGGGATACGACATTGATGTGACATTTTACATACTCTGTGGCATTGAAATTGTATCAAAGTCGGACCAAAGTAGTGCAGGAACTTTTAAAGTCAAAAGACTTACGTAGTATTAGTTAAGATGGCTCTCTTAGGGAAACATTGAACATGACATGTCATCCAATTTGGGGTCTCAAGTCTGATCCTATGTTGCATCAGTGTGAACAGCCTTAAACAGTGAAACAGTTCTCAGAGGCAGACAGCAGGCCATACACTGCACAGATTCATGTAATGTACACAGAATTCCGTTTTATCTTGGCATCGCAACTCTTTAAATGGGATCTTAAAAGTTCCCGTCATTGCTTCCACTCCAGTCTGTTCCTCCATGGGAGATAGGAGTCCAAACCCTGTGTAAGCAACATTTTTAAATGTGTGTCAGAGTTAGCACAGGGTTAATGACCTGTTCTCCTACCCCACATGACAGTTGTTTGGCTTGGTTGTTGTCTGGTTAGACAGATGCACTTCATACTGGGAGAAAGTGGAGAAGGTCACCTACTCCTCCATACCTGAGAGCATCAGACACTTCCAAGGACTCTGACAGACAAACAACGTGACATAGGAGTGAGAGGGCCTTGAATGGGCAAGCAGATCTCCTTTTAATGCCCTTCTCTCCTGGACCTGTTTATCAAATTAGAGTAGAAGTTGATATGATCTTCACACTCTTAACCAACTTCCCTCCTCCCCCCTGCTACACAAAAATGTGCTTTTCTTTTTAACGTACAACATTCGCCCCCCCATGCACACCCCTTTGCCTAGGCTGGGCATTGTGCCCAGCATGGCTAATCAGTGTGTAAGGGGGGTAGTGTATCTCTCTGATCTGTGTTATATGAGTACAATTTAGAAGCTGCCGATATCTTTTAACAGATCCAGTTCTTATTTCCCTTATGTTCATCACAAAACTAAGTGCCTTCACATATAGGCTTATAATCAGGGTTTTTTTTTCTCAGAGAAAAGATGCAGGAACTCACCCCCCTCCCCTAGTCCACCCCCTATGACCGCCCTCTTTCTCCACCCCTACACACCTCCTAGCACTGCCCCCTTTAGAGAACAGGTAACCAAGTATAAATTTGGGGGTCTATACAAGTAATTTGTATGAAATTTGTTAATAAAAAGCAATTTAGTAAAATGCACAACACATTAGAAATATCTAGCAATTACCAAAGTAAGCATTTTCAGATGATTTCAAGAGGCCCAGATCCAGCAAAAGACAGCCCCATATCCCCCAGGAGACATCACCATATCCAGTGAAGAAATATCCCCATATTTAGCAAAGAGACAAGCCCATATTCAACAGATACAGACACTTCCATATCCAGCAAAGAAACAGTCCTATACCCAGCAAAGAGACAGCCCCACATTTAGCAAAGTGGCAGCCCCACATCCAGCAAGAAACATCCCCACATCAAACAAGAGACATCCCCATATCCAGCAAAGAGACAGGTCCATATCCAGAAAAGGACATCCCCATGTAGCAAACAGACAGCCCAGTCCAGCAAAGAGACAGACTAGTCCAGCAATGAGAGCTCATATTTAGCAAGAGACAGGCCCATATCCAGCAAGGAGACATGCCCATATTCAGCAAAGAGACAAGCCCATATCCAGCAAATAGACAAGCCCATATCCAGCAAAGAGACAAGCCCATACCCAGCAAAGAGACAAGCCCATACCCAGCAAAGAGACAAGCCCATACCCAGCAAAGAGACAAGCCCATACCCAGCAAAGAGACAAGTTCATACCGAGCAAAGAGACAAGTCCATACAGAGTAAAGAGACAAGTCCATACAGAGTAAAGAGACAAGTCCATACCGAGCAAAGAGACAATTCCATACCGAGCAAAGAGACAAGTCCATACCGAGCAAAGAGACAAGTCCATACCGAGCAAAGAGACAAGTCCATACCCAGCAAAGAGACAAGTCCATACCCAGCAAAGAGACAAGTCCATACCCAGCAAATAGACAAGCCCATACCCAGCAAAGACACAGGCCCATATACAACAAAGACACAGGCCCATATCTAGAAAGAGACATCCCCATCCAGCAAACAGATAGCAATCCAGCAAAGAGACAGCCCCTTCAAGCAAAGAGACAGGACCATAACTAGCAAGAGAAAGCTCCACATCCTGCAAATAGACATCCCTGCATCTAGCAAAGAGATATCCTCAAATCCAGCAAAGATACATCTCCATAAAGCAAAGAGACAGGCCCATAACTAGAAAAACATCCACATCCAGGAAACAGGACCAATCTAGCAAAGAGACAGCCCTGTCCAGCATTGAGACAGCCCCATCCAGCAAAGAGACAGCCTCATCAAGCAAAGAGACAGCCCCATCCAGCAAAGAGACTGCCCAGTCCAGCAAGATCTATCCCCATATCCAGCAAAGTGACATCATTATCCAGCAAAGAGACATGCCCATATCCAGAAAAACATCCCCATCCAGGAAACAGGGCCAATCTAGCAAAGAGACAGCCCTGTCCAGCATTGAGACAGCCTAATCCAGAAAGGATACTGCCCAATCCAGTTAGAAGACTGCCCAATCCAGGAAGAAGACTGCCCAATCCCGGAAGAAGACTGCCCAATCCAGCAAGGAGATTGCCCAATCCAGCAAGGAGATTGCCCAATCCAGCAAGGAGAATAGAACAAAAGTGGGTTGGTTCCTATAGAGGCCTCTAAATGTAAAGAGTCAGTTGGTCACTCAGTTAAGACGTAGCTGATGGGATACCTACTGATCAAGAATAAATATATGCAAAAAGGATGTGAGGGGAAAGTGTCTGTGAGAGTGGTGAAGACAAGATGCTTCAAGAACCACCTCACAGGTCACTAATCCCGACAAAAAGATAGATCAAATGTAGGTTCCAACAGATGCACTATACAGACTGAGTTGTGATGAAAAATTTAACTCATTTTTATTGAAGCACTTATGCCTGGTGGACAAACAGAACATGCATGTACACAATACACTTAAAAATATAAAACCATGTACAAACAGTGGACAGTATCACTAGACAGACCCATTCAATATATCATAGATGGAAAATGCACATTCTAATGGTAAACAACAAAATAAAGGCTTCCTCCAATGGACTAACTGCAGATTTCCTGCCGTGTTCCTAACAAGGAACTAGTTGAAGAGAGACTGGTGTGTGGTGACCCAAGTGTGTAATCACCAATACATTAAACCAGGAGAAGAACTCTTTAAACAATGTGGATCCAGGCAGTAAAGGTGCTGATGATTAGCCGATTACTATTGTACGGTGAGTGGATACTGGCTGAATGATATGTAGATTCCAATAGGAGGTTTTGTCCATCCACGTTAAGACCGATGCAACGGCATTAGATGAAAGATTCCTCTGTTTAAGTAAACTCGTACTTGTAGTGCGTTTGCTGATCGGTTAAGTCATTTAGATGTCAGTATATCCCAAAAGTGAAGGGGAAATGGGCAAAAACGTCTTTTTGTGTTACCAAGCCGGAGAATGTATATGCTTAAAATAAGTAGATAGAATCCATACCTCCATGTGTGAAATAACGAAGACCCGGCTGTTTGTAGAGGCTTCCAGTGGCGTGGTCCGGTTTGGCGCTTGCTCAAGCCGAATCTACTGATGGAGACAGACAAGCCCGTAGCGAGCGGTCTTGCGTCACATCCGGTGTCGGCGAGCAGCGTCCCCAGGGATCCGTAGCCGAGCCGGAGCACAGGGGGTCACGTACACACGGAATGGAGGTGTTGGGTCGTAGTGAGGAGTCCAACTGTGGAAAGCTGACGCGTTTCACCGAATCAGATCGGTTTCATCGGAGCTAGTTAGGGAGGAGTATTGGAGTCCTTTTTATAATGGTTAATAATTAATAAATGTGATTCAGGTGGACGTAATCAACCAGAGGATAGCAGGATGTATTATCCATTCCTGACCACAAGATGTCAGTGTATAGTTTAAACAATAAAGAGGAAACCAAAATAACTTCCAGCAGAATCCCATGTACAATAAACAACTTAATAACGGCTGCCTAGATATTATATTAGATGGAAAAATTGCTCAATGGAGAGCAGTAGAAAAATGCAGTCGTAATAAGTAGATGAAAAATTATATTAAAAAATAATAAAAGGTAGAGGTCTCTTAGAACCAAACTTCATCATACCGGTAAACAATAAACCTTAGAAGAAGAAAAATAAACGTATAAGGAGGTGCATTTATAAATCCGCATTAAATAGAAGATGATGATAACCACTGGGTATCTCTGTCAGAGGCTATAACATAGTCCCCAATATATATATAGAAGTAGATGGGGTACAGTTGATGAAAATATAAGGGTACAGTGTACCTTTTCCTGATTTCCCACTATGTGGGAAAAACAGCAAAATAATGTATTGTCATCAAAAATACAGTGGTACCAAGCCACTTGTCTTCTGCATCAGTCGTAATCAGGTACCAAAGTCGGCTTATAGGAGTGACAGCCCAGAAGATCAATGAAAGATACCCAGATTGAATAAAAATAATAATAATGATAATAAATTGTCCTATAACACGATAATGGGTGTAAAAGGGCAAAAGGGATATGAATGACGGAAAGTACGTCTAAGGGGTCAAGAAAGGCCTCAAGCTGAATTCGACATTCAAGCCTACAGGTGCTAGAGAGCCCATTTTAAATATCCAGAGTTTTTCCTTCTGGAGTAGCACAGTGTCGAAATCCCCACGTCTAGCTGGGAGTTTTAACGCATAGATCCCCCGGAACAAAAGTCCATCAGGGTTCGCACTGTGGTACTCCAGAAAGTGTAGGGGTATCGTCTTTTTATCGACTTTATTCCTAATATCTGACATATGTTCAAGGATCCTAGTCTTGAGTGGACGTTTCGTTTTCCCTATGTAGGTCTTATTGCAGGGGCATATGATCTGATAAATCACCCTTTCCGTTTGACAGTTAATAAGGCTGTTAATTGTAAATTCCTGGCTCATGTCGCAGCTAAAGAAAGTTTTTGAGTTTATTGCTTGTTTGCAGATAGAACATTTTCCACATGAAAACATCCCTTTAGCAGGAGGTAATGAGGTAAACCACGATCGTGGAGTTTTGGAGCGTACAAATTCCGAGTGTACTAACGTGTCTTTAAGATTTTTGGCGCGTTTGGCAGTAATCAGAGGACGGGGGCCAGCTACTTTTTCGATAAGAGGTGATACAGTTAAGACCTGCCAGTGTTTTGAGATCACCTCACGGACCTGGTTCCACTGAGAGCCATATCGAGTGATGATCCTGGGGTGGGTTTGTTTGGGTGGACCAGGCGGGGATAAGGAGTCATCCCTTTTAGAGAGTAACTCCGATCTTTTCCTTGGTCCCACTTTTTTCCGAGCCCGTTTAAGGATATTGTGGGAATAGCCACGTTCATTAAAACGACGGTGGAGGTCCCTAGCTTCGACTTGGTAGTCAGCCTCCTCCGTACAATTCCGCTTAAGGCGGAGGAACTGTCCTACCGGTATACCATTGATTAGGGAGCGTGGATGATGACTTTGTGCCAAAAGCAGCGTATTGGCCGATGTGGCCTTACGAAAGGTGGTCGTTTTTAGAGTGGAACCCTTACGGGAAATGAGAAGATCTAGAAAGGGTAAGTTGTCAGTCGTCGCTGTGTAGGTCAATTTAATGTTCCTATTGTTGCAGTTCAAAGTTTCAACAAATGTCTCCAGTTCCCCCATGGTCCCTCCCCAGAGGAGCAGTACATCATCGATGTACCTCAGCCACAGGAGGGAATGGCCGAGGCACATCGGGGATGGGTATACTTCCTGCTCCTCCCAGTGGCCCAAATGGAGGCAGGCGTAGGCCGGAGCCCACGGTGCTCCCATAGAGGTACCCCTGGTCTGTTGGAAGAAGGAAGAGATCATATGCCCCTGCAATAAGACCTACATAGGGAAAACGAAACGTCCACTCAAGACTAGGATCCTTGAACATATGTCAGATATTAGGAATAAAGTCGATAAAAAGACGATACCCCTACACTTTCTGGAGTACCACAGTGCGAACCCTGATGGACTTTTGTTCCGGGGGATCTATGCGTTAAAACTCCCAGCTAGACGTGGGGATTTCGACACTGTGCTACTCCAGAAGGAAAAACTCTGGATATTTAAAATGGGCTCTCTAGCACCTGTAGGCTTGAATGTCGAATTCAGCTTGAGGCCTTTCTTGACCCCTTAGACGTACTTTCCGTCATTCATATCCCTTTTGCCCTTTTACACCCATTATCGTGTTATAGGACAATTTATTATCATTATTATTATTTTTATTCAATCTGGGTATCTTTCATTGATCTTCTGGGCTGTCACTCCTATAAGCCGACTTTGGTACCTGATTACGACTGATGCAGAAGACAAGTGGCTTGGTACCACTGTATTTTTGATGACAATACATTATTTTGCTGTTTTTCCCACATAGTGGGAAATCAGGAAAAGGTACACTGTACCCTTATATTTTCATCAACTGTACCCCATCTACTTCTATATATATATTGGGGACTATGTTATAGCCTCTGACAGAGATACCCAGTGGTTATCATCATCTTCTATTTAATGCGGATTTATAAATGCACCTCCTTATACGTTTATTTTTCTTCTTCTAAGGTTTATTGTTTACCGGTATGATGAAGTTTGGTTCTAAGAGACCTCTACCTTTTATTATTTTTTAATATAATTTTTCATCTACTTATTACGACTGCATTTTTCTACTGCTCTCCATTGAGCAATTTTTCCATCTAATATAATATCTAGGCAGCCGTTATTAAGTTGTTTATTGTACATGGGATTCTGCTGGAAGTTATTTTGGTTTCCTCTTTATTGTTTAAACTATACACTGACATCTTGTGGTCAGGAATGGATAATACATCCTGCTATCCTCTGGTTGATTACGTCCACCTGAATCACATTTATTAATTATTAACCATTATAAAAAGGACTCCAATACTCCTCCCTAACTAGCTCCGATGAAACCGATCTGATTCGGTGAAACGCGTCAGCTTTCCACAGTTGGACTCCTCACTACGACCCAACACCTCCATTCCGTGTGTACGTGACCCCCTGTGCTCCGGCTCGGCTACGGATCCCTGGGGACGCTGCTCGCCGACACCGGATGTGACGCAAGACCGCTCGCTACGGGCTTGTCTGTCTCCATCAGTAGATTCGGCTTGAGCAAGCGCCAAACCGGACCACGCCACTGGAAGCCTCTACAAACAGCCGGGTCTTCGTTATTTCACACATGGAGGTATGGATTCTATCTACTTATTTTAAGCATATACATTCTCCGGCTTGGTAACACAAAAAGACGTTTTTGCCCATTTCCCCTTCACTTTTGGGATATACTGACATCTAAATGACTTAACCGATCAGCAAACGCACTACAAGTACGAGTTTACTTAAACAGAGGAATCTTTCATCTAATGCCGTTGCATCGGTCTTAACGTGGATGGACAAAACCTCCTATTGGAATCTACATATCATTCAGCCAGTATCCACTCACCGTACAATAGTAATCGGCTAATCATCAGCACCTTTACTGCCTGGATCCACATTGTTTAAAGAGTTCTTCTCCTGGTTTAATGTATTGGTGATTACACACTTGGGTCACCACACACCAGTCTCTCTTCAACTAGTTCCTTGTTAGGAACACGGCAGGAAATCTGCAGTTAGTCCATTGGAGGAAGCCTTTATTTTGTTGTTTACCATTAGAATGTGCATTTTCCATCTATGATATATTGAATGGGTCTGTCTAGTGATACTGTCCACTGTTTGTACATGGTTTTATATTTTTAAGTGTATTGTGTACATGCATGTTCTGTTTGTCCACCAGGCATAAGTGCTTCAATAAAAATGAGTTAAATTTTTCATCACAACTCAGTCTGTATAGTGCATCTGTTGGAACCTACATTTGATCTATCTTTTTGTCGGGATTATTGACCTGTGAGGTGGTTCTTGAAGCATCTTGTCTTCACCACTCTCACAGACACTTTCCCCTCACATCCTTTTTGCACCAATCCAGCAAGGAGACTGCCTATTTCAGCAAGGAGACTGCCCCATTCAGCAAAGAGATGGTCACAGACACAGCACAGTCCCAATCAGCAGCATTGTCAATTAATTTACCAAGAAACGTCTAGACCACAGTGAAAAGTAACACTGCAGCAAGCACAGTCAGTGGAGCAATCAGTCAGGACAAAGAAAGGCTAGCTAGCTACCCACATGATCAATCTGCTCCACACCTCTGCTCTGATACACAGCTTCCTGTCTGCAGGGAGAAGCAGAGCACAGTGAAGATCACTCTGCTTTCGGCTCTTAGGCTGCAGCTGAAGTTGAGCTGTATCGCCCGTGCTTGCAACCATATGTTCACTCTGCAACCACGGTCTTTGCTCTCCCACACTGTCTCTGGAGGAGGGGCCAGAATGCTTTTCCGGCACGTTCCCCCCAGAAAAAAAAGCCCTGCTTATAATACTACAATAAGGTTGTCTCCTCTCTAAGGTGGTAGTGGGGACACTTTATATTCAGGTCCTGCTCATACTTCACTCTTTGGGTGTCCTGTTTTAAATTGTCCTTGTTACATCTCACAGCCAATCAGGTTTCAGCTGTTCTGAAAAAGCAAAAGATAAAGTAATATAGGAAATCTTGTATATGTGGGCTGTCCCAGCCACAATATAAACTGCACCACATACCTCATCTCTTTAAAACAGGACACACATTTATTACACAGGTTCTGTGGCTGATTAAGGTGGTAATTAGGGTTGTATTATTCGTGTTCGTACCGAATAATTGGATTTTTGTTACCCGAACACGGACCTGAAAACTTTACTGTATGTTCGGGTAAAAATCTGTGTTTGGTCATTTTATTTCCGGGTTTGTTTGTATTGGCGCGCTTTTCATGGCGGGCTTTCAACAGCCAATAAACAAGCGTTTAACTGGTGTGCCTTAAGCCATCCCAGCCATGCCTACAAATGTATTAGTAGCTGTGATTGGCCATCTGAAGCATGTGACCAAGTCTTTATAAGTTCGAGACCAAGCGCCGCTGCGTCATTATGCTGTAGTACAGGGACAGAGCACACATCATACGTGCTGGCTGCTGATTAGGGACAGACAGGCAAAAAATCATATTGTGTCCGAAATAGAATTGAGGGACAGGTCGGAGTGCTGCAGGCAGGGCGAGATATAGGCATTTTAGGGCGAGGCTGGAGATATTTAGGGTCAGTGTTCTACAATCGATTTTGGAGTGTGGGGGGGGGGGTTTGCAGTGCCGGCAGTGACCGATCTTATCGATCCTTTTAGGGAGAGGCTGGAGATAGGCAGGTGTCAGTGGTCCACATCGATTTTGCTGTGTGTGGGGTGGTGTGAACACAATCTTTTTGCCCACTGAGGAGGAGGGAGAAAAAAATATTTTTTATCAGTCAGTTGTGTGCAGCGTTTTTCCTTCAGTGCTGCTGTGCTGACTGTGATAATACACTGCTGTGTTCACACATGTGCTATTATTGAGTGATTTCAAAAGTTATACACTTTTTTCTATTCCACTATTCAATATACACTCTTGGGTTAAAAAAATTAAATTGTGGCATAGTCTGTACTAATCTAGTTAAAAATTACAAACTTAAAAGGGGAATTTTTTTTTTTCCCTCCATAGCCTGCTGCTGTGCTGACTGTGATAATACACTGCTGTGTTCATACATGTGCTATTATTGAGTGATTTCAAAAGTTATACACTTTTTTCTATTCCACTATTCAATATACACCCTTGGGTTAAAAAAATTAAATTGTGGCATAGTCTGTACTAATCTAGTTAAAAATTACAAACTTAAAAGGGGAATTTTTTTTTCCCTCCATAGCCTGCAGCATAGCTGACTGATATAAGACACTGCTGTTCACATGTGCTATTGATAAATCACCAATTTTATATCATATTTTCTATTCCGCTATTCAATCTACACCTTTGGGTATAAACAATTAAATTGCGGGATAGTCTGTGTCGGTACGTGTGAGATACACCTTTCCAATTTTTGGGGCGCATCTCATACTGCCGAGGATTTGAGGGTGCTGCCTGTTCCGAACTCCTCCTACTCCTCATCCTGCCTTTGGGGGTAAAAAATAGTAATTTGGGCCTAGTCTGGGTCTCTACGTGTGAGATACATACACCTTTTGATTAGAGTTGAGCGGACACCTGGATGTCCGTGTTCGGCGGGTTCGGCCGAACTTTAAAAAAAAGTCCGGGTCCGTGTCTCGGACTTTTGCCGAACTTTTCCCGGACACTGAACGCCATTGAAGTCAATGGGGACCCGAACTTTCAGGCACTAAAATGGCTCTAAAACACCAATGAAAAGGGCTAGAGTGCTGCAAATGGCAGCAAAACGTTGTTAAGAGCATGGCAAGTGCTCTGCAAACAAATGTGGATAGGGAAATAACTTAAAACAACAAAAAAAACAGAAAAATAAAACAATGTTCTTCATCTCTGAAGGACGAGGCCCATATGGAGTAGGAGGGAGGTTGAGGTGGTGGTGGATGTGGCGTGCGCACAGAGTGTGCCGGGTGTACCTGGGCACACCCTAATCACCTAGGGCACATTAGCATTATCGCTCTGTTTGCCAGTGAGGAGATGGGAAAGATCTCCCTCTGACCAGCTCTGCTCTATTTCACTTTGCCAGCAGGGAGAGTAATGTATCGGGGCCATGTACATGTAGGCAAACACATGCATGTGTATTTAAACTTTGGGGTGCACACCCTAATGCAATAGGCTGCGCACACCTATGGGCGGTGTAGGTGGAAGCGGCGGTGGAGGAGGACCAGGGCCGGATTAAGAGCATCATGGGCTTGGTGCTGAGGATTTTGAAGGGCCTTAAGGGCCGTGCCTTGGCATGCACCCAGAGGAGGAAGGGTGCAGCCATGCATGCCTAATTCCACATGGGATGCTGTCTCTGAAGCCCATAAACACATCCATGCATCGGCAACTGTCCCTCCTTGTCCGGCCTTCGTGCTGTGTGGGGAGGTTCTGAGGGAGCTGCCTGGGGAAGCGAGCATAGAAGCCAGACTTCTGTGTTTACAAGTGACAGAAGAGCGGTAACAGTGAATATGGCCAACCCGGGGCCTATATAAAGGTAGGGGCCTGGAGCTGCAGCTCCAATAGCCCCTACGTTAATCTGGCCCTGAGGAGGACGAGGTAGGCAACACTGCTTCTTTTCACAAATTTTAAATGAGGGTACACCCCAAAAGAGTGAGAAAGAGCAAAAATGGAACAATGGCTGGGTAAGGTCGGTATCCATCGCTATTCTGCACAAGGTACGGAAAAGTCCCGTGGGATCCATGCCTGGTTCATTTTAATGAACGTGAGCTTGTCCACATTGTCTCTGGACAGGCGGCTGCGCTTGTCTGTGATAACGCCCCCAGCCGCGCTAAATACCCGTTCAGATAATACACTGGCTGCAGGGCACGCCAGCACCTCCAAGGCGTAAAGGGCAAGCTCAGGCCATGTGCCCAATTTGGAGACCCAGAAGTTGAAGGGGGCAGACCCCTCATTCAGTACGTCTAGGCGTGTGCACACATACTGCTCCACCATGTTGGTGAAATGCTGCCTCCTGCTAAGACGTTCCATATGAGCTGCTGGTGCTGCTGTTTGTTGTGGCGTGCTGACAAAGCTTTTCCACATTTCGGCCATGCTAACCCTGCCTTCTGAGGTTCTGGCGGTGCCCTGGTTGCGTTGGCGACCTCTTCCTCCTCCTCCTCCTCCACTGTGGCCCCGCTGTCAGGTGGGAATGCCAGCAGCATGGCGTCTACCAGCGTGCGCTTGTACTCGCGCATCTTGCGATCGCGCTCCAGTGAGTGAATTAAGGACGGTACGTTGTCCTTGTAACGGGGATCCAGCAGCGTGGCCACCCAGTAATCAGCACAAGTTAGAATGTGGGCAACTCGGCGGTCGTTGTGGAGACACTGCAGCATGTAATCGCTCATGTCTGCCAGGCTGCCCAGAGGCAACGAAAGGCTGTCCTCTGTGGGAGGTGTATCGTCCGTGTCCTCTGTATCACCCCAGCCACGCACCAGTGATGGCCATGAGCTGGCCTGGGTGCCACCCTGCTGTGAACATGGTTCCATCTCCTCCTCCAGCTCCTCCTCCTCATCCTCCTCATCCTCCTCATCCTCCAGAACTGTGCCCCTGCTGGACAATTGTGTCCCTGGTGTTTGTGTGTGCAGGAACCCACCCTCGGAGCCCCTTGCGAATGACTGCCCTGAAAGCCTTGGAAATGTTACCTCTTCATCCTCCTCCTCCTCCTCATCCTGTGCCACATCCTCTTCCATCATCGCCCGAATTGTTTTTTCAAGGAGGCATAGAAGTGGGATAGTTAAGCTGAGAACGGCGTCATCGGCACTGGCCATGTTGGTGGAGAACTCAAAACAGCGCAACAAGGCACACAGGTCTCGCATGGAGGCCCAGTTATTGGTGGTGAAGTGGTGCTGTTCCGCAGAGCGACTCACGCATGCGTGCTGCAGCTGAAACTCCACTATGGCCTGCTGCTGCTCGCACAGTCTTTCCAGCATGTGCAAGGTGGAGTTCCACCTTGTGGGCACGTCAAATATGAGGCGGTGAGCGGGAAGGCCGAAGTTACGCTGCAGCGCTGACAGGCGAGCAGCAGCAGGGTGAGAATGCCGAAAGTGCGCACAGACGGCCCGCACTTTCTGCAGCAGCTCTGACGCCCCTGACCGTGCTTACTGGTCCACGTATCGGTAGTTAGGTGGACCTTGCCACAGATGGCGTTGCGCGGTGCACACCTGATTTTTTTCCCCCACTTGGTTGTGCAGGGAAGGGATGGCTTGCCTGGAAAAGTAGTGGCGGCTGGGCACGACGTACTGTGGGACAGCCAACGACATAAGGTCTTTAAAACTGTGCGTCTCCACCAGACGGAATGACAGCATTTCAAAGGCCAAGAATTTTGAAATGCTGGCATTCAGGGCCAGGGATCAGGGATCACGGGTGGGTAGGGGGGTACTTCCTCTTCCTCTCAAGTGTTTGGGAGATGGAAAGCTGAACGCTTCCACGGGACATTGTGGAGATGGTTGGTGACCCAGGTGGTGGTGTTGCTGACAGATCCTCTGTTTGCGGGGTGGCAGGTGCCGGTATCATTACAGATGTGGCTGGAGCGGCCGTGACTGCAGCAGAAGAGGAAGCATAATGAGCCAGAGACGTTTCTTGGTTTTGAAGGTGTCTACTCCACTGCAGCTCGTGCTTTGCACTTAGATGCCTGATCATGCAGGTTGTGCTCAGGTTGAGAAGGTTTATGCCTCGCTTCAGGCTCTGATTGCACAGGGTGCAAACCACTCGTGTCCTGTCATCAGCAATTTCTAAAGAACTTCCACGCTAGAGAACTCCTTTGAGCTGACTTTGGTGCGCTCGTTCCCTTGCTGCGTTGGGCAGTAGCGGGCGTAGTGTCTAGGGCACGGCCGCTCCGCTTCTGCACCCTGCTCCCTCTTCTGCTGTGCTGGTGGCTCTGTGCGACCACCGCCTCTTCCTCCAAACTACTCAGGTCACCTGCATGACGTTCATTCCATGTGGGGTCGAGGACCTCATCGTCCTCCACATCATCTTCCACCCAGTCTTCACCCCTGCCCTCCTTGTCGGTCTCCACAATGCTGAACGCCGCAGCAGTTGGCACCTGCGTATCGTCATCATCGGAGACGTGCTGCGATGATCCTTGCATGTACTCATCTTGAGAAATAAGTGGTTGGGCATCGCTGCACTCAATCTCTTCCACTTCTGGGGCAGGGCTAGGTGGATGGCCCTGGGAAACCCTGCTGACAGAGTCATCAAAAAGAAGAAGAGACTGCTGTATGGCTTGGGGCTCAGACTGCTTGCCTGATTTGCAAGGGGGTGAGGTGAAAGACGGTTGGACATCGGCTGCAGGTGCCAACTGTGACCTTTCTGCAGTAGACTGGGTGGGAGACAATGTGAAGGAACTGGAGGCACTGTCAGCAGCAAACCAATCTACTATCGCCTCCACTTGTTCTGGCCTCATCACTTCTAGGGGCGTATGATGCCCTACCAAATACTGATGCAGGTTCTGTCGCCTACTAACACTTGAGTTAGGTGTTTCACTTGTGCGTGTAGCTGGCACAGATCAACCACGTCCTCTCCTTGCAACAGGAGCTCTACCAGCAGCACCACGACCCAAGCCACGGCCCCTACTTGACGGTCTCCTCATATTTCTGTAATTTATGATCTTGCCCTAGAAAGGTGTTTATTGAATAGCGGAACAAAACAACAACAGTATCGCACGGGTGTATCTGACAGTCAAATATGCAAACTATGCCGCAATTTAATGTTTTTTACACCAAAAGGGTGTATATTGAATAGCGGAATAGGAAAAAGGATAAAAAAAATGGTGTATCTCACACGTACAAACACAGACTAGGCCCCGATTAAAATTGTTTGTACTCTAAAGACAGGATGAGGAAGAGGAGTAGGAGGAGTTGGGAACAGGAGGCAAACTGAAGCGCCCTGCAATCCTCGGCGGTAGAAGGAGATGCGCCAAACAAATTTAAAAAGGTGTATCTCACATGTACCGATACAGACTATCCCGCAATTTAATTTTTTACACTCAAACAGGGTGTATATTGAATAGCGGAATAGGACAAATTTTACAAAACAGTGTATCTCACACGTACAAACACCAACTAGGCCCCGATTACAATTTTTTGTACCCTAAAGGCAGGATGAGGAAGAGGAGTAGGAGGAGTTGGGAACAGGAGGCAAACTGAAGTGCCCTGCAATCCTCGGCGGTAGAAGGAGATGCGCCAAACAAATTTAAAAAGGTGTATCTCACATGTACCGATACAGACTATCCCGCAATTTAATTTTTTACACTCAAACAGGGTGTATATTGAATAGCGGAATAGGACAAATTTTACAAAACGGTGTATCTCACACGTACAAACACCAACTAGGCCCCGATTACAATTTTTTGTACCCTAAAGGCAGGATGAGGAAGAGGAGTAGGAGGAGTTTGGAACAGGAGGCAAACTGAAGTGCCCTGCAATCCTTGGCGGTAGAAGGAGATGCGCCAAACAAATTTAAAAAGGTGTATCTCACATGTACCGATACAGACTATCCCGCAATTTAATTTTTTACACTCAAACAGGGTGTATATTGAAAAGCGGAATAGGACAAATTTTACAAAACGGTGTATCTCACACGTACAAACACAATCTAGGCCCCTATTACAATTTTTTGTACCCTAAAGGCAGGATGAGGAGTAGGAGGAGTTCGGAACAGGCAGAGGGCAGACTGAAGCACCCTCAAATCCTCGGCAGTATGAGATGCGCCCCAAAAATTGGAAAGGTGTATCTCACACGTACCGACACAGACTATCCCGCAATTTAATTGATCCCCAAAGGTTTTTATTGAATAGCGGAATAGGAAATATGATCAAAAAAAGTGTATGTATCTCACACGTACAGAAGCACACTAGGCCCCAATTACTATTGTTTGTACCCCTAAAAGGCTGGATGAGGAGTAGGAGGAGTATGGAACAGGCAGCACCCTCAAATCTTCAGAAGTATGAGATGAACCCCAAAAACTTGGAAAGGTGGATCTCACACGTACCAACACAAACTATCCCGCAATTTAATTGATCCCCTAAGGTTTTTATTGAATAGCGGAATAGGAAATATGATCAAAAAAAGTGTATGTATCTCACACGTACAAAACCACACTAGGCCCCAGTTACTATTGTTTGTACCCCTAAAAGGCTGAATGAGGAGTAGGAGGAGTATGGAACAGGCAGCACCCTCAAATCTTCAGAAGTATGAAATGAACCCCAAAAACTTGGAAAGGTGGATCTCACACGTACCAACACAAACTATCCCACAATTTAATTGATCCCCAAAGGTTTTTATTGAATAGCGGAATAGGAAATATGATCAAAAAAAGTGTATGTATCTCACACGTACAGAAGCGCACTAGGCACCAATTACTATTGTTTGTACCCCTAAAAGGCTGTATGAGGAGTAGGAGGAGTTTGGAACAGGCAGCACCCTCAAATCTTCAGAAGTATGAGATGAACCCCAAAAACTTGGAAAGGTGGATCTCACACGTACCAACACAAACTATCCCGCAATTTAATTGATCCCCAAAGGTTTTTATTGAATAGCGGAATAGGAAATATGATCAAAAAAAGTGTATGTATCTCACACGTACAGAAGCACACTAGGCCCCAATTACTATTGTTTGTACCCCTAAAAGGCTGGATGAGGAGTAGGAGGAGTTTGGAACAGGCAGCACCCTCAAATCTTCAGAAGTATGAGATGAACCCCAAAAACTTGGAAAGGTGGATCTCACACGTACCAACACAAACTATCCCGCAATTTAATTGATCTCCAAAGGTTTTTATTGAATAGCGGAATAGGAAATATGATCAAAAAAAGTGTATGTATCTCACACGTACAAAACCACACTAGGCCCCAATTACTATTGTTTGTACCCCTAAAAGGCTGAATGAGAAGTAGGAGGAGTATGGAACAGGCAGCACCCTCAAATCTTCAGAAGTATGAGATGAACCCCAAAAACTTGGAAAGGTGGATCTCACACGTACCAACACAAACTATCCCGCAATTTAATTGATCCCCAAAGGTTTTTATTGAATAGCGGAATAGGAAATATGATCAAAAAAAGTGTATGTATCTCACACGTACAGAAGCACACTAGGCCCCAATTACTATTGTTTGTACCCCTAAAAGGCTGGATGAGGAGTAGGAGGAGTTTGGAACAGGCAGCACCCTCAAATCTTCAGAAGTATGAGATGAACCCCAAAAACTTGGAAAGGTGGATCTCACACGTACCAACACAAACTATCCCGCAATTTAATTGATCCCCAAAGGTTTTTATTGAATAGCGGAATAGGAAATATGATCAAAAAAAGTGTATGTATCTCACACGTACAGAAGCACACTAGGCCCCAATTACTATTGTTTGTACCCCTAAAAGGCTGAATGAGGAGTAGGAGGAGTATGGAACAGGCAGCACCCTCAAATCTTCAGAAGTATGAGATGAACCCCAAAAACTTGGAAAGGTGGATCTCACACGTACCAACACAAACTATCCCGCAATTTAATTGATCCCCAAAGGTTTTTATTGAATAGCGGAATAGGAAATATGATCAAAAAAAGTGTATGTATCTCACACGTACAAAACCACACTAGGCCCCAATTACTATTGTTTGTACCCCTAAAAGGCTGAATGAGGAGTAGGAGGAGTATGGAACAGGCAGCACCCTCAAATCTTCAGAAGTATGAGATGAACCCCAAAAACTTGGAAAGGTGGACCTCACACGCACCAACACAAACTATCCCGCAATTTAATTGATCCCCAAAGGTTTTTACTGAATAGCGGAATAGGAAATATGATCAAAAAAAGTGTATGTATCTCACACGTACAAAACCACACTAGGCCCCAATTACGATTGTTTGTACCCCTAAAAGGCTGAATGAGGGGTAGGAGGAGTATGGAACAGGCAGCACCCTCAAATCTTCAGAAGTATGAGATGAACCCCAAAAACCCCAAATATCATTCAGCTCTGCTGCAGGCCACAATTTCATTTTTTTTAACCAAGGCTGTATATTGAATAGTGGAATAGAAAAAAAGTGTATGATTTCTGAAACCACTCAATATTAGCACATGTGAACTGAACACAGCAGTGTATGATCAGTCACTCAGCACAGCACAGCTGAAGGAAAAATGCTGCACACAGTGCCTGATAGAAAAATACTTTTCTCCCTCCTCCTCAGTGGGCAAAAAAGATTGTGTTCACTGTACCCCAAAAAGATTGTGTTCACTGCACCCCAAAAAGATTGTGTTCACTGCAGCCCACACACAGCAAAATGGATGTGGACCACTGACACCTGCCTATCTCCTTTCCCACACCACACAGCAATATCGATTGTAGTTTGTAGAACACACTGACCCTAAAAATCAGCAGACTCTCTCCCTAAAATGCCTACAACTCGCCCTGCCTAACACACTCCGACCTGTCCCTCAATTCTATCCGGACACAAATGTTTTTTTTTTCCTGTTTGTCCCTAATCAGCAGCCAGCACCCCAAAAAGATTGTGTTCACTGTACCCCAAAAAGATTGTGTTCACTGCACCCCAAAAAGATTGTGTTTACTGCAGCCCAAAAAGATTGTGTTCACTGTACCCCAAAAAGATTGTGTTCACTGCACCCCAAAAAGATTGTGTTTACTGCAGCCCAAAAAGATTGTGTTCACTGCAGCCCACACACTGCAAAATGGATGTGGACCACTGACACCTGCCTATCTCCTATCCCACACCACACAGCAATATCGATTGTAGTTTGTAGAACACACTGACCCTAAAAATCAGCAGACTCTCTCCCTAAAAGGATTGATAAGATCGTAGATCGGTCACTGCAAACCCCACCCCACACAGCAATATCGACTGTAGTTTGTAGAACACACTGACCCTAAAAACCAGCAGACTCTCTCCCTAAAAGGATTGATAAGATCGTAGATCGGTCACTGCAAAACCCACACAGCAATATCGATTGTAGTTTGTAGAACACACTGTCTGACCCTAAAAATCTGCAGACTCTGTCCCTAAAAGGATTGCTAAGATCGTAGATCGGTCACTGCAAACCCCACCCCACACAGCAATATCGATTGTAGTTTGTAGAACACACTGACCCTAAAAATCAGCAGACTCTCTCCCTAAAAGGATTGATAAGATCGTGGATCGGTCACTGCAAACCCCACCCCACACAGCAATATCGATTGTAGTTTGTAGAACGCACTGACCCTAAAAATCAGCAGACTCTCTCCCTAAAAGGATTGCTAAGATCGTAGATCGGTCACTGCAAACCCCACCCCAAACAGCAATATCGATTGTAGTTTGTAGAACACACTGACCCTAAAAATCAGCAGACCCTCTCCCTAAAATGCCTACAACTCGCCCTGCCTAACACACTCCGACCTGTCCCTCAATTCTATCCGGACACAAATGTTTTTTTTTCCTGTCTGTCCCTAATCAGCAGGCAGCACGTTGATGTGTGCTCTCTCCCGGAACTAAACAGCAGAATGACGCCGCAGCGGCGCTGCCTCGAACTTATAAAGACTTGGTCACATGCTTCAGATGGCCAATCACAGCTACTGATACATTTGTAGGCATGGCTGGGATGGCTTAGGCACACCAGTTAAACGCTTGTTGATTGGCTGTTGAAAGCCCGCCATGAAAAGCGCGCCAAAGCATGCAAAACCCGGAAATAAAACGACCGAACACGGATTTTTACCCGAATATACAGTAAAGTTGTCGGGTCCGTGTTCGGGTAACAAAAATCCAATTATTCGGTACGAACACTAATAATACAGTCCGTGTTCGCTCAACCCTACTTTTGATATCATATTTTCTATTCCGCTATTCAATCTACACCTTTGGGTATAAACAATTAAATTGCGGGATAGTCTGTGTCGGTACGTGTGAGATACATACACCTTTTAATATATTTTCTATTTCGCTATTCAATCTACAGCTTTGGGTAAAAACAATTAAATTGCGGGATAGTCTGTGTCGGTACGTGTGAGATACACCTTTCCAATTTTTGGGGTGCATCTCATATTGCCGAGGATTTGAGGGTGCTGCCTGTTCCGAACTCCTCCTACTCCTCATCCTGCCTTTGGGGGTACAAAAAATAGTAATTTGGGCCTAGTCCGGGTCTCTACGTGTGAGATACATACACCTTTTGATATATTTTCTATTCCGCTATTCAATCTAAACCTTTGGGTATAAACAATTAAATTGCCGGATAGTCAGTGTCGGTACGTGTGAGATACGCCTTTCCAATTTTTAGAGTGCATCTCATACTGCAGAGGATTTGAGGGTGCTGCCTGATCCGAACTCCTCCTACTCCTCATCCTGCCTTTGGGGGTACAAAAAATAGTAATTTGGGCCTAGTCTGGGTCTCTACGTGTGAGATACATACACCTTTTGATATCATATTTTCTATTCCGCTATTCAATCTAAACCTTTGGGTATAAACAATTAAATTGCGGGATAGTCAGTGTCGGTACGTGTGAGATACACCTTTCCAATTTTTGGGGCGCATCTCATACTGCCGAGGATTTGAGGGTGCTGCCTGTTCCGAACTCCTCCTACTCCTCATCCTGCCTTTGGGGGTACAAAAAATATTAATTTGGGCCTAGTCTGGGTCTCTACGTGTGAGATACATACACCTTTTGATATCATATTTTCTATTCCGCTATTCAATCTAAACCTTTGGGTATAAACAATTAAATTGCGGGATAGTCTGTGTCGGTACGTGTGAGATACACCTTTCCAATTTTTGGGGCGCATCTCATACTGCCGAGGATTTGAGGGTGCTGCCTGTTCCGAACTCCTCCTACTCCTCATCCTGCCTTTGGGGGTACAAAAAATAGTAATTTGGGCCTAGTCTGGGTCTCTACGTGTGAGATACATACACCTTTTGATATCATATTTTCTATTCCGCTATTCAATCTAAACCTTTGGGTAAAAACAATTAAATTGCGGGATAGTCTGTGTCGGTACGTGTGAGATACACCTTTCCAATTTTTGGGGCGCATCTCATACTGCTGAGGATTTGAGGGTGCTTCAGTCAGCCTCCTGCCTGTTCCGAACTCCTCCTACTCCTCATCCTGCCTTTGGGGGTACAAAAAATAGTAATCGGGGCCTAGTCTGGTTCTGTACGTGTGAGATACATACACCTTTTTTTGATCATATTTTCTTTTCCGCTATTTAATCTACACCTTTGGGTAAAAATTAAATTGCGGGATAGTCTGTGTCGGTACGTGTGAGATACATACACCTTTTAATATCATATTTTCTATTCCGCTATTCAATCTACAGCTTGGGGAAAAAACAATTAAATTGCGGGATAGTCTGTGTTGGTACGTGTGAGATACACCTTTCCAATTTTTGGGGCGCATCTCATACTGCCGAGGATTTGAGGGTGCTTCAGTCTGTCTCCTGCCTGTTCCGAACTCCTCCTACTCCTCATCCTGCCTTTGGGGGTACAAAAAATAGTAATCGGGGCCTAGTCTGGGTTTGTACGTGTGAGATACACCACCGTTTTGTAAAATTTTTCCTATTCCGCTATTCAATATACACCCTGTTTGAGTGTAAAAAATTAAATTACGGCATAGTCTGTATCGGTACATGTGAGATACACCTTTTTAAATTTGTTTGGCGCATCTCCTTCCACCGCCGAGGATTGCAGGGCGCTTCAGTTTGCCCCCTGTTCCCAACTCCTCCTACTCCTCTTCCTCATCCTGCCTTTAGGGTACAAAAAATTGCAATTGGGGCCTTTTCTGTGTTTGTACGTGTAAGATACACCTTATTATAAAATTTTTCCTATTCCGCTATTCAATATACACCCTTTTGGAGTGTAAAAAATTAAATTACGGCATAGTCTGTATCGGTACGTGTGAGATACACCTTTTAAATTTGTTTGGTGCATCTCCTTCCACCGCCAAGGATTACAGGGCGCTTCAGTTTGCCTCCTGTTCCGAACGCCTCCTACTCCTCTTCCTCATCCTCCCTTTAGGGTACAAAAAATTTTAATCGGGGCCTAGTCTGTGTTTGTACGTGTGAGATACACCGTTTTTTATCCTTTTTCCTATTCCGCTATTCAATATACACCCCTTTGGGGTAAAAAAAATTAAATTGCGGCATAGTTTGCATATTTGACTGTGAGATACACCCGTGCGATACTGTTGTTGTTTTGTTCCGCTATTCAATAAACACCTTTCTAGGGCAAGATCATAAATTACAGAAATATGAGGAGACCGTCAAATAGGGGCCGTGGCCTGGGTCGTGGTGCTGCTGGTAGAGCTCCTGTTGCAAGGAGAGGACGTGGTCGATCTGTGCCAGCTACACGCACAAGTGAAACACCTTCCTCAAGTGTGAGTAGGCGACAGAACCTGCAGCAGTATTTGGTAGGGCATCATACGCCTCTAGAAGTGATGAGGCCAGAACAAGTAGAGGCGATAGTAGATTGGTTTGCTGCTGACAGTGCCTCCAGTTCCTTCACATTGTCTCCCACCCAGTCTACTGCAGAAAGGTCAGAGTTGGCACCTGCAGCCAATGTCCAACCGTCTTTCACCTCACCCCCTTGCAAATCAGGCAAGCAGTCTGAGCCCCAAGTCATACAGCAGTCTCTTCTTCTTTTTGAGGACTCTGTCAGCAGAGTTTCCCAGGGCCACCCACCTAGCCCTGCCCCAGAAGTGGAAGAGATTGAGTGCAGCGATGCCCAACCACTTATTTCTCAAGATGAGTACATGCAAGGACCATCGCAGCACGTCTCCGATGATGACGAAACGCAGGTGCCAACTGCTGCGGCGTTCAAAATTGTGGAGACCGACAAGAAGTGCAGGGGTGAAGACTGGGTGGAAGATGATGTGGAGGACGATGAGGTCCTCGACCCCACATGGAATGAAGGTCATGCAGGTGACCTGAGTAGTTTGGAGGAAGAGGTGGTGGTCGCACAGAGCCACCAGCACAGCAATGAGGGAGCAGGGTGCAGAAGCGGAGCGGCAGTGCCCTAGACACTACGCCTGCTACTGCCCAACGCAGCAAGGAAACGAGCGCAGCAAAGCGAGCTCAAAGGAGTTCTCTAGCGTGGAAGTTGTTTAGAAAATGTGCTGATGACATAACACGAGTGGTTTGCACCCTGTGCAATCAGAGCCTGAAGCGAGGCATAAACCTTCTCAACCTGAGCACAACCTGCATGATCAGGCATCTAAGTGCAAAGCACGAGCTGCAGTGGAGTAGACACCTTCAAAACCAAGAAACGTCTCTGGCTCATCCTGCTTCCTCTTCTGCTGCAGTCTCGGCCTCTCCATCCACATCTGTAGTGATACCGGCACCTGCCACCCCGCAAACAGACGAACTGTCAGCAACACCACCAGCTGGGTCACCAACCATCTCCACAATGTCCCGTGGAAGCGTTCAGCTTTCCATCTCCCAAACACTTGAGAGGAAGAGGAAGTACCCCCCTACCCACCCGTGATCCCTGGCCCTGAATGCCAGCATTTCAAAATTCTTGGCCTTTGAAATGCTGTCATTCCGTCTGGTGGAGACGCACAGTTTTAAAGACCTTATGTCGTTGGCTGTCCCACAGTACGTCGTGCCCAGCCGCCACTACTTTTCCAGGCAAGCCATCCCTTCCCTGCACAACCAAGTGGGGGAAAAAAATCAGGTGTGCACCGCGCAACGCCATCTGTGGCAAGGTCCACCTAACTACCGATACGTGGACCAGTAAGCACGGTCAGGGGCGTTATATCTCCCTAACGGCACACTGGGTAAATGCAGTGGTGGATGGGCCTGAGGCGGATAGCAATTTGGCGCATGTCCTTCCACCACCGAGGATTGCAGGGCGCTTCAGTTTGCCTCCTGTTCCTAACTCCTCCTACTCCGCTTCCTCATCCTCTACCGCCTCCTCATCCGGTCAGCGTAACACCTTCACCAGCAACTTCAGCACGGCCAGGGGTAAACGACAGCAGGCAGTTTTAAAACTTGCCTGTTTGGGGGAAAAAACCACACACCGCTCAGGAGTTGTGGAGGAGCATGGAACAGCAGACAAATGAGTGGTTGCTGCCAGCGAGCCTCAAGCCCGGCCTGGTGGTGTGCGATAACGGGCGAAATCTCATAGCAGCTCTGGGCCTAGCCGGTTTGACGCACATCCCTTGCCTGGCGCATGTGCTGAATTTGGTGGTGCAGAGGTTCCTTAAAAATTATCCCGATATGTCAGAGCTGCTGCAGAAAGTGCGGGCCGTCTGTGCGCACTTTCGGCGTTCTCACCCTGCTGCTGCTCGCCTGTCAGCGCTGCAGCGTAACTTCGGCCTTCACGCTCACCGCCTCATATGTGACGTGCCCACAAGGTGGAACTCCACCTTGCACATGCTGGAAAGACTGTGCGAGCAGCAGCAGGCCATAGTGGAGTTTCAGCTGCAGCACGCACGCATGAGTCGCTCTTCGGAACAGCACCACTTCACCACCAATAACTGGGCCTCCATGCGAGACCTGTGTGCCTTGTTGCGCTGTTTTGAGTACTCCACCAACATGGCCAGTGCCGATGACGCCGTTGTCAGCTTAACTATCCCACTTTTATGCCTCCTTGAAAAAACAATTCGGGCGATGATGGAAGAGGATGTGGCACTGGATGAGGAGGAGGAGGAAGAGGAAGAGGAGGATGAAGAGGTAACATTTTCAAGGCTTTCAGGGCAGTCATTCGCAAGGGGCTCCGAGGGTGGGTTCCTGCACCCACAAACGCCAGGGACACAATTGTCCAGCAGGGGCACAGTTCTGGAGGATGAGGAGGAGGAGATGGAGGAGGAGATGGAACCATGTTCACAGCAGGGTGGCACCCAGGCCAGCTCATGGCCATCACTGGTGCGTGGCTGGGGGATACAGAGGACACAGACGATACACCTCCCACAGAGGACAGCCTTTCGTTGCCTCTGGGCAGCCTGGCACACATGAGCGATTACATGCTGTAGTGTCTCCACAACGACCGCCGAGTTGCCCACATTCTAACTTGTGCTGATTACTGGGTGGCCACGCTGCGTGATCCCTGTTACAAGGACAACGTACCGTCCTTAATTCATTCGCTGGAGCGCGATCGCAAGATGCGTGAGTACAAGCGCACGCTGGTAGACGCGATGCTGCTGGCATTCCCACCTGACAGCGGGGCCACAGTGGAAGCACAAGGCAGAGGAGGAGGAGGAGGAATAGGTCGCCAACGCAACCAGGGCACCGCCAGCACCTCAGAAGGCAGGGTTAGCATGGCCGAAATGTGGAAAAGCTTTGTCAGCACGCCACAACAAACAGCAGCACCAGCAGCTCATATGGAACGTCTTAGCAGGAGACAGCATTTCACCAACATGGTGGAGCAGTATGTGTGCACACGCCTACATGTAGTGCATGACGGGTCTGCCCCCTTCAACTTCTGGGTCTCCAAATTGGGCTCATGGCCTGAGCTTGCCCTTTACGCCTTGGAGGTGCTGGCATGCCCTGCAGCCAGTGTATTATCTGAACGTGTATTTAGCACGGCTGGGGGCGTTATCACAGACAAGCGCAGCCGCCTGTCCAGAGACAATGTGGACAAGCTCACGTTCATTAAAATAAACCAGGCATGGATCCCACGGGACTTTTCCGTACCTTGTGCAGAATAGCGATGGATACCGACCTTACCCAGCCATTGTTCTATTTTTGCTCTTTCTCACTCTTTTGAGGTGTACCCTCATTTAAAATTTCTGAAAAAAAGCAGTGTTGGCTACCTCGTCCTCCTCCACCGCCGCTTCCACCTACACCGCCCATAGGTGTGCGCAGCCTATTGCATTAGGGTGTGCACCCCAAAGTTTAAATACACATGCATGTGTTTGCCTACATGTACATGGCCCCGATACATTACTCTCCCTGCTGGCAAAGTGAAATAGAAGTGTGTGGCACTTCTCTTATGGCAGAGCAGGTCCGAGGGAGATCTTTCCCATCTCCTCACTGGCAAACAGAGCGATAATGCTAATGTGCCCTAGGTGATTAGGGTGTGCCCAGGCACACCCGGCACACCCTGTGCGCACGCCTATGACACCGCCACATCCACCACCACCTCAACCTCCCTCCTACTCCATATGGGCCTCGTCCTTCAGAGATGAAGAACATTGTTTTATTTTTCTGTTTTTTTTTTTTTGTTGTTGTTTTAAGTTATTTCCCTATCCACATTTGTTTGCAGAGCACTTGCCATGCTCTTACCTAAGTTTTGCTGCCATTTGCAGGACTCTAGCCCTTTCCTTTGGTGTTTTAGAGCCATTTTAGTGCCTGAAAGTTCGGGTCCCCATTGACTTCAATGGGTTCGGTGTCCGGGTAAAGTTCGGAAAAAGTCCGGGACACGGACCCAGACTTTTTTTTCAAGTTCGGCTGAACCCACCGAACACAGACATCCAGGTGTCCGCTCAACTCTAGTGGTAATTAAACTCACTTGGTACCTTATGTGCATTATATCAGCCTCAGAACCTGTGCAATTAATATGTGTCCTGGATTAAAGGGATGAGGTGGCAACTCTACTGCATACAGTTTAATAAATAATGTTGACAATAGTTCTGGTTAATTGGACAGATGTAACTAAACCTTCATCACAAATACAAAATATAATAATGCATTTTATGGTAGACACCAGGGGGAAGGTCTTTCTGATAAGCTACAGGCATGCTGCATTTAACAATGCAGGGGAATGCAGCTCAGCACACCTGGTGCGATCAAGCCCTCAATTTTGTTGCTACTGGAGATAAATGGCAACCATCTCAGCTGCAATAAAAGTAAGGGCCAGTTCACATCAGAAAGTGGCCCAAGAAATCTTTGTTCCATGTGCATTTCCCACACTCCGTTTAAAATGCACTGTGCTTATGATCTGCAGCGGGTGTCAGTGTTAACTCAACAATGTCTCCAATGCGGGTTGCAAAAAATAAAGAAAAAATGTGTGTTAGAAAACAAATTTAAATTAATCCTGTGTTGAATTTTGGTAATGTCTCTATATAAAATGAAAGCACAGGCAATCAAACCAGAAAACAGTTGCAATCGATATTACACACCAGATGGATAGTAAAGCATGCTCTCATCTCAGTCCAAAGTATGCATAAATCCACAACAGCAGGTGGGGAGATGGGCAACAGGTTCCCAAATCCAATTTTCAATGCTTTATTATTAATTCTACAACACAGAAAGAGACAAAAAACTCTACAGGATTAAAGTAAACTCTATCAGCAAAATCTCAAATAGGCTTTAACATGTTAGCCATCTCAGGTATTTTTTCCCTAAAACATCATTGTAGTTTTTTTTTTTTTTTTATTATTATAGCCATGTCTCAGATTTGCACCTTATATCTTTTGACGCCTACCCTAACATACAAAAATAATAATCCCTACCCTAATGATACATAATTTGTCTTGGAACAGATAGGGCTACAAATGTTGATATATACAGATACATATTTATTTATTTATTTTTTTAGTTTTTAATTAGGAATGGATATTGACACACTTAAAAAAAATATATATACTGTATATTCCTGTAATTCTTCCTTACGCAATTTTTACGTAATTAAGGCAGCTCCAGATATATACCCCCAAAATAACTGTCAAGTTCTGCTTTTTAAAGGGACATCTAATTAAGTGTGATTTTTATGTAAAATAACATTGAGACACATTCAGGAACAACATTAATGTTTGGAAAAGATTGGCTTGGACACAAATTGCAATGGAAACTTTTTTGCAGCTTTCTGATTGCCAACATTGTAAATTATATTACATTTGCTTACATGAACATTTTATGCTTATGCAGCACATGTAAATATCATTCAGATCATGAGACTTCATTTTATTTTCAACATGTTATACATTTTTTTATGGTGTGTCTGGATCTTGTCATTGAGGACCTAAACCAGACCTCCACATGCATCTGTGAATAACAGATCACTTTAACTACTTGCTGACCCACCCTATAGCAGTTTTACTGCTCCAGGGCAGCAGCTCTGTTCCGGATCACGTATAAGTTTATACCTCCACCTGCAGGGGGTGCACGTGTGCCACCGGTGGGCTGCTTTTGCTTTGATTTATTCACAGCAGAACCTGATCTGAGGGTCCGACACTCTATGTCCACCAGCACCCACCGATCATCAGGCAGAGATTCAGAACAGAGCTCTGCCTATGTAAACAAGGCAGAGTTCCATTCCGACAGGGGGCGAAGGGATGGATTTTATTTTCCTGCAGAGCAGGGACCAAAACCCATTTCTTCCCCTAGTAAAAGCAGCACACACAGTAAACACAAATGCTGGATAGGCACACAGTTAACCCTTTGATCACCCTAGATGTTTAACCCCTTCCCAGCCAGTGCCATTAGTACAGTGACAGTGCATATTTTTAACATTGATCACTGTATTAGTGTCACTGGTTCTCCACAATATCGCAGTCCCGATAAAAGTTGCTGATCCCCACCATTACTAGTACAAAAAAAGTGAATAAAAATGTCATGCATATACAGTACACCATAGTTTGTAGACGCTATAACGTTCGTGTAAACCAATCAATATACGCTTAATGGGATTTTTTTTTTTTTACAAAAAACGTGTAGCAGAATACATATTGGTCTAAATTTTAATTTTTTTTATTGGATATGTTTTAAGCAGAAAGTAAAAAATAGAGTTTTTTATTCCAAAAACTGTAGGTCTTTTTTGTTTTTAGCGCAAAAAAACGAATACCACCAAAACGTAAAATTGTATACTCCCCTTTCCGTAATTTTCCTTTCCTGGTGCATCTTAATGGCAGCATACAATTGGTTGTGGCTCTACCCCCACAACCTGATAGGACTGTTTACCTATAAATCAAAGACAGACCCGGCTTGTTGCATTCTCTGTAACTCTCACCATTTGGGTGGGAATCTGTATACTTACATGAAGATGCACCAGAAAAGGAAAATAAAGGAAAGGTGAATATACAAATTTCCGTTTTACTGTAGCATCATGGCAGCATACAATGGGAACTAATTTGCCATACGGGAGGGTGCAAGAAAATGTTTGTAATGGTCAGTAGCGCAAGTATGCATTTTCCAAATTTTACTGTCGTGAACGGGGTTCACCTAATTAATTTTAATAAAGGTATCCTAGGAGGACCATATTGCTGACTTGCAAATAGCCTCAGGAGACACTTGGCAATGCTCTGTCCACAGAGCTGGCACTGCCCTAGTTGAATGTGCTCTTAAAGCCTCGTACACACGCAACGAATTTCCGCCGACCGGTCATCCGTCTTTTGTCCAGAGTGCGTGTCTGTTGGTTGGAATGTGCTCTAGACTGCACACGAATTTTCCCGCACGACAGAATTATACTTCAGAAGTGACGTCATGTGTTGGATTGCTTTGTATGTGTTCTTTCATCTCTGAGCATGCCTATTCTTGTTAATAAGATTTTTCCCCATCAAAATCTGTACTAATGAGACGAAAATCGGACGTGTTTTGACAGTCTACAAAAATTATATAGCCTGCACACCAGGATTTTTTCGGCCGAAAAGTCGGAGTCGGTTGTCGGAAGCACCCTACTAACAAGCCGAAAATCGTCAGATCGGTCGTCGGACGAAATTTCTCAGCCGAATATCTACTCGTGTGCACGGGGCTTTAGTCCTCTGAAACAGGATGGTCTTGTGAAGAGTAGGTTCTTTTAAATGTCTTAACGATCTAGGAGGTGACTGTACGTGTTGATGCTGACTGACCCTGCCTTAAGCCATGCCGGAACCAAGCACAGATTTCAGCTTTCTTGAATGTAAAGGTAGCTGCCAAGCAGGTCATCAGAGTTAGATCAACATTCAGGGGATGTGGTTCTCTCACTTAACCAAGAAAGATGGTAAAATGACTTCCTATTATAAGTGGAAAGAGAAAGATACCCCATGGATAAAAAGCAGTCTGGGGTGTTAAGACTATTCGGTCCAGGTACAATGTTAGGTTGGGCTCCTTAAGTACAAAGCCTGCAGCTCTGACACCCTTTTCACAGAGGTTGTAGCAACCATAAACATGGTCTTTTGGGTTAAGCCCCGTACACACGTACCGATCGTCGGCCGAACGATCGGCCGTCTTTTGTCCAGGGCTGTCATGTCTGTTGAAAACTGCAAAAGACTGCACACGAATTTTGTCGGCCAACAACAGCCGATTGCAGAAGTGATGTCATGTGATGTTATCTTTCCGTGTGTTTTTTCTTTTCTGAGCATGCCCAGTCTTGCAAATCTGCTGTCTGTCGGCCGAAATCTGTACTGACTGGCGAACAATCGGCCGTTCTGGTGTTGGCCAACAAAAATTTTAATGCTTGCACGACAGATTCTGTTCGGCCGAAAATGCGCTGTCGGCTGTCGGAAGCATCATACTAACAAGCCTATAATCGCCCGATCGGTCGTCGGCCGAATATTTACGGCCGACAATCGGTACGTGTGTACGGGGCATTAGATTGCAGAGTGTAGCCAATTCTGTAGGATAAAAATGAAGCCTTGATAGAGCTGAGGACCATAAGCAAGTCCCACATAGGGAACAGTGGTTTCCTGGCAGGTCTATAACTTCATGCAAGCCTTTTAAGAATTGCAACAATAAAGGGTTAAGGACTCCTTAAACCCTTGTAAGTGCAGACAAGGCTGGACTTTGAACATATTTGAACCTAGGCCCCTGTTCAGTCTCAGTTGTAAGAACTGCAGAACCTTGGCTGGTTTAGGTGATAAAGGACTCCAGGCTTTTGCTGTGTGAGGTCTGCATAATTTACTCATTCTCTGGTAAGTATTATTCATGGAGACCCCTCTGGCTTGACACAAGGTAGCCACTACCTGCACTGAGCACCCTTGACTTGGTAGCCTCCGCCCTTGAACTTCAATGCCGCCAAAAGTAGTCTCTTGGAGCTGGATGGCCATGAGAGAGCAGATTCGTCATAACTGGCAGAGGCAGTGGTGACTCAATGCTTGTTCCAGGCAGACTTGACAGTTGTCGCTTCCTAAAAGCGGACTTGACATACTAGCTTTTCAGGCAATGACTTTCCACCACAAACGCCGCAACCATTAGCGCTGGTAACCTGTGGTGTTTGTAAATGATAATGAAGGGCAAGATGATGACCTTGATCAACGTTGCCTGGATGTCTGCACCTAAATGATAAATGTTCTGGCTTTTAGAAAGCTCCCTCCAACTTGAGGTCCTTGCAGGGCTGTATCCTGCTTGTTCCAGGCAGACTTGACATATTAGCTTGGCAATTTTTTTACTGCGATTTTGACACATTTTTGAGGCAATTTTGACTGAGCTTGAAGCAATGCCTATATCCATGGACCTAAAACGCATTAAAAACTGCCCAAAGTAGTGCAGGGACTACTTTGACGTCATTGCGACTTGAAATCATACAGATATGAATGGTACTTATTGGAAATCGGGGACTGCGACTCGTCATGCGACTTTTCAGTCCCAAATCGCAGGACAAGTCGCACAAGTGTGAAAGGGGCCTAAGTTGTGCTCTTGTGTTATCACCTAGTTATCACTGCCAGGAAATTGTCCTGAGAAATACCAGGCAGCTGAGGTGCATGAACACGGGAAGTGGATGTAAATAAGTTGCAGGAGATTAGCAGTGCTAAGATGCAACAATGGATAAAAAAGGTTAAAGAGGTATTTAAAAAAAAAAAACAAACAAACATGCAATGTCTATGGTACACAGTGCTTTAACCCTTTTAGTATCGACAGCATGCAAACATGCGGCCTCTCTGCGGGTGGGCATTTGCACTGAGCGGGCACATATTTGCATGCAATATTGCAACATTGCAAAAACAGCTGAGAGCGTGCGCCCTGCACAGTTACTGGCGGCTAACGGAAAGCCAACCATGAGAGTCACATGATCATAAACCCCGCCCCGCCTCCTGGCATCTGAAACCCCTTAAAGGGTCGGGAGGCGCCAGTGCCTAGGGTTTAGCAAGTCCAATATAACTCAGTTAGGGTCTACTTTATATTTGGTCTAATGATTACTTCACAGTTTTTTCTCTCACTGCTTTTTTACAGACACAGTCATGTAACCATTATTTTCAGTTCTTATTTGTTCTCAATGCAGAAATGAAAATTCACTATGGCAAATAGCAACTGTTAGGTCTAGTTTACAGTTGTGTCTGGGGGAGCTGGTAAAAATAGGCAATTGAACTGCCTTTTTACCTCTCCCTGATCTTCCCCTATAACCCAACACAAAGGCCGGAGAAAGTTGTACACATGCCAAGGCCACTATAAAAATTGTACCTGGAGTATTCTGTCCAGTTCTGGTCGCCAATCCTCAGAAGGGATGTGCTGGAACTGGAGAAAATAAACTAATTAGAGGATTGGAGGACCTTAATTACAAGGAGCAATTACAAGCGCTTAATTTATTCTCCTTGGAGAGGAGACGCCTGAGAGGTGACATGATAGCGATTTTCAAATACCTCAATGACGATCCCAGCATAAGTAAAAAATGGTTTAGTCTCATGGAGTGCAAGAGGACACGTAGTCACACAATGAGATTCGAGGAGAGCCAGTTTAACCTTAAGTTGCATAAGGGGTTCTTCACAGTAAAAGCGGTGAGAATGTGGAACTCTTTTCCACAATTGGTGGTAGCTTCGGGGAGTATGGCTACTTTTAAAAGACTCTAAGACATGCATCTCTCAGATCACAACATTCAGGGTTATGGGAAATTATCAAGCCACTGACACACACACACCTGTACAGGTTGAACTGGATTGACTGATGTCTTTATTCAACTTTAACTACTACTGTATGTAACTATATGCAACTATGTAACCTCCACTGCATTTAGTGGCAGTACCATCACTGAATGCAACCTATTCATGTGAATGGAGCTGTACTGCAACCGTCCTAAAAACTTGGGATGATAGGGGTTTACAGAATTCAAACAGGTGGTGAGGAGGGAATATGTTGCCTCCCAGCTGCCTGTCAAATGCCTTCTGAAAAATGGTCCACGGCAGATTGCTTTTCAGAAGGGGTGGCAAGGACTGCCGCAAATGTAAACGGAAACCTTAGTGAATTTAGCCTATAATCATTGCCATTTGCGCTTATTAACCTTCCTAGCGGTATTCCCGAGTGTGACTCGGGGTAAGATTTTAGAGCCAAATGCGGTAACCCCGAGTCACACTCGTGGTAGCGCTAGGAAGATTGCTGGATGCTGGAAGAGGTTTTACTTACCTTTTCTCCGGGATCCAGCGAAGTATCCCGGCGGTGTGCGGCGGCGGAGCTTCTTCCCGATCGCCTGCGAGCCCCGGGTTCCGTCTCCGGCGACGTGACGTCCGCTGGGGGGTGGAACCGGCGGCAAATTCGAATGTAAAACACACCAAACACACTGATACCATTCAAAATAAAAAAAAATCACATTACATTGCCCCCCAGTGCCCTTTCCTGCAGTTTTACTGTACTTTTTATGTAACTATATGTATACATATATATATATATATATATATATATATATATATGTGTATATATATATATATATATATATATATATATATATGTATATATATATATATATATATATATATATATATATACACACATATATATACATATACACACGTGTATATATATATATATATATATATATATATATATATATATATACATAATTCTTGTGAATGAGCAGCCCAAACCAACTGTATACGTATATATATATAAATATATATATATATATATAATATATATAATAAATGTATACAGTTGGTTTGGGCTGCTCATTCACAAGAATTACATGCAAAATAATGGTACCGCTTTCAGCACCTAAAATCCAAAAGAATCATACCGCCAGGGAGGTTAAGTAAGCCTAGTCATGTGCTTTACTTTGTACTTTGGGATTTTCGTATGGATTATTCCACCGCAGCACAATTATTGTTTGTGCCTAACAATTTGGCAATTAGAGAATGCAAATAAAAGCAGATGGCTTAAGCACAGTTTTGCTGCCTATACATAGTCTAGTTATTCTCCTGATATCTTGGCTAAGATCACTTAACTGATATGTTATTAACTTAACAATATCTTCCATTTAAAAAGATAATATTTATGAAAAGCATCTGCTTTAAATATTTAATTGTTTGCAAAATCTGAATATGACATGATAAACAGTAGATGGTTTAACTACTCAAACCATTTTATTACAGATGACTGCATATAGAACACAAAACCAGAATCTCCCTCCTCGTATTTTACATTTTTGATAATTGATGTGCATAAAAGAAAACTGTATTTCTTGAACACAGTTGCAAAATATGCATGTGCGAAAGGACTGACATTTTAAAGGTATAACCAACATGTTATACATTTTGGTTACTGTAGCCAATTTTGATCAGAAGATTAATTATCTTTTGATTTTGACTAGAAGCCAAAGAAAAGGAACCACTTTCACATGTACAGTACATGCAAAGTTTTGTATATGATGGGAAATATATGTAGTTAATCCAATATAAAGAACACAAATAAACAGCTAAAACTGAATCAACACAATTTAACAGCATCAGGAGAGGGAGAGGGTACCAGGGTCCTATACACAATTTTAGGGCTCATGCACACTGTAGCCCCCCCCCCCCCCCCCCCCAAATAAAAACTGCTTTTACAGGCATTTAAGCTTTTATTTCAGCTTTGAGAAGCTTGTCCTTTGTTGTGCTCTTGTGCACGTTTATATTGAGCTTCTTCAAGCTCATTTGAGCTCCTTTAACCTTTTTTAAGCATAGGCTTTTTTTTTTTTTCTCCACAAACCCTCCTAGATAGTATTTTCCTAACCACTGTATAAACAATCAAAAAGCTGGAACAAACGGTTTCACGTGTTTTTATGCGTCTTCGAGCTTCTTTGAGATTTTTCAAGCTCTTTTAAGCTCTTTTGAGAACAAGCCCCTTTCAAAAACGTAAGTTTGGCGGGATCTTTTTCCTGCCTGTAGGAGCATATGCCTGAAAGTGCTTGAAAAAGCCACAGTGTGCATAGAAACATTGGCTAACACAGAGAGAAGTTTCCAAGCAGAAAAAATAAGAGCTCAAAAGCCTGTAGGAGCCGCTTCTTTGAGCTCCTTTGAGCTGCAGTGTGCATGAGCCCTTATTAAGTCCATGACACCAAATGAGATAACAAGGTACTGTAAGATAAAGTTGTTTCTACTAACACTCACAAAGCTCAGTTATGACAGATTCTATAAAAGAGACATCATCTTTTTGTAAAACACAAATAATAAAACTAATGTATTTAAGTTATAATAATAATCTTTGGATATGATAGTGTAAAATCTATTCACAAAAAAATAAATTATGGTTTTAGATTGGCCTGCATTCAAGACAGCATAAAAAGGAAAATAACATCTAGTTGAAGAAAGCCACATACAACCAACAGTACAAAACACAACTTATATCTTTGTTAAAAAAGATTACTCTGTGTGCCTTTTTTCCCAAAGTGAATGTAGTTCAATCTTACATCTTTGCAATATATTTTATTGCATTTTGCAAGTTTTCAATTTCTCTTTAACAGAATGTATTGTTCCTGACTGACCTAGTACTTGTACTGAATAATGTCGCCTTTCCATCAAAAATGTAATATTGGAAGATTTGAAAGCTTTGACATATTTAAAAGTTTAGAGCACCAAAAGTAAGTTTTCATGTCAGGGCAACTCTCTCATGTCAAACTACAGGCTGACCTGACCACTGAGGACTGGAGAGGCAAGTTCTCTGCACCCGGGATCTCAGTTCTCAAGTCTACCCACCTACCCTGGTGATTATTAGATGTTTCCTGTTCATTTTCTTTTTTTATGGTTGATGCAGTAGAGTGTAAATTCAATTATTTCTTAATATAAATCAGTATATGAAGGAAGTTTATGGTTGAACCTGATGGACTTGTGTCTTTTTTTAGCCAGACTAACTATGTAACTACTGTATGTTATGTCCAATTTACACAGTATAAATTGCTTTAGTTGACGTGTATGTATAGTATTTTTTTTTTTTTTGAAGGGATTAACGACTTGCCTACTGAGCACTTTTACTCCCTTCCTGAACAGGCCAATTTTCAGCTTCTAGCGCTGTCACACTTTGAATGACAATTGTGTGGTCATACAACACTGTACCCAAACAACATTTTTATAATTTTTTTTCACACAAACAGAGCTTAATTTTGGAGGTATTTAATCACCATTTTTTTCTTTTTGCTAAATAAATGAATAAAAAAAAATCCTTACATTTTGGAAAAAAAAAAAAAACAGTTTTCGTTTGTTATATAATTTTGGAAACAAGTATTTTTTCTCCTTCACTGATGTGTGCTGATGAGGCTGCACTGATGGGCACTGATTAGACAGCACAGATGAGGTGTCACTGATGGGCATTGATGGGCACTGAAAGGCTGCATTGATGGGCACTGATGAGGTGGCACTAGTGCACACTGATGAGAAGTCACTGGTGGGCACTGAAGAGGTTGCACTGATAAGTGGCACTGATAGATGGAACCGATGGGTGGCATTGATGGGCACCGATAGACACTGATAGGAAGCATTGATGGGCACAAATAGTTGGCACTGGTAGTTGGCACTGGTGGGCACTTATTGGCAGCACTGGTGGACACACATTGACAGCACTGGTGGACACACATTGGCAGCACTGGTGGGCACTGTTTGGACTGCACTGATAATCAGGGGACTGATAACCAGTACTCTGATTATCAGTGTACATGTCCCGTTTAGAGAAGCTGGTTATCGTCTCTCTTCTCCTCATGCTGTCAGCATGAGAAAAAGGTGTGCCAGCTTCTATTTGCATCTGTGATCAGCTGTGATTGGACACAGCTGATAAAAAAACAGCAACTTTATTGACAACATTTTGAAGAAGCTCAGTCTATCCTTCTTGCCCTACCCCACAGCTCACTCCATCAGAGTCCTCACACATCGCTAATTTACTAGCAGTCACACCACATTCTCAAACTCAACCTGTCCATAACCGAGCTTATAATATTTCCTCCTCCCTGTGCCCCTTTTCCTGCCTGTTCTGTCAAGAGCAATGGCATACCCATCAACCCATTCATGCATGCCAGGGTTCTAGATGTTATCTTGGACATTAAACTTTCATTTTGGCCCCACATCCAATCACTTTCCAAAGCTTGCCCCTTCAACCTCCACAGCATCTCTAAAATATGCCCCTTCCTAACCAATGAAACCACAAAGCTCCTAATTCAGTCCCTGGTTATCTCTCACCTCGACTACTGCAACTCCCTCCTCATTGGCTTACCTTTAAATAGGCTATTCTCTATTCAGTCCATCATGAATGCTTCTGCCAGGCTCATCCACCTTACAAACCGCTCAGGGCAGAGGTGTATCTAGAACTTTCAGGGCCCCAGTGCAAGAAAGCATAAAGGGCTCCCCTGACCTTTGGTCCCGGGGGCCCTTCCCACTGATCCCGGGATCCTTTTCTCCCATCGCGGGGCCCTTCCTGTCATCTTTGTTAGGTTTGCCACCTTTTCTTCAAGCCAAACCCAAAACCTTTAGCGGCACAAAGCAAATTATTTTTTGCAGTATACACTACCTATTTTGTGATTAAATAATAATTCTACTTGTATATATTTATTCACAAAAGTCCCTCCTTACATCAGAGTCCACAGAGTTCCCTCTTGACATCTGAATCCACAGATTTCCCATTTACATCTGAACTCGCCCAGTTCCGTTTACATCTAAACGCGTAGAGTTCCCTTACACTGTAAGAGGGGACTCTTCAGACTCTAATGTAAAGAAAAACAGGGAGAACTTGAATGTAAGGGGGAACACTGCAGACTCTGGTCTAAATAGTAACTCTGACTCCCATCTGTGCAAGGAGGAGGGGGATGCGGCCTGTCTTTGCTTGGTCTGGGCAGGGTGAGAGAGAGTGTCAACATTCTCTGCTCATAACTGCAGCCAGCAACCGTGGAGCAAAATTCCAGGCTTTAGGCCCCCCCCCCCCCCACAGTGGCAGAACTCCAGGGCTCAGTCCCAAGTGTCACTCTTGCGACCCTGGTAGTTCCGCAACTGGCTCAGCGTCTTCTACCCCTCTCTGCCAATCCCTCCATTAGCTGCCACTCACCCAACGAATTTGATCCAAAATACTAACAATAAATTACAAAGCCATCAACAACTTGGTGCCCAGCTACATCACTAACCTAGTCTCAAAATACCAACCAGATCCTTCTCTTCGTTCCTCCCAAGACCTCCTGCTCTCTAGTTCTCTTGTTAACTCCTCCCATGGTCGCCTCCAGGACATCTCCTGAGCCTCTCCCTTTCTATGGAATTCCCTACTCCAATCTGTCCAACTATCTCCAACTCTGTCCACTTTTAGGCGATCCCTGAAATCTTTTCTCTTCAGGGAAGCCTATCCTGCCTCCACCTAACAACTGTACTTTTATTTTCTCCATCAGCTCATCCTCCACAGCTATTACCTTTTGTATCACCTGACCCTCCCTTTTAGATTGTAAGCTTGAGCTGGGCCTCCTGATTCCTCCTTTATTGAATTATATTGTAACTGTACTGTTTATCCTAACCCTGTAAAGCGCTGTGCAAACTGTTGGTGCTATATAAATCCTGTATAATAATAGTAATATGAATACTAATTTAGCGCTAGCAGGCTGTAAATGTTTACCACATACACATACTATTTGTTTTCACAGGACTCTAGGGTTGCACACCTGTGGCCCATTTGGTGGGGGGGGGGGGGGGAGGTGCAACAGGAAATGGGAGGAAATCTCTACAACGTACAGACAACCTTCTTCTTTAGGCAGTTGTCACCAAAATAGATGTTCCCTTTGGAATACTTATGCTTCCTTCTTGCTCCACGGACATCTATAAAATCTTGTATCACTTTCTGCCCTAGTGATAATGGTTTTCATTAAAAAAACAAGAGGATAATCCACCTAGCAGAAACATAGACAGCAATAAAAACTTGACAGGGGTTCTAATCTTTCCCTGTACTACTCAAAATTGAAAACAAATGTCTATACATTTACATTAATTAAAAAGAACAATCAAATCAATGTGTTTTATTGAGAACCATTATTTTCAAAAATAGCAACTCTACAGTTCTTTAGTTGTATTTTTGCTAAAGTGTATCATTGAAATATTGCAACTCACTATTACACATGCGCCAGATTAAAGTTTGACTTGACCTTTTAGTTTATTATATGACATTGGCATTTGCATTGGTAATGTTTTGTTATTTCCCAGAAAATGTCAATGTGTGCTATTTTATTGAATTTAACTAAAATGTGCCTTGACAACTGAATAAGTAAAGTATAAATGTTTGTCATTTTATTAATGTGCATGGTGATCCTAATTTGCCGAGCATTATAATGGTTTCTATCATATCGGTGATGCAATGTTGCTTAATCCTTTCTCTGCCAGTGTCATTTTTTTGCAATACGATAAAATGTACATTATTGTACACGGAAACATACTTAAAACCCCAAAACAATATAGATTTTTTTTTAAAGCAGAGGACCAATAAAAACATAAACAAAAAACAACATAAAAAAATTATTTTAGGCCTGAAGAATATGTAAAACCCCCAAACATTATACATATATTTTCTGAAAGAAGTCACCCTAAAGAATAAAATAGTGGTAATTTTAATGTTTTTAATATCACACAGTACTAGCGCAACAGTTTCATTAATAAATATACTAAAGTTAATTTTAAGACACATGAATACAATATATTACCAAGTTTTATTAAAGGATGAGATTATGCTGAGAAAATAGTTACCTAACATGTCAAGCTTTAAAATTGTGTGCGTTTGTGAAATGGCGAAAAAGTTCAGTCCCTTTATTTTTCATAGGCAATGCTTTAAAGGACCATACAAGTCATCAATTTAGAGTTAACAATGAATAATGGCCATCTTGTCTCAATAGCCTATGAGAGCACTGATCAGCACTTTTATAGTCCATTGACACTTCCTGCAGCTCAGCAATTGTTGTACCAAGTGTCTACAGGAGCCTGTCATTGCACCCATGATCTACTGATCATGGATGGAATGCTTTTTAAGATTGTAAGAAAAGAAAATATTAAATGTACATTTTTTTTTATTTGAAAAACACAAGAATTTGTTATTTTTTTTTACACAAAAGTGAACTTATCTAAAACAATAGATTTTCCAAAACTTCTAGTGTCTTCCATCAGTTTTGTGAATTGTTCACAATAGTGAACACTGAGTTGTAAGTTACATTACAAATACAAATTGCAGGAAGAGAAAATTGTGAAGAGAGAGTGGATACAGCTAAAATGCTAATTTTGACCAACTTCGAGATAGGTGGTGAAAATCATCTGGTAAGTGCTCATCCCTTAGAGCGGGGGTCAGCAACACGTCTATCACAATCTACCTGTCAACCGCAGGTAGATTGCGTTTTTGTCCCCTGCTTTGCCAATCCCCAACTGGCAGAGCTGTGCAGCAAAGTGGAGATGTGCCATAGCTAATGCTAGCCTGCAAAGACATTCCCTGCCCTGCAGCACGCCCTTTGTTTACATGTGGCTGCGGAGCAGGGACTGCCTCTGCCACCTATGACAGCTGCAGGATAGCTCGGCAGGTTCGGGCTCTTCCCAGGAATGTACTGTGCCACTGCTTATCCCAGCCAGCCCTCTTCTTCAGTCCATCCAGGCACTTGTGGATGACATCATGTGGAATACAGAGAGAGGAGGGCCGGCTGGGATCAGCACTATAACAATGAACACAGAACAATGCGTTGCTCTGAAACCACTTCTGTACCCTCCTGAGCCCCCAGTGGCATGCCTTCTTGTCCCCCCCCAGTGGTGTGCCTTCCTGACCCACCCCCCAGTGATGTACCCCCTTGACCCCCTCCAATGGTGTACCCTTCTGAACTCTCCCCAGTGGTGTACTCTCCTGACAACCTCCAGTGGTGTACCGTCTTGCCCCCCTCCAGTGGTGTACCCTCCTGACCCCCCTCATATTGGGCCCTCCTGATCCCCCTGTACCCATTCCCTTTTGACATCCCAGTGATTTGCCCTCCTGAATTCCCTGTTCCGTGTCCCCCTAACCTTTCTCTACCGTATCCTCCTGACCCCCCTGTACCATGTCACCCTGACCCCCCCAGTGGTTGGCCCTCCTGAGCCCCCCCAGTACCATGCCCTTCTCACCGCCCTGTGCAGTGCCCTGCTGACCCGATATCCTGCTCACCCCTGTCCACTGCTCTACTTTTCCCTGTACACTGCTCTTCATACTACTAACCTCTGTACACTGCCCTACTTACTACTAACCACTGTACACTGCCGTACATACTTCTGACCTCTGTACACTGCCCCAAATACTACTGACCCTTGTACAATGTCATTAGTTTTATTATATCTTTCTAAGTTGTCCCTGTTTTGCCCTTGTCTCTACTTTTTATTGGGGGCTGGCTAGTTACCTCCTTGGAAAAAAAGAAATGGTGCTGTACCCTGGTGATCTTTGATCTTTACCATGTTTTACAGGTTGATCTCTACCTCTCAAAGGTTGTCTATGCCTGCCTTAGAATGTGCACTGTGGTAAACAATTTAATAAATTGGTGGAAGACAAAGAGGAGTTCTTAAATATTATTAGCGCTTGTAATCTGTCAAAAAAAGAAGCTTGTGTACTTTTTTGAGCTTCAGGCGCTTTGCTTCAGGCGACAAAACGCTCAGATGTGAACAGGGGCCATTGAAATGAATGGGATTTTGCTTATTGGGCGTTTTGAGACTTCAGGGATGAGCATTTTATGAGCTGAAATATGATCAGGTGTGAACAGGGCCTTAGTAAAATTTGACCACACCCACTATTTGATGCGGTTTGGAGGTTTATGATTGAGATCCCTCCACTATTTTATGAGAAAAAAATGGATTAGCAGAGGGGTAGCAGACACTGAACCGTTGGTAAGGTGGCTAGGTCTGGAGCAGCATTTATGACTGACTAAAGGAATGCAATAGCCAAGGTGAGAGTTAACCAGGGAGTGGATTAGTAGATTTTTGGTGTCATTGCTTAAGAAAGAGAATATTTTAGAGATGTTACAGAGGTTTAAGTGGCAATATTTGGACAGCAGTTGGATGTGGGGCCACAGGTAGAGTTCATTGTCCAGCAGTATATTACAGTACATAACAACAAACTATAATACCCAAAAAGGAAAGGTGGTGGTGCTGTGTTGTTCAAATTATAATTGAGCATCCCTTTGGGGGAAAATGCTGCTCCTCCATAGATACAGTGCAGTGCTTGAGCATTATCACCCTAGAAGTAGATGTTTGCTACTGGTAGGATCACACTGAAACATATCCTGAAAAAGAAAACAAATGCTGGCACCAAATCGAAGGACTAATAACTTGAAATTTTGTTTTTTATACACTTTAATTCTGCAAATTGTAAATAGTCTTTACGATTTAAAATCCAAGTTACTTTAAAGTGCATGGGCAATTATATTGTTTTTATTTTCTATTTTTTTTTTCTTCCAAAAACAAGTTATCTTTTCTTTACCAACAATAACAGCAAATAAGGGGGACGTGTTCTAGCCTCAGAATGTGATGGCTGCTTGACTCGGCTCCTCTGCACTACCGAGGGTGATAGCAGTGGCCAGCAGCGACTAAATCTGCCAACAATACCTCAGTTTTGTCAGACAGGCTATGTCCCAAAAGAAAAACCAGACAACAGCGCCACGCCGACTCACACATTACTTCATGCTGTAAGCAGAGGAAGGGAGCAAAGATGGTGCTGTTCTTCCTCTCACACACACTCGCCAGTGAAGCCTGTGCAGGAGGCTCTAGAAGTAATGGAAGAAACAGCTCAGGATGCCTCCACACTCTTCTCTTCTAAAAGAGGTAAGAAAATGGCTCTGTCTCCAGCACACTCACCCCAAAAACCCCCTCAAGCAAAGAAATCTCACCGGGCAACTTCTTTACACCCACAAGCTGACATAGCTGTAGAACACACAACAACATTAGCTGCATTCCCTGTCTCTGATGCTCCAGCTTCAGAAAGTTCACTGAAAACTATGCTGCTATCCTTGCAAACTGGATTGCAGCAGGAGCTACGCTTTTCTATCTCTCATCTAACCAATCACATTGACTCCATTGAGGATCACACTGTCATGCTAGAATCCCAGTTAGGAAAAGTAGTCAAAGCACAAGATGAGCTTGTGGATGCACATGATGAACAAAAAGGAAACAATAATTATTCCTGATCAGGTAGAGTTTGCCCCTCACAGACAAGCAGGCGATGGAACTAGAAGGATCATTGACCCAATACAATGGGCTGGGCACCACCAAAAGCATTTTCTGCTCCTATCTTTGGACACTGCAAAGGCATTCGACAGGGTGCATTGGACCTATTTAAAAGCAGTCCTACATGAATTTGGTTTAATAGGACATATATCCACAGCCATTTTTGTCCTTTACTCTTCACCATCTGCTAGAGTCTGGACCTTAGGTATGGTCTCTAAAACCTTTCAGATTATAAATGGAACGAGACAGGGCTGCCCACTATCGCCCCTTATATTCGACCTAGTAATGGAACCTCTAGCAGAAGCGATTAGAATTAATCCGTTGATCACTGGTCTCCAAGTGGGTGATATGACCCATAAAATAGGGTTATATGCAGACGACATCATAGTTATTTTGACTAATCCTGAACAACCTCTCCTGATCCTCTATCACCTACTCCTGCTGTTTGGACAAGTATTACTATATAAAATCAACTGTACTAAATCTACTATGCTTGGTGTATGCCTAAATAATTATCTCAAACAATCCCTCTCATGCTCATCCCCCTTCCCATGGGCCCCAGCCGCAACTATTACTTGCTTGGGCATAAACGTATCAGTTCCCACCACTTGTATACATTGTCTCAACTATGAACATTTACTTAAGAAACTAAATACCATCTGCACTGAACTATGTAAAGCAAGAACCTCCTGGGCCAGCAAGATTGCTCTTACCAAAATTTTTTTGATGCCATACATTTTATATCTTTTCCAGACTCTTCCAATCACTTTTCTATCATCACAATTCATCTCAATTCAATGTATCCTCAATTATTTTATACGGGACAGTAAACACCCAAGAGTGAGATCTCCTACCCTCTGCACCCCTACAGCTCATGAAGGAATAGGGGCACCAGATGTTAGAGCTTACTATAAAGCCATACTTCTCAATCAAGCTAAGCAATTAAGCAATGGTGGACATCCACGCCTATATCATCCTGGGTGCATATCTAAGAAACAGCACTTCAATCTCCGAGTTCTAAACTTCTGTGTGCACTTCTCTTGCAACACCGTCCACAATGCTCCTTCCTCAGTACAGTCAATGCTACTATTAAAACATGGGAAGGTACACTCCAAAAAACCAAAGGTCTATCATATCAAGCCCTAAAACTCATTCCAATTTCAGCCCCCAAACTTATTACCTTGAGCCTTTGACTCTCCTACTGGTTGTCAGCAGGATCCCGCTACATAGAAGACCTCTATAATGACAGAATCCTATACTCATTCCAAGATCTGCAGTCCAAGTACTATATTTGTCATCAAGACTTTTATAAATATCTTCAAATACGTCATGCACTCAGAGATATACATTGTTTAGAAACCAACCAAGTTGTTAGAATTTTGCAATTCTACAAAAAATCTAGTCTTTTCAAAAAGGGACCTTCTAGCATCTTTTATGAGATCCTAAACGTCCCCTCATCGGATCAGAAACTCCCTGTGATGTGTAAATGGGAACAATCTTTCAACTTCTCGACCTCTCCCAGTATCTGCCAACAAGCAACCTGTGCTACTCTGTGGTTCTCCAAGTGCCTTACTTATTGAGAATCAGCCCAAAAATTACTACACTTCTTTTACTACACTCCAGAAAAACGATCTAACTCTTTCCATCTCTTCCCCTCACTTGGTGAAGGAATTTTGGAAATGTAGGAACTTCCTCACACATATGGTGGACTTGCCCAGTAATTTCCATGTTTTGGAAAGATGTACATGGAATGTTCAGATCTATCACGGGATTATCTCTTAACCTCACACCACAGTTGGCCTTGCTGGTGATAGGGTTAGAGAACTGGCATCAACTATTCAATTGTCACTCACATTTTTATAGCCGCCAGGCTTTCCCTTGCTCGGCATTGGAAATCCGCCATACCTCCGACTATCTCTCAACTTATAGTAGCTTTAAACCAACACTTCCAACTGGAACATATGTTCGCAAAGGTTCACCTTACCATGCCCAAATTCCTCAAAAACTGGGAGCCTTGGATGGGATTTTGCTTAATTAGGGAAAATACCTACTCTCTACACCTCAGGTCAAAATGAGAAAAGACCACAAGCTTGATACCCAAGCCCCAGCAATGACAACTATGTGAGCACCAGTAGACAGATTAACTGTTCCTAACATTTCTATAATCTGTAAATTTGCTATAAACCACATACTAACTGGTGCATATTTAGCGGACCTATTGTGTATTTACAGAATACAATGCAATCTCTTCACTTATTGCTTACAGTGTATGTTTTATTTCAGCTAACTGTAATTTTCAGGAAAATATGTTTCTCTATCTGTAACCTTCATGCATGGAAATTTTGCAACATCTTTAAAAAAAAATGTAGGTATAAAAATAAAAATTACTAGGAAAAAAAAAAACAGCAAATATATGATATTTATTTAAAATTATTTGTGTATTCAATAGTTAATAGCAGACAAATGTGCATTAAATATTGCCTGTTCAAATCTAACTAGACACTAGTAATGGAACCTCTAGCAGAAGATAAAATATTTTCAAGCAGACAGATACAACAACTGGGGGTTTTTGATTTTGCATTCCTCTGTGCAAGTCTGGATTAGGAGACCTATCACCTTCACACTCAGGCTGGTGAAGTCCCTCACTGAGATGTGTTTAGCTTCATGTGCACTCTAAAATGTTCAAACTATGCTCCTTGCAATGCTTTAATATTTGGGGTTATGTAAAATTATTAAAACCCTCTTAATTAGTTTGTGAACTTGTGGAATGACAGAGGGGACACAGAAGATGACATGACCATATCATGAAACGAGCATGGGACATTTGTAGTAAACCAAAGGTTAGACTGCTTAAATTTTCCAGATCCTTTTCTGAAACCAGCTGGCCTGGTTTGCGTCTCTGAATGTACATTATTATTTTTTTTTTTAAACAGATCATTTTTTATTAAATGTTAGCATTTTTACAAAATGAGAGTGGTAAGAAAAAAACATACAGATCACAGTATCCAAGATAATGGGTTTGATTTACAAAAGGCAAATAGATTGTGCACTTTGCTCCAGAGCTTATAAAATGAGCAGAAGCTCTGCTGACTACTATCATCCAATCATGTGCAAGCAAAAATGCTGTGTTTTTTACATTTTAATTTTTTTGTTATTTGGTTTTCTTTGCAAAGTGAAGATTTACCTCATTACTAAGCTCTAAAACAACTGCACAGTTACAATACACTTGGTACAAGAGGAATCTTAGGGCCCTGCTCTTTAGAGGGAGGGAGGGTCATAGAAAAAGTAATAGCTGTGGGGGATGAGCTGATGGAGAAAGTGAAACAGTGTATTAGTTAGAAGCTGGATAGGCTTCTTTAAAGAGAAGGGTTTTCAGGGATCGTCTATAGATGGATAGATTAGGAGACAGTCAGACAGATTGGGATAGGGAGTTCCAAAGGTTGGGAGAAGCTCTGGAGAAATTCTGGGTGAGCATGGGAGGAGATGACAAGGGAGCTAGAGAGCAGGAGGTCTTGGGAGGATTTTGAGATCAGGTTAGTGATGTAGCTGGGGGCAGAGTTGTGGATGGCTTTGTAAACTATGGTTAGTACTTTAAATTTTATTTAAAAAATTCAGCCAAGCGCTCACTCCAAGGGGGAAGACTGGCGTGCTGCTCTCCTCAGGCAGGGAACTCCAACATGGGTACATAAAAAAGAGAGAGAAAGGAGGCGTGTTACAAGAATCCACCATGCATATACAGGAACATGTCCTTGAAGTCAGGACCGCTAACGCGTTTCGGGAGTCAAGCCCCCTTCCTCAGAGCTCTGAGGAAGGGGGCTTGACTCCCGAAACGCGTTAGCGGTCCTGACTTCAAGGACATGTTCCTGTATATGCATGGTGGATTCTTGTAACACGCTTTTATTATCTTCATGTTTGTGAGTATGCATTTGGCATTTTTATTAAAATTATTAACAGTGTACCACGGGTAATGCACTAGGTGTTTGCGCCTCCTTTCTCTCTCTTTTTTAAATTTTATTTGTTAGGTGAGTGGAAGCCAGTGGAGGGATTGGCAGAGAGGGGTGGAGGACACTGAACCGTTTGTAAGGTAGATGAGTCTTGCAGCAGCATTCATTATGCACTGAAGAGGGGATAATTAATTTAAAGGTAATCCAATGAGGAGGGAGTTGCAGTAGGCGAGGTGAGAGATAACCAAGGAGTGAATTAGAAGCTTGCAGTGTCATTGGTTAAAAAGGGGCTTATTCTAGAGATGTTTCAGAGGTTAAGGCGGCATGATTTGGACAGGGATTGGATGTGGGCCTGAAAGGACAGTTCAGAGTCCAGGGTTACCCCTAGCACCCTGACGTGTAGAAGGACTGATAGTTGTGCCATGGATCTTGACAGAGAAGTCAGGGGAAGGGTCATGTGGGGGAGGAAATATTATGAGCTTGGTTTTAGCTAGATTAATAGATAGTTTGAGGAAGTAGTGTGAAATCCAGGCTGATATGTCTGTTAGTAAATCAGTGATATGTGGGGAGACTGATGGGGTGAGCAGAGGGGTAGAGGGATAGATTTGGGTGTCATCAGCATAAAAATGGCAGTGGAAGCCATGGGAGGCTATCAGCTGACCCAGGGAGGAGATGTATGTTGAGAATAGTGGAGGTTTAAGGACAGAACCTTGGGAGATCCCAACGGTATAAGGAGTTGGAGAGGAGTAAGTGGAGTTGTAAGTGACACTTAACTTGCAGTGAGATAGGTAAGATTCAAACCAACAGAGAGCACAGACATGGAAACCAAGCAAATTGAGTTTTTTGAGGAGGAGGGGGTGGTCAACTGCATCAAAGGCAGCAGAGAGATCCAAGAGTAAATGTATGAAATAGTGACCATTAGTTTTAGCTGTTAGTAAGTAATTTGTGAGTTTTGGGAGAGCAGTTTCTGTGGAGTGCTGAGAGCGAAATCCAGACTGAAGGGGATCAATAAGGGTATACCCAATGAGGTGATAACTCAGTCGATTGTAGACTAGACTTTCAAGGAGTTTTGAGGCAAAAGGTAGCAAGGAGATGGGTTTTAGGTTGTTAAGATTTTTCGGGGACTAGTGAGGCTTTTTTTGGTATAGGAGTGACTATTGTATGTTTTAGAGGGTTGGGGAAGATGCCAGTAGAGAGGGAGAGGTTGAAGATTTAAGTTAAAGATTGTAGGATAGAGCCAGAGGTTGACCATAATATTTGAGAAGAAACAGGGTACAGAGGTCAGGAAGTTAGGTGGGCATTAGAGAAAGGTTCAGTGACTTTCTCTATAGTAGCTGGATTAAACAAGGGAAGTATAAGGAGTAAACAAGGAGTGTAAGGTGAGGGAGATATCTGTAGAGAGGAGATCTCATCACAAATTGTATCAATCTTATTTTTGAAGTGATTGGCAATCTCCTGGGAAGTGAGTAAGTTAGTGGGTGGAGGTAATAGAGGACAAAGTAGAGCATTAAAGGTAGAAAAGAGTTGACGGGGACTGTGTGAGAGGGTGTTAATGAGAGTAATAAAGTAGGTCTGTTCAGCAGTGTGGAGGCAGGAATTGTATTTTTGGAGGGCAAATTTATATTGGCTGAAATCTTGCTGTGACAATAGTCTTACACCACAGACGCACAAGAGTGTGGCTATGTTTTTTGAGGCTTCTGGTATTGTCTGTCTCTCAGGGTGGTAGTGGTCGGGGTCTGATTCTGTGTGTAGTGAGGGGGGGCCAAGCTATCCAGGGTGGATGACAGTGAACTGCTGTAGACAAAAGTGGCCAGGTTGGGACAGGACAGGGATGATATTTTGTCGTAGAGACAATTTGTAGCAGAAAAAAGAAGTGAAGGGTTAAGATGGCGAATGTTTCTATGGGTAATTTTTTGGTAGTTGGAAGGTAAGGAGGAGGAAGACAAGGAGAGAGTGAAACTAAATAAGGTGGTGATCAGAGAGAGGGAAAGGAATTTTGGAGAGGTTATGAAGAGTGCATTGGAAGGAAAAAATGAAGTTAAGGCAGTTGCCATCAGAATGAGTAGAAGGGTGTGTCTATTTGTTTAGGTCAAAAGAGTTTGGCTCAGAGTTTAGAAGTAGCAGGAGTTTTAAGATTAACAGAGATGTTTAAGTCACCAAGAATGATTGTGAGAATTTCAGAAGAGAGAAAGTAGGGTAGCCAGGCAGAGAAGTCCTCAAGGAAGCCTGATACCAGTTCAGGAGGCCGCTAGATCACAGCAATTCTCAACGAAACTGGAGAAAATAGATGAATACAGTAAGCTTCAAACGAGGAGAGGGACAGAAAGGGGGTGGATGAAGAATCTGAAAAGTGCTTTGAGGGGAAAGCAGGATTCCAACCCCCACCTCCTTTCCATCCACTAGGACTGGGAGAGTGAGTCCACGGGGAACCACAATGGGAGAGGGCAGCAGGAGAAGGAAAGTCAGATTCTTGAATCTAGGTCTCAGTAATTTCAAGTAGGTTGAAGGAGTTTGTTATAAATAGGTCCTAAACAGAGGTGAGTTTGTTACAAACAGAGTGGGCATTAGAAAGGGCACAAGAAAGGGGGAGGCTGGTTCTAAGCAGAAGAGGAATAGAAACCAGATTGTGTGCGGCTGCTGTCAGAGGATAGTGGGTGCTGGCTATGTTGCCCAAAGGTAAATGATGGTGGTCCAGTGTTTGGGGAAATATCTCCAGAAGTTAGGAGAAGCAGAAGAGTGAGAGCGGTGATATAAGAGTGGGACTTATGTGGGGGGACACGTCTTAGTGTCCTAAAGGCGTGTTGTGTGGGTTCATAATTAGCAGGAGTTGATGACTGCTGTAATAAGGTGAGGACAGGAGTGAGAAGCAGACTGAGTGAGAGATTAAAAAGTTGTATAGAGAATCAGGTCATCTGTAGTCTGTTTAGTGTTTTGAAAATGTCTGCTGTGGATTTTCACTTTGTGCCTTCGCTGAAGTGCTGAGCTGAAGTGTAATACTTAATCCAATATTAATATTTTATCCAAGATGATAGTTGCCAATGCAATCCCTGCCTGTGCATCCCCTAGAAAGGGCCTACACCTATACAGAGTAGGATGGGGGTATTGCCAATTAATCAATTAGGATTGCTTAGGAGGAACGCATGGCTATTGGCTAACAGAACAAACTTCTCACGTCAAAGACAGAGAACAAGAAACAGAAGGAGAGCAGGATGGCAGGGTTATAAAGATAAGATCAGCTCATAATTTAGGTATAGTCGATAAGAAAGAAAAATAAACGTCACAGTTATATGGACAGAGGAAAATAATTTGTAAGCAGCATAGATTGCCATTAAGCACATTAGAATCAGTTGCAATTAAAGGTGGATTTTGTACACCAATGTTTTATTACCCAGATGTACAACTTCCATCTTTCTATGAAACTCAATAAAAGATTATTGAAACAAAAAAAAAGGTGGATTTTAAAAGAAGCATAGATTACCATTAAGCACATTAGACTAAGGCTGGCCATACACTATACAATTTTCTTATTCAATTTCCTTTAGATTTACCTTAAACTATGTAGTGCAAGGGCCTCCCTGACTGCATACAAATTGAAAGTGTTTAGGTTTGACCCTATATTACATGGTTTTGGTAAATCTAAAGGAAAGTTGAACAAGAAAATTGTATAGTGTATGGCCAGTCTAAGTTGCAGTTAAAGGTGGATTTTGAAATCAGCATTGATTACAATTAAGCACATTAAAATCAGTTGCAGTTAAAGGTGGATTTACATGAAACCAGAAGTAAAGCCTGTTCATTTGTAGATGTTGTATGTGAGCAGAGACAAAGGTATTTGTTTACTCTGTTTCATCTTTAATGTACTGGAAGTCAGCCAACAAGGTGCGTTTATTCAGGTGGCCTGAAATTTAGCCATCTATTCCATATTAGGTTGTGATTTTTAGGAATTTTTCTAGAGGTGTGGGTTACATTTTTAAATAGGATAAACCAAAAATTGAATAAAAACAAAGGGACTGCATATACAAGGGTTATCCGGTCACTTGCCTTACTCACTAAGAGTGTAAACAGTGGGACTCCATTGTCAAACTACTAGTGTGCACAAAGAATTTGGCGGACAGGAAGACAATCTGCCAAAAAAGAACTATGTAACTGAGCCTCTGGGACTTAGGTAGACCTAAATTGTTTACTACACAAAATCCAAATAATATAAAAAATCATTATTAATTCACAAAATGACAAATAAATAATACAAATAACCACCTCCCACCACCATAAAAAAGACAACATTGTCTTAGTACAAAAAAAAAGTCTAGACATTATACACACAGTCATACATGCCAGATAATAGAATACATACCATCACCCTGTGGAAATAGCATTAAGGACTGTATATAAATCCTCCTAAGCTATTGTTCCCCAAGTGACATTACAGGGCCATGGTGTACCACCAATTCAATAATATAAGGTGTAAAACCACTTTCTCTGTTCTAATTTTGGTAACCAAAGTGCTGCATTAATCACTTTGGATTTAAAAAGATATTGGGACAGCTGAGTATAACCTGGTAGAAATTACACATTTGGTCTTCAGCAAGGTTATTACAACCAGTCTAGGAAGCGTATAGAGCAATTTAGGAATACAATATTAGAGATGCATATCTGTAAATGCAAGAAATCTGTAGCACATTATCAGGCACAGTTCAGCGAAAGGAGGGAGAACAGTCAATGAAATGCAGAATGTTCATGCAGGTAAGTCACTCTCAAACCTCCATAAAGCGCAAAGCAAGCCAGCAAGATGTATATTTAGAGCATAGGGAGCATATCATTGCTGCAGTTGAAATAAGGTAATTCTTGCACCTAAAGTGCCTTCCACTGTAAGTATCTCACCATCTCCTACCTTTCCGAATAGGATAAGTTTATCTAGATCTAGCATCTGAGTCTCTACTTTAGAGTAGAGATGTACAGAACTGTTCGCCGGCGGACAGTTCCCGGCGAACTTAGCATGTTCGCGTTCGCCGCTGCGGGCGAACATATGCGATGTTCGGTCCGCCCCCCATAATACATCATTGAGGCAAACTTTGACCCTGAACTTTACAGTCAGCAGGCACATTTCCAGCCAATCAGCATACCTCCCTCCCACACCCTCCCACCTCCTATAAATAAGCAAGGGCAGCATCCATCTTAGATCATTCTGAAGCAGTGTGTGTAGTGAGAGTAGGGAGAGCTGCTGCTGCTGCTGCTGTTAAGCTAGGGACAGTTAGTCAGTGTTCCTGGTCTTGCAGTGTTCTTGGTCCACTACTGCTGTAAGGACAGCACCCCAAAAAGCCCTTCTAAGGGCTGGTATTTGTGTAATTTATATATATATATATATATATATATATATATATATATATATATATATATATATATATATATATATATATATCTAGCATCCCCAAAAGCCCTTTTAAGGGCTGGTAATTGAGTTGTTTCTTCTTATATATATATATATATATATATATATATATCTCTATCTAGTGTCCCCAAAAGCTGGTAATTGAGGATTTTTTTTTAATTTATATATATATATACATATATATATATATATCTAGCGTCCCCAAAAGCCCTTTTAAGGGCTGGTAAGGTAATAGAGTTTTTTCTTTATATATATATATATATATATATATATATATATATATCTATTGTACACTGTGACTGCAGTTGCCTGCCCGCTGTGTGTGAGAGGCCACAGACCTACCACAGACTGTACTGTGTGCACACCACACTCATTTCGGGTGGCACAGGCACAGTACCTTGCATTTTAAAAACATTTTTTTTTTCCTCTGTCATAATTTCAGTGAGTGCTGTGTCAGGTCCACAGAGTGCACTGTACCCACTGCAGTGCACTGCCCACCACTGATATATATATATACGGTGGCACAGCATCTTGTTGCAATAAATTGAAAAAAAAAAATATTTTTTATTATTGCAGTTGCCTGGGCTGCCAGTGACTGTCAGGTCCACAGAGTGTACTGTGCCCACTGCAGTGCCACTGCGTGCCCACCCACCACTGATATATAAGGTGGCACAGCAGCTTGCAAAGTAAAAAAATATATATATATTTTTTAATTGCAGTTGCCTGGGTGCCAGTGACTGCTGTCAGGTCCACAGAGAGTGTACTGTGCCACTGCCCACCCACCACTGATATATAAGGTGGCACAGCAGCTTGCAAAGTAAAAAAAATATATATATTTTTTTAATTGCAGTTGCCTGGGTGCCAGTGACTGCTGTCAGGTCCACAGAGAGTGTACTGTGCCACTGCCCACCCACCACTGATATATAAGGTGGCACGGCAGCTTGCAAAGTAAAAAAAAATATATATATTTTTTAATTGCAGTTGCCTGGGTGCCAGTGACTGCTGTCAGGTCCACAGAGAGTGTACTGTGCCACTGCCCACCCACCACTGATATATAAGGTGGCACAGCAGCTTGCAAAGTAAAAAAATATATATATATATATTTAATTGCAGTTGCCTGGGTGCCAGTGACTGTCAGGTCCACAGAGTGTACTGTACCCACTGCCCAACACTCCTATAGGGGTGGCACAGCACCTTGCACTCATAGTACAACAGTAACAACACATTAAAAAAAAAATGACAGGCAGAGGCAGGCCACCCCGCAAGGGCCGTCGTGGTCGTGGTGCTGTGATTTCCTTAGGCCCTAGAATAATGCCCAGTGTTCAGAGGCCACCACAGACCCTGAACTCAAAAAATTCTGAGGCCATAGTTGACTGGCTTACACAGGACACCCAATCGTCTACAGCTTCCGCTCGGAACCTTAATGCACCATCCTCCTCCAGCTCAGCTTCGGGCACCTCTCAATTTACCACTCGCCAGCCCGCCGGCACCACCACCAACACTAGCACCACAGCCGCTTCACTTGATCCGTCAGAGGAGTTATTTTCACATCAGTTGGAAGAAATAAGTGATGCGCAACTATTTGTGCCAGAGGATGTAGATAACGGGGATATGTCTCAGTCAGGCAGCATTATACACATGGACGTACATTGTGATGATGATGATGATGATGTTGTACCTGCTGCTGCTGCCTTTGCTGAGTTGTCAAGTGAAGCGGCTGATGATGACGATGTGTCTGTGGATGTCACCTGGGTGCCTGCTCGAAGAGCAGAAGAAGAGGGGGAAAGTTCAGATGGGGAGACAGAGAGGAGGAGGAGACGAGTTGGAAGCAGGGGAAGGAGGTCATCGCAAGGAGCTAGTGGCGCAGTCAGACAGCATGTAGATTCGGCACCCGGGGTCAGCCAGACAGCACGCCAATCAACGCAAGCTGTTGCCACCACCAGAATGCCGTCCTTGCAAAGCTCATCAGTGTGGCATTTTTTTTGTGTGTCTGCCTCTGATATCAGCGATGCCATTTGTAACCTGTGCCAAAAGAAACTGAGTCGTGGGAAGTCCAACACTCACCTAGGTACAACTGCTTTGCGAAGGCACATGATCTCACATCACAAACGCCTATGGGATCAACACATGAGTAAAAGCAGCACACAAACTGAAAGCCACCATCCTCCTCCTGGTCCAGCATCTTCAGCCACGTCAACCACTGCTGTCCTCCATGCCCCCTATCAACAACCCGCCCCTCCGCCTCTCACCTTCAGCAGTTCCTGCTCGTCACCTGCCCACAGTCAGGTGTCTGTCAAGGAAATGTTTGAGCGTAAGAAGCCAATCTCACAGAGTCACCCCCTTGCCCGGCGTCTGACAGCTGGCTTGTAGGAACTCTTAGCCCGCCAGCTTTTACCATACAAGCTGGTGGAGTCTGAGGCCTTCAAAAAATTTGCCGCTATTGGGACACCGCAGTGGAAGGTACCCGGCCGAAATTATTTTTCACAAAAGGCAATCCCCAACCTGTACTCTATTGTGGAAAAGGAAATCATGGAAAAAGAAGGGGGAAGGTGTATGGCGCTGCCAAAAAGTGCTGATGTTTCTGTATGTCCAAAAATAGGTGTTAAAGGTGTATACAATATAAATCACCACTATAAATAAAGTGTCCAGTGCATCGTATGTGTATTCCTAATAAATATGTGCAATACTGTAGGATAATTCAACTCTGTAAATGATAAATATTTGTGCTAAACTGTGAGAAAAAGTGGATACAAAATAGGTGAGAATTGGTAGGTATACAGTATGATAAGAAAAAATATATAAAATGTATGAAATATACAAAATATAAAATAAAATATAATATAAAAGGTTGGATCCACTTAAAGCCTTATAATCATAAAATACAAAACATCAAGTATGGCATAAATAAGGTGCACAGTAGGTATATGAATATTATGGTAACAATAGTGCAGGAATAAATAAGTCCGTAACACCTAAAAAAGGGGCAAATAGTCCCACAATGCTAAAAAAACTTTTCCTAAAAAACAGGGCAAAAAGGTGACTTGAGTGCAGGTGTTCTGATGATAGGTATTAAAGGTGCTCAGGTATATGGTGACCATTCAGTGCTCCCCGCACCCCTTGGACCGCACTCACCAGAACTATATACCCCTGCAGGGGTATCAGGCCTTGAATCTATGATCCTGGGTCTCCTCCACTGACCATCAAAGTGGTTGGGTGGTCCAATTATCTGCCCGAATCTTGTAAACCCGGTTCCAGAACTATATACCCCTGCAGGGGTATCAGGCCTTGAATCTATGATCCTGGGTCTCCTCCACTGACCATCAAAGTGGTTGGGTGGTCCAATTATCTGCCCGAATCTTGTAAACCCGGTTCCTTGGTGTCCAGACCTCCCTAAGCACAACACAAGTTTCCCAGCCTGAAGAGCACACCACTTGTAGGAACTCTTAGCCCGCCAGCTTTTACCATACAAGCTGGTGGAGTCTGAGGCCTTCAAAAAATTTGCCGCTATTGGGACACCGCAGTGGAAGGTACCCGGCCGAAATTATTTTTCACAAAAGGCAATCCCCAACCTGTACTCTATTGTGGAAAAGGAAATCATGTCACGTCTAGCACACAGTGTTGGGGCAAGGGTCCATCTGACCACTGATAGCTGGTCTGCAAAGCACGGTCAGGGCAGGTATATAACTTACACTGCGCATTGGGTAAACCTGCTGGCGGCTGCCAAGCATGGAATGCGTGGCTCTGCTGCAGAGGAGTTGGTGACACCGCCACGACTTGCAGGCAGGCCTGCTGCCACCTCCTCTACTCCTCCTACTCCATCCTCTTTGCTAACCTCCTCGGCTAAGTCCTCTTCTGCTGTTGCGTCTTGCTCCACACCAACTGCACCCCCCCCAGCTCCCCAGGGGCTATTCCACATGCCGGATACGACAGTGTCACGCTGTCTTGGGGTTGACTTGCCTGAAAGCAGAGAGTCACACCGGACCAGCACTACTGTCCGCCCTGAACGCACAGGTGGATCAGTGGCTGACCCCGCACCAACTGGAGATCGGCAAAGTGGTGTGTGACAACGGGAGCAATTTGTTGGCGGCATTGAATTTGGGCAAGTTGACACATGTGCCGTGCATGGCACATGTGTTGAATCTGATTGTGCAACGTTTTGTGAAGAAGTACCCAGGCTTACAGGACGTCCTCAAGCAGGCCAGGAAGGTGTGTGGCCATTTCAGGCGTTCCTATACGGCCATGGCGCACTTTGCAGATATTCAGCGGCGAAACAACATGCCAGTGAGGCGCTTGATTTGCGACAGCCCGACACGTTGGAATTCAACACTGCTAATGTTCGACCGCCTGCTCCAACAAGAAAAAGCGGTCAACGAGTATTTGTATGACCGGGGTGCTAGGACAGCCTCTGCGGAGCTGGGTATTTTTTTGCCACGTTACTGGACGCTCATGCGCAATGCCTGTAGGCTCATGCGTCCTTTTGAGGAGGTGACAAACCTAGTGAGTCGCACCGAAGGCACCATCAGCGACATCATCCCATATGTTTTTTTCCTGGAGCGTGCCCTGCGAAGAGTGCTGGATCAGGCCGTAGATGAGCGTGAAGAGGAAGAGGAAGAGTTGTGGTCACCATCACCACCACCAGAAACAGCCTTACCATCGCTTGCTGGACCTGCGGCAACACTGGAAGAGGAGTGTAAGGAAGAGGAGTCAGAGGAGGAATGTGGCTTTGAGGAGGAGGAACACCAACCACAGCAGGCATCCCAGGGTGCTCGTTGTCACCTATCTGGTACCCGTGGTGTTGTACGTGGCTGGGGGGAAGAACACACCTTCAATGACATCAGTGAGGAAGAGGAATTGGACATGAGTAGCTCGGCATCCAACCTTGTGCAAATGGGGTCTTTCATGCTGTCATGCCTGTTGAGGGACCCTCGTATAAAAAGGCTGAAGGAGAACGACCTGTACTGGGTGGCCACGCTACTAGACCCCCGGTATAAGCAGAAAGTCTCTGATATGTTACCCAATTACCGGCAGTCGCAAAGGATGCAGCAGCTACAAAATAAGTTGAAAAGTATGCTTTACACAGCATATAAGGGTGATGTCACAGCACAACGGGAATCCAACAGGGGAAGAGGTGAAAGTAATCCTCCTCCTACCACCACAACCACGCCGGCAAGGACAGGACGCTTTACAGACGTCTTGTTGATGGAGGACATGCGGAGCTTTTTTAGTCCTATGCATCGCCACAGCCCTTCGGGGTCCACCCTCAGAGAACGACTCGACCGACAGGTAGCAGACTACCTTGCCTTAACTGCAGATATCGACACTCTGAGGAGCGATGAACCCCTTGACTACTGGGTGTGCAGGCTTGACCTGTGGCCTGAGCTATCCCAATTTGCCATTGAACTTCTGGCCTGCCCCGCTTCAAGTGTGCTGTCAGAAAGGACCTTCAGTGCAGCAGGAGGTATTGTCACTGAGAAGAGAAGTCGCCTAGGTCAAAAAAGTCTTGATTACCTCACGTTTATTAAGATGAATGAGGCATGGATCCCGAAGGGACTTACAGTGGGGGATGCATTTGACTAAAAAAGGCCTGGTGATGACTGAGATGCCTTGGCCTAAAAATGGTCCACACGCTGCTGTCTTTAATCATTCTCTGCATGCCGGATGACTTACGTGACGTCTCTGCCACCAACTACGGTTCAAGCCGCAATGTTTTAGTGCACTTTCTGCCTTGAAAACCTCAATTTTTCAGGCCGCTGCTACAGCAGCGGCTGCAACAATACCTACTTTTTCATGCATGTGTACATGCCTAATTTTTCTGGCCTCTGTGGCTGCAAAAAAACAAAAAAAAAGGCACATACATGTGTCAATTCCCCTTCGTGATCGTTACCTTGTCGTGGTGAAGGGGCTTGCGTATCACAATGAAGCGATCATCACCTCTAGGAGTGTATTGGCACACCCCAGATGATAAGGTCGTTGCTTCATTGTGAACAGACCAAAAGCGATCCGCAGGATAATTTTTCATAGAAAAAACATTCATTTTCTTTCATTCTTTCTGCGGAGCTGGGTATTTTTTGGCCGCGTTACTGAATGCTCATGAACAATGGCTGTAGGCTCATGCGTCCTTTTGCGGAGGTGACAACCCTGGTGGTCAGTCGAACCCAAGGCAACATCATCGACCTCATCCCATATGCGTTTTTTCTGGAGCGTGCCCTGCGAAGAGTACTGGATCAGACTGTAGATGAGCATGAAGAGGAAGAGTTGTGGTCCACTCCCCATCACCACCAGAAGCAGCCTTGTCGTTGTCAATTGCTGGACCTGTGGCAACGCAGAGAGAGGAGTCTGAAGAAGAGAAGTCAGAGGAGGAAGGTGGCTTTGAGGAGGTGGAATACCAGCCACAGCAGGCGTCCCAGGGGGCTCGTTCTCACCTTTCGGGGACCCTTGGTGTTGTACGTGGCTGGGTGGAGGAAGAGACCTTCAATGATGTCAGTGAGGACAAGGAACGGGACATGGCTACTGGCTAGCTTGGTATCCAACCTTGTGCAAATGGGGAGTTTGCGGTTGTGCAAATGGACTGACTGACTGTTAAACGGGGAGTTTGGTCTGTCAGAGTTTGGTCTGTCACTGTGAAGCGGGCGACGGGCGTAACCCTTACACTACTTGACCGATAAAACATCATACCTGATCGTATTCACACACTGGATGTTTTAAAGCACGTTATTCCAAACAATTTAGGAATGTTAGGTGATTTATGCCCTTTATGGATCAAAACCCGACTCTGCGTCAACTACGTAATTTTCCATGGGAGTTTTGCCATGGATCCCCCTCCGGCATGCCACAGTCCAGGTGTTAGTCCCCTTGAAACAACTTTTCCATCACTATTGTGGCCAGAAAGAGTCCCTGTGTGTTTTAAAATTCGCCTGTCTATTGAACTCTATGGCGGTTCGCCCGGTTCGCCGGTTCGCGAACATTTGCCGATGTTCGCGTTCGCCGTTCGCGAACGGCGAATTTTAGGTTCGCGACATCACTACTTTAGAGGTGATTATTGATTACATTATCGCAGTGAATTAGCTTTCAGCATTTCCAAAGGATCCCTGGTTGGTTCCACATTATGACCAATTACCATCCCAATAGTACACGGTTCATAAGATTTCATGAAGATGTATCATCATATTTTATATTAAATCTATATTTAATTTTGTGTTCTTCTTAAGAACCATAACATATGTAAAGTGGACCTATTGACTGACATTTTTTAATATATTATGTAGCAAGTTTTCCAGGCCTATGGCCTGATGTGGGTCTGCCAATAGTACCGGGAACCTCTCCAGCCCATGTGAGCTGCGACCCTGGGTGTGAAAACTGAAACAGCGACAACTCCGGCATCATAGTTTGTTGTTTTTATTGAATTTAAGGGGATGGGAGAAGGGAATGAGTGGGATACTCCTTTAGGGTCCAACTAATTACACTTGGGACTTTGCTTCTGAAAAATGCCTGTTGGCGCTTCCTTGATGCCAGCCGGTACCAGCCAACGCTCACTAACTCTGAGAACACTCTGCAGAACAATAAAAGTACTGAATCCTCGACTTGTAGTCCAGAAGATCCAGGACTGAGAACTGTAGAACCTCTGGCACTGTTGTACTGTAAAAGTCACTGAATACTTTCCTCCACCCTGCCTGGCTTGAGGTAGTATGATGTAGAATCCTGTATGGCTGTAGCTTTAACTGACACACTCTGTACACTTCAGGGCCCAACTACAGGTGCCCCCTTTAACCTTGAACTCTTCAGGGTCCACTGCCTATGTACCCCCTTTACAGCTAGCTGACATTGGCTCCCAGAACCTCTTCCGGAGTGGTCCCCTCTAACTTCAGGCAGACCCCCAGGAGAAATCCGCAGTACTCACCTGTGTAGGCTTTCCTGGGACTGGACCCCTCTCGCTCTCCGCAGGCTCTCGGCACACTGGATCCCTGCACCGGATCCCCGCAGCTCAACTCAGCTCTCTCTCTGGACACTCTCTGGACTCCTGGACTCCTTCTCCTACACTTGTCTCCCGCACGGCCGCTCCCGGAGGAGGGGATATTAATAGGGTCCCCTGGGTCGTTCCTGATTGGCCAGAAGTTCCCGCTATCTCCACCCGTTCACCATATTGGGCAGTGACTCCTCCTACTGGGCAGTCCTGCTCGTGGCGCGCTTTCCTGCGCGGTACTGTAACTCTTCCCCTGTAGCTGCATAGCGGGGTATGTCACTTGCCAGACATACATCCGCCCACCTTAATTGCACTAGGCTTTCCACTGTGCTTTTCCTCAAAAATCAGGTGCACTCTTTAAAAGTATTAAAATGATAATATAATATTAAAATAATAAACTCCTCTAGAGTCCACTAGCGGCGCTTGTCAGTCTATGTTCACCATATACTGTGTATAGGTAAATGCAACAAAGAGAGTCCAACACCAGATGTGTAAAGGTAATCCAAATATTCACAGTCCAGCCGCCAGCCAGTTGCAATATGACTGAACTCCTGAGGGGGATAAGATGACAAGACCTCCACCTCACCACGGTGCACACCCTGAAGGAAATGCACTTACCAGACGGAACTGAACAGCAGGCTCGTAGTAATGAAACCCTGTCAGGTCCTCCTCATACGAGATCTCTCCAACTGATAAGCAGACTGGTTCAACCACTCACAAGGTGTACATGCAAAAATAAAGCGTCATAGGCACATAGCGTAACCCCGTTACGACGCCCTCAGTTGAAGTCCGTGATGATGAAACGCGTTAGGGCGTGAGCACGCGGTTTCCACAGTTACCGGTACACGTCAGACGCCGCACCCGGAAGTTCCCCGCCTCGGTACCCGGCGGCTTTTCCACGATCGGTGCTGGACGAACGACTGCACGGTAACGGACATACATCTATGATGACTATGTGTATGATTTAATCTTTAACATGTGAGTGCAAGTCTTAAGAGTTTGATGTCATGCATACCTTTACAATAAAGTAAAAACGGGGTTACGCTATGTGCCTATGACGCTTTATTTTTGCATGTACACCTTGTGAGTGGTTGAACCAGTCTGCTTATCAGTTGGAGAGATCTCGTATGAGGAGGACCTGACAGGGTTTCATTACTACGAGCCTGCTGTTCAGTTCCGTCTGGTAAGTGTATTTCCTTCAGGGTGTGCACCGTGGTGAGGTGGAGGTCTTGTCATCTTATCCCCCTCAGGAGTTCAGTCATATTGCAACTGGCTGGCGGCTGGACTGTGAATATTTGGATTACCTTTACACATCTGGTGTTGGACTCTCTTTGTTGCATTTACCTATACACAGTATATGGTGAACATAGACTGACAAGCGCCGCTAGTGGACTCTAGAGGAGTTTATTATTTTAATATTATATTATCATTTTAATACTTTTAAAGAGTGCACCTGATTTTTGATGTCTATATATTTATAGTGGCAGCTATTTGACATTTATTGTCTCGTAGTACACTTGAGTGTGTATGTTAGGGTATATAGTATATACCCAGTGACAATTTATTTTATTTTGTTTTATCTTTTGTGTGCTGGGTGAGCAGAAACTATTTTTTTTTTCTTCTCCTAGTATAATACTGTGCTTTTCCTGCCTAAAGCCAGCTGTCCCTTCCTGCTCGGCAAGAGTAACATCCCGCCACCGACTGCGCGGTCAATACTCCTCTTCATTGCCACAAACGTGCAATCCATATCTTCCATACTGGCTCTGGGACTAGCTCCACAGCCTTCCTCGGCATGGCCGACTACAATCCCCACAGTATGTGTGCAGCAGAAATAAAGAACAAATGTCCCGCTGTCAAATGCTTGGTCAACATTCTTCCACATAGTGTGCACCACCACCCGGCCCCTGGCCCCTCTCTTCCCGTGCCACTGGCCTCCATTTCCACTGTCCACACTAGGATCTCCGGTGTCCACTTCTCTGTTCTTCCCGGGACCCCTGATGCCATTTTCACTGTCCACACCAGGACTCCCTGCTATCAGGCAGTTGCTGCATTCACGCATCCTGACACCCTTGTCTCCTGTTTTCCACTTTCTGATAGAGGAGTACATCTCATAATCCATATGAAAAGTCTTGGTCACTTTAGAGTCTCTCTTGGAGCCTTTACGTTGCCACAAACATCCCTCTATGTGGGCTTCCAACCTCAACCCACTCTCCCTGCCTCCCGCAGTTGCAGTCTCACACCCAGCCTGATGCTGGTATAGCAATTCTGAACAAAAAATGTATTTTTTGGATTTTTCTTTGTGTCGTTGCCAAGGGCAACTGGCCCAGTAACCAATGGCAAAATCCCGGATGAGCCCCCAAATGTAGCAAGTTTTCCAGGCCTATGGCCTGATGTGGGTCTGCCATCAGTACCGGTAACCTCTCCATCCCATGTGAGCTGCGACCCTGGGTGTGAGAACTGAAGCAGCGACAACTCCGACATTGTTGTTTGTGGTTTTTATTGAATTTAAGGGGGTGGGAGAATGGAATGAGTGGGATACTCCTTTAGGCTCCAACTAATTACACTTGGGACTTTGCTTCTGAAAAATGCCGTTGGCGCTTCCTTGATGCCAGCCGGCACCAGCCAATGCCCACCAGCTCTGAGAACACTCTGCAGAACAATAAAAGTGCTGAATCCTCGACTTGTAGTCCAGAAGATCCAGGACTGAGAACTGTAGAACCTCTGGCACTGTTGTACTGTAAAAGTCACTGAATACTTTCCTCCGCCCTGCCTGGCTTGAGGTAGTATGATGTAGAATCCTGTATGGCTGTAGCTTTAACTGACACACTCTGTACACTTCAGGGCCCAACTACAGGTGCCCCCTTTAACCTTGAACTCTTCAGGGTCCACTGACTGTGTACCCCCTTTACAGCTAGCTGACACAGGATCCCAGAACTTCTTCCGGAGTGGTCCCCTCTAACTTCAGCAGACCCCCAGGGGCAATCCGCAGTACTCTCGACCTGTGAAGGCTTTCCTGGGACTGAACCCCTCTCGCTCTCCGCAGGCCCTCGGCACACTGGATCCCCTCAGCTCAACTCAGCTCTCTCTCTGGACACTCAGGCGACACCCCGAGACATCCACTTCCCTCAGACAGGAGGAGAGACAGCCGCACTCTCCTTCCTGGAACTCTGCTCCCGCCAAAGACACCATGCCACGCACTTCCCTTCATACTTATACCCACTCCCAGAATCCTTTGCAGCATAATCTGCCTTCTGGGTTAGTTACAAGCTGAGATGTGTCCCCTGATTGGGCTGCCCTATGAGAAACCTCTCACAGGAGCCAGTGTGGATACTTCTCCCCTCAGCAGGCACATCTGGAAGCCATGACACCCTAGCTAGATAATAACAACCCTACTGTTAGGCAGACAAGGCCCACTATAGATTTACCTAGCACCTACCTGTAGGGTGCTACAATTATATATTCGGCCACCTTCCAAACTTCCAGGTCTTTTAGGGGTGTTTATATTACAGGAGGACTATACATATATGCAAGTATAGAGTTTTGCATAAACATTACCAATTTATTTTAAATATAGATTGCTAGCTACTGAGTTCAAGCAAGCATGCAGGCTTCTTTACTGATTATACACCTAGAAGTGAGCAGTGAGAGTCCTTACAACACTTGGGCATACTTTTGTATAAGTAAATCTCACAGATCTCAAGGATTACATGGCTTTCTAAATTGTTAAAAATTGCAGGGATGAAAAAATACTTTTTTTTCCATGGGTAATTAATAATCTGGTTGTAATGAATTGAAATAATCTATGGAATAAAAAGTGGTAAAATAAAGGGTATATAAATTATTCAGTGACTACTCAATTTTATTGGCCTTTCTAGGGGACTGTCACTAAGATAAATTGTGGGTCCTATTTTCTGAGGACATGCCTATTTGTTTTCAAGCCCATAATTTGAAATTCTGATCTTGTAAGTTTGACTATTGAAGCATATAATTAACCAACTCAGTTAAATTATTTCAGTTGACTGCTTTCCTATGATCCCTTAAAGGGCACAGGGCAAGCATCCATTCCTAGGGATGAATGATCATAACACATTCAGAATGTATTCCATAATAGAAAGCACACTTATGCTTATACAGTACAACATACAGTATACAGTCCAAAGCCGCTCAGAATGTTAATTGTTGTCAGCATGAAGAGTGTTTTGTAGAAACAGCTGCTATACCACGCACATGAATCAGTCAGAAATAACTGCTATTGTCATCCAGGTAAAGTATTTAAATGTAATAAACATTCTTAAATTGAGTCTACATCCACATTGTAGCTTGGAAATATACCATAAACTATATGGATTTTTAGGGGTCTAAAACCAAGTTGGTATAGCATTCCCAACCTCCTTAGTCCTTACCAGTTTTACCAATCAATGATCTAGTTTTCTAAGTGAACATTGTGCTCCTAATGTGGAAACTCTTTTATGGGGATTTATGAGGGCATTCACTATAAATGGGTTGAAAGAACTAATGTTTGAAAACAATAGTGATGCTTTATTGGTCAATCCTTTTCCACACCATGTCATCATGCAAAAATGCAATTTACCTTGGTAAGTTAGAGATAGATGTCTGTTTTGTGTCCCTACTGGTATACAATATTATGAAAGTGGATATTCGTAATATGCTGAATGCTTCTGCTAGGACATGTGTTAATGTTTTTTTAACGATTATTTTCACAGCTTCATCAGTTGTGTTTAATACTTACAGCATCACACTTTTACATATATCACTGGGTGTTCAATGGCAATCCAATACTGCAATTCATGGAAAAGGACTGATATAGGCCAAGGAATACGCAGGGGAGGGTAATTAGCAATTGCCTTGGAACCTCAATGGGATTGCAGCATCTTAGATACTATTGATGTTGTTGGTAGCTAGCTTGTGATTCACCTTATCCTCTCTTCATCCCCATTTTTTATCCTACCCTTTTATTTGTTTTCATGTGTGGTGATAGTTGTGCTGTGATGGTGAGCTTTATACCATCATCAGTCTGCTTTGTGCTGCTGTCAGCAAGGTATATAAGGAGGCATTTTATGCTGGAGCTCTTATGTTTGGACCATCTACACACACAAACAAGCTTTAGCTATACTACAGGCCTGAGCCTAAGATGTGTCGCTTGCCTCTTTTGCCAGAACCATGCAGAGTCTCCAGCGGCAGATCATTGAGCTTTTCATGCAGCTTAGAGGTGAAAAGTGGCTGTGGTGCTGTCTTAATCTCCCATCAGAAGTAGCAGTATTGGAAGCAAATTCTAGCTGGACATTTGCTAACATCTTCTAAAAGGAATTGGATCAGTGTCTCAGAGAGTTGAGCAACTGACTGGTCTGTGCCTGAAGACCTGTGGCGACAAAGATCTGGTGCTGGGAACAGAGTGGCATGTAAAACATCAGTGGAGGAGGAAAAAAACATACTCCCATCTACAGATGGGGATCAGAGGTAGGAGCATTGGAAAAAGAAGTCTTGCCTGTGATCTTCACGGTGACCCTATGAGCTATTCCTGCATTGGCAGCATCATCTAAGTAACCATCTAAGACCTGCCATCCTAAATTTGTTGTAGTTAATTTAGCAACTGTTGGTCTGGCAGCTAACTCTACATAATCTCCTGGCATGGGCAAAACAACCCTACCCTGTCAATCTGCAGGTGTTTTTATCTGCCAGAGTTTCTTTCTAAACAGTCCAGTGGGGACCAACATAATGGCACTGAGTTACTTCCACTCTTGTTTCTAGGTTCTGTATTTGATTCATTACCAAAACTTGCTAAATCTTTGTTCTACTCCTGCTGCCAGTTGTGCTTCTTTGGGTTCTACTTTAGTTAGTTCTCCTAGAACACTATGATCTGTCTCCAATGCCCCCTGTCAAATATGCTTGCATTCAATTGGTATCATCTGCAATTATTTTAACCCTTTTCCCTCCAAACTAGCTTCTGAGTTAAATTTTAATAACAGTACTGTTGTCCCTTAGTATGATCCTTGAATTCATATCAGTTAGGTCACCTAGCTTTCACCTTTTTTCTTCCTTTAGCCTAAACAATATGGAAAGGGGATTTATGTTCTTTACCTTTTTGTATTCATTGTTGACTTTATTTATAAATCTAAAGAGAAGAGTGAAGATAAGCCTGATGATGACAGATTAAGACATAAAGATCTTTTCACAACTGATTACAGAAAGTCTTCTAGTGTGGAGAATTCCCTCAACAGTATGTTGGTATGTTTATATTTGTGGCATACAAGTCCTTTGAAAGTTTTACATGGTTCATGTTTAGCTAAATCCTCCTCTTATTTCAGTGGACCGGCTCCACGGTTATATAAATGAAAGAGGAAATTCCATTGTGCAGTATCCTTTAAAAGCATTTATTGTAACATAAAAGTAATCCTGAAACACTCACGTTTATAGATGTGTAAACAGGCGTTGATTTTACAATCTGTGCTGTCCTGTTCAAATATGGCGTGATGGAGGAAGTCCCGTGTCGTGTGAAGCAATGCGTCGGAGGAGCTAATGACGTCAGACTCAGCTGTCTCACTGCGATCTGAGCGGAGAAGTCAGAGAGCCCAGCTCCATCGTGCCAGATTTGAGCAGGACAGCACAGAATATAATATCAATGCCTGTTTATACAATGTGAGTTTTCCTGTTATACTTTTATTTTACAATAAATTATTTTAAAGGATACTGCACTATGCAATTTCCTCTTTCATTTATATAACCTTGGAGCCGGTCCACTGAAATAAGAGGAGGATTTTAGTGAAAGATGAACAGTCCCTAGGTGGAGGATTACTTCTCATTACAGCACGCACTGCACGCATTGAGCACGCACTGCACACAAAGGTGCCCAACAGGTGGAAGAATTTGGCACTAAGCACTTTCTTTTTGTTTGAATGAAGAAGCAAGCACATTGTTACAACAGTCACATAGTTGTGTTTGGTCGCAATGAAGAAGAACTGCATGCATTAGGTTACGGACTTAAGTATTGATCACCACTATTGTATTCAATATTTTATATGGTGTCTGTTTTTTATTTGTTAAGAATAGACACTTTAATGTATTTGAAATCAATTTTTATTTTATTTTAAGATGGATATTTCACATAGCACTCACATATGAATGGCACACCACTATCATATTTACATATTACTGACTATCTCAAGTTATGAGTACTTGAATGTGGTGGGAGCAGCAATTCACATTACACAATATTTTTATAACTGATGATGTTCACTATACCATAGCAGTGCACCTTTTTTTTTTATAGTTACATTTTTAATGTTTAACAAACCCTTTTCAGTAATATCTGACAGTTTAGTCTTCTCTAAAATGGGGATTAAAGATTGTGTCTTTTGGCATAATCACATGTTACCTTAAATGCATTTGTTGTCACTTCAACAATGCACAGAGCAAATGATTCTCTTCATGTAAGCATGGGGTGGTTGCAGGACCTGGCTGTCTTTGTTATTAATGTTTGGAAAATATTTCTTTATGTGATTTAATGATGTAAGTATTGATACCTTAAAATGGAATTTGATATTGTTATCCTGATGTTATTATGTACTCTTTTAAAACACTTTATACGCTATATGCAATTTATAACATAGTTACATAGTTACATAGTAGGTGAGGTTGAATAAAGACAACAGTCCATCCAGTTCAACCTGTGTTGGTGTGTGTGGCTGCAATCATCTCACATACCCCTGAATGTTCTGATCCTTGAGATGTATGTCAAATAGTCTTTTGAAAGCCACCATACTTCCCGCAGAAACCACCTCTTGTGGTAGAGAATTCCACAATCTTGTAGCCCTAACCGTAAAGAACCCCCCATGTTGCCTGAGGTTAAAACACTTTTCCTCTAATCGCATTGTATGCCCCCGAGTCTTCATGCAATCCCTTCGGCTGAACAGCTTTTTTTCTAAGCTGAGATCCCCATTGAGATATTTAAAAATTGCTATCATGTCCCCCCCTCAGGCGTCTCTTCTCCAGGGAGAATAAATCAAGCGATTGCAGACGCTCTTCATAATTAAGGTCCTCCAATCCCCTAATTAGTTTAGTTGCCCTTCTCTGGACTCTCTCCAGCTCCAACACATCCCTCCTGAGGACTGGCGACCAGAACTGGACAGAATACTCCAGATGCGGTCGGACCAGAGTTTTATACAGTGGAAGGATTATAGTCTTATCTCTGGAATACATCCCTTTTTTAATGCATGCTAATATTCTGCTGGCCTTGGCAGCTGCCGCTTGACATTGCATGCTGTTGCCTAGTCTATCATCAACCAAGACTCCCAGATCTTTCTCCATTTTTGATTCTCCCAAGGGTTCCCCTCCTAACGTGTATTGTGCTTTTATGTTTCTAGTCCCCAAGTGCAAAACCTTACACTTCTCCACGTTAAACCTCATTTGCCAAGTCGTTGCCCACTCCGTTATTGTGTCCAGGTCATTCTGTAGGATATCTGGTTCATGCTGTGCAGTTATTGCCCTGCCCAATTTTGTGTCATCTGCAAAAACTGATATCGAACTACTGACCCCGTCCTCAATGCTGTTTATGAATAAAACTGAACAAGGTTGGTCCCAGGACTGAGCCTTGGGGGACCCGCTAACTACCTCAGACCAGTCTGAGTTTATTACCACCCTTTGGACCCGCCCTTTTAGCCAGTTCCGTATCCAAGAGCAAACCCTGCTGTCGATACCTGCAGACCTTATTTTATAAATTAAGTGCTTATGGGGAACTGTATCAAACGCCTTAGCGAAATCTAAGTACACCACATCCACTGGTCTGCCCCTATCTAGCTCACAGCTCACCTCCTCGTAGAATGTTAAGAGATTAGTTTGACAAGAACGCCCATTTGTAAACCCATGCTGGTTACTGCTGATGATGCTGTTGTCTTTAGCAAACTTTTGCAAACACTTTGTAATGTAGATTAAACACCTCTTTTCTTGTTATTCCTGATGAAGTTAAAAGTTCAGTGAAATGTGGGTAAACCTCTGGTGTTTAGGTGTTGTCTATTTTTTGGATTTTGGATTTTATTTGAATATTAACATTTTTTTAATACCTATATAAATTGATTTTTAATACTTTTTAAGATATTAATCATTTGTTTTTCACTAACTGCAAATTAAGTATCCGTTAAAAATCCCAATTATAAATAAGGTCAAAACTTTATTGTATCTATAGTTTGTAATGGGAGGTAGGTACCAGTCTTTGAGACTACAGGACATCACTCTATATGCTCTGTGTGTTATTTACTGATTTTAATGAATTGGTGGGTTCTATTGTTTGTGCTAACATTTTACATTTTTTTCCACATCATCTGTGCTTATTTTTATATTTTTTTAAGCTAAGGATAAAACTGTTCATCCTACCTTGTTTATATTTCCTTGGTAACACTTTTGGTGACATCAAGTGTCTCTTCCATTTGTGGAATTTGATTTGAATTTTATTTTTACTACTTTAAAAAAAATCCTTGGATTCTAGTACATGGACTACTTATGCAGCTGCATGGCTGAATTGTAAAGCTTTTAACAATAGATTTTGTCAAGAGATGGAAGGAGTTACCAAGCGTGTGGTAGTTTTTTTTTTTCTCTTTCTTATGCAGCAGTTTTCTGAAGTTAAGAAAACACAGCAAGGTATTGTTCTGAAGTTGAGTAAATTACCATATTGTGACAGGTTCTTTTCTGTAAAACAGGCTTTAAGATGTTGCAAAAAAGTCTTGCAAATCAAGACTTAAGATATCCTATCTCACTGACAATGATACGCACATTGTCCTGTACTATCAAATATGCTTGTTTTTTTATTTGAATACTTCTGTTGTCATGTGCACAATTTTAAAAGAAGATATTGCACATCATTAATGTCACCAAAGGTGACATAAGTTTCAGTAAATCACAATATAGGAAGAAAAATAGAACAAACATATGCAGTAACAAAGCTGGTAAAGCACAGTACTTACAGATGAAGCAAATTTGAAGAAATACAACAGTAGAAGGGTAATATCAACATATATAGGAGTCAATTTTTAACCCAAGAAAGCCATGGCTGCCATGCTGTCATAAATTTGTCTAGCCTGTCAAGGTGTAAGGCCAGTGATTTTTCATATTCATTAGTAATGTTAGTGATCACTTCGAACAAACTGGGAGCTTTAACCAATTTCCAGTATCTAGTAATACATGTTTTGGTTGCCTATATGATGTAGGCAACTACGAAATGAAAGGAGAGTGGGAAATTCCAATTTTCAAGGTTGAGCGGGGCCAAAGCTGGGGTAGGTAATGTTAAGATGCCCATAATAGAGGAAATGCAACCAAATACCTGGTTCCAAAAGCTAGTTAACTACAAGCCTATAATGTGTGATAAAGGTTGCCTACTTGGCCACGAGTACACCAACATAGAGGTGACTGAGAGGGGTAATATTGTGCCATTCAGTAGGGTGTGAAGTACCACCGTGATATTATTTTTTTGTGAGAGTTCCCAGTGGTTGGTATACCTCAAGATCCCATGGGAGAATTTAAGTGCTAAGAGCCATTGTTCTATAAAATATGTATTCTGCAAGTCTGCCTCCCATCGCTGGATAGGGCCCAACTTGCAGAATGTAGTTTGATATTGTAGAGCATTATAAAAGAGAGATAAAGCTTTTGGGCCAGGAGAGGTAGATTTGTAAAAGGCAAGTATAACTGAAGGGAGTTTAATTACTGGGATAGGGTTAGACTTCAGAAATTTGGCCAATTGAGCATACATGTACAACTCAGAAAAGGGACATTAATTCAGAAAAAGACTTCAGAGTACTGTTGTCTAAAATATTTTCCACCCACTGAATATTTCGATAGCAAGATTCCCTTTTGAAGCATTAGGTAGAGGATAAGAACTTCTAATGCTATTAGTGACATACATAGTTGTTGGGATTTAGAGGGTTCCACTGGGTAGGTAAGCAGGTGATCCATGGGAGCGCTCCTGGGTGAAAGTGCACACCACTGGCGGCATGTTTCCACCCCCACTAGGCAACGGGGATGCCAATGCATGGAACCAGTGGCACCATTGGGCACCCGTGATCGCTCCCCGCTGAGAGAGAAGGACGGTCTGCTGTTGTAAACACAGCAGACCTTTGTTCTCTCTGAAATGATCACAGAGCGCCTGTGATCCTCCTATATAGGATTACAGGTCTCTGTGGTCATTTCACAAGTCCCTCCCCAATACAGTTAGAAATCACTCCCCTAGGCTCACACTTAACCCTTTGATCACCCCTAGGTTAACCTCTTCCCTGCCAGTGTCATTATTGCAGTAACAGTGCATATTTTTAGCACCAATTAATGCAGTAATATCACTGGTCCCCTCAAAAGTGTCAGTTAATGGTCTGATCTGTCCACTGCAATGTCGCAGTCCCACTGAAAATCGCAGATCGCCAACATTAGTAGTATAAAAAAAAAATGACATAAATCTTTCCCCTAGTTTGTAGACACAATAATTTTTGCGCAAACCAATCAAAATATGCTTATTGCGATTTTTTTTTATTTTTTTTACCAAAAATATGTAGCAGAATACAAATTGGCCTAAAAAAATGAAACAAAATACATTTTTATTTTTTTATTGTTTGGGAATGTTATATAGCAGAAAGTGAAAAATATTGTTTTTTTTTTTTTTAGAATTGTCGCTCTTTTTTTGTTTATAGTTCAAAAAATAAAAATCACAGAGGTGATCAAATATCACCAAAAGAAATCCCTATTTGTGGGAAAAAAAGGACATCCATTTTATTTAGGTACAGCATCTTACGACCGCACAATTGTCCGTTAGGCTGCATTCACATGTCAGCGTAGGGATCGTGGGCAGAATCGCCACGCGATCTGGAGATCATTGCAAATCGCGGGACGCCTGTGCGTTTCCCGTGATTTGCAGTAGCACCCCAAACGCTGAGCGATGTTGCCGCGATTTCCGCCTGCTGAATCGCGGAAACATCGCGCAAAAAAAATCGCGGGACGCAATACGCTCCAAAGAAGCTCTTGTACTTTTTTGGGCGTAATGCATCCCGCAATTTTTTTTTCGCGATGTTACCGCGATTCGGCAGGCGGAAATCACGGCAACATCGCTCAGCATTTGGGGTGCTATTGCAAATCACGGGCAACGCACAGGCGTCCCGCGATTTGCAACGATCTCCGGATCGCGGGCGGAATCGCGGCGATTCTGCCCGCGATCCATACGCTGACATGTGAATGCAGCCTTAAAGTAATGCAGTGCTGTATGGCAAAAAAATGTCCTGGTCATTAAGGGGGCAAATCCTTCTGGTCCAGAAGTGGTTAAACTCCTTGAAAATGTTTGTAAGCATATTAAAAGATCCATGAAAAAATGTATGGCTTTAGCTGGAGGAGTTTGTATAGACACCTGGAGCTAGAAGATTAGTTTAGTTGTTTTTCTTAATTCTTTGAGTAATTTAATATATGGGGTTAAAGTGTTCATAGTTATGCTTTTCAAGATTACTTCTACACTAAATCCAGCCTGTGAAAGAATAGAATCCATACTTTTCCTGCAGCCAATGTCTTCAAAGGCCACCGATTTGCTGCTCCCTGACTACTGCAGGTGTTTAACACTTCCAGATCTGTTTAATACTGGCACTCTTCACCAAACATTGTGGTTCCTTCGACCGTCTTATAGTATATGTCCTGTAGTAATGTACTAGCCAGCAGGGAAGCCACAGCATGCATCAGAATGAGGAGGTATTCAGTAGATTTAAAAGTGCTTGAATACGGGGGGCGTGGCTTGCCGACACCAGAGATGGCCGCTTAAGCCTTTCACTCCGAGAGACAGGGAAGACTCTCCAGCGACTAAAGCCCGCTCGCGTCTGCATCAATCTGCTGATTCACTCCACGGAACCCCACCAAGCTCCATCACAAGATGTCCCAAGAGAAAAGGACGATCACCGGCCGAAGAAGCTCACGGCCTTCTTCACCCAGCCCCCGCCACGAGATCCTGTGAGGCAAGATGGCGCCGCTCTGGCCTTTCTCCACATGCAGCCAGCGGATGATACCAGCACTTCTAGTGAGGTACTGCCACCATAATCCTCACCTTCTTCCCCACCCAGACCGGGAGACTATTCCCCTGCTTCCTCTTGCCCCGCTAAGCCCGCATGAGACTGGAAATAAGTCCTCCTGTCTCCCCTTCAGCAGCCAGGCCTCCAGCCCTCTGTCAGCCCCCGCTCTCCAGGCATCCATAGCTGACTTCCCCACCACAGGTCAGCCTGTCCTGGACACAACCCTCAAAGATATGCGGATTACATTCCAAACCTCCCTGTTTCAGAACCTGACTACTTTATTTGGCAAAGTTGCATCTGATGTACAGGGGATGGATCGCAGGATCCATTCCGTGGAGACACGAATGCACTGACACCATCAATGACATTATTGACACCTGCGATGAAACAAGAGATGAACAGCACTGGATTAAGGCTAAACTAGCTGACTTAGAGGACAGATCAAGACGTAACAGCATCAAACTGCGTGGTATTCCTGAGTCTGTTCCCCAAAGTGAACTCCATGCCTATGCCAGCTCCCTCATAGCTGCCATGCTTCCTGATTGCACTACTATGGACCTTACTATAGACCACATTCACCGACTACCCAAGGCATCCCATCTTGCTGACTCAGTCCCCCGGGATACTCTTATGAGAGTACATTTCTATCAGACGAAGGACCACCTGCTGGCTGCTTCCCGTCTTCAGCGTACACTCTCGGCCCCATATGAGAACATACAGCTGTTCGCAGATCTCTCTAAATATACGCTCCAAATGCGGAGACAGCTTAGTTCCATCACTAAGGCCTTGATGAACAATAACATTCCCTACAAATGGCGTCATCCGGAGACTATCCTCGTCACCAAAAATGGGATCCCCCATACCATCTCCTCCATGCACAACGGCATGCGACTGCTCCATTCCTGGGGTATCATCCTGGGGTATCATCCCTACCCCACCGCAGGAGGAACCTATGCAGACCTCAGCCCCTGGTCCAGGCCAGCCCAGGAATCATCCTGATGGAAACAACCGTGAGTATCACGCGCAGCGGATCTCAACATCCACCAGCTCTCTTCCCTGTCACCATCTCGGAGCTCTTCTGAAAACTCTTCCCCCCGTATCACTGGTAGTTACCAAGTTGTGATACCTGCCAGTGTATTACTCCACCCGCCTTCTGGGCGCTTTCACAACCGCACTTCATCAGACGCACAGTAGTGTCTATTTTCTGTTGTTACTGTTTTTTTCTTTTCTTTTTTTCTTTTGTGTTAACTCACAGCTGCTGGTCCACGCTCATATTGTTCAAGCTCCTTGCTAGGCGACGACCCTCCGACCAACCAGGTTCTACGTGATCCACAGGACTCGGCCACCCGATCTACCTATCAGTGTCGCCTCATCCAAGTGTGAGTAATTCCATACTAACTGCATACATACCCCTTTTTACACCATGCCACTCACTTCTCTCAAACACCTTTACAGTACTGCCGGCACAAAAATTTCCCTCACGTCTTCCACTCCTGCTACACTGCCAAAAAAAGGGGAGTGATGATCGCTGTCAGAGACTCTGTCTCCTTCCAACAACACCACCTGACCACAGATGTCCATGGCCGCTATCTCATCCTTGTATGCTCTATCAATAATGTGGTATATACTATTCTCAATGTATACGCACTTAACCAACGACAGATTCCTTTTCTCTCCGAGGCTCTTAAAGCCACTGCCAAGGTCCACAAAGGCCATTTAATTGTCTGTGGCAATTTCAACACGGTTCCCGATGTAACTCTTGACTCTACTGTCCCTTCCAAGCGCCACGACTCCTGGCTGAAAAAATTGCTTCATTCCCATGAGCTCCATGATGCGTGGCGTTGTCAGCACGCCGAAGAGCGTGACTATACATACTTTTCCCCAAGCCACAATACTTATTCCAGGATTGACCTCTTCCTACTGGACAAGTGGTTGTTGCAAAATGTTTTGTCTTCTGAGATCCACACGATAGCCTGGTCGGACCATGCCCCACTGACACTCAGACAAATCGTCCCAACAATCCCATTTCATTTGGCGTACCAACAATTTTCTTCTCCAACAACCTCATGTTGTCACTCACATCTCTAATCAACTCGAACAATTCTTTGCCCATAACCAACATTCTGTATCTGACCCGGCTGTGGTGTGGAACGCACATAAAGCGTTTGTGAGAGGTCTGCTCATCCAGGTGGGCTCTAGGGATAAGAGGAGGAGATCCACCCGTGTGGACTCTCTTCTCTCTTCTATAGCTGCCCTGGAAGAGTTGAATAAGAAGCACCCTGATCATAACCACAAACTGAAGCTTACTGCTATGAGACATGAGTTGAGGTCTCTATTGTTGGTGGACTTTGAGCGTTTTCATCGCAGATGTAAGGCGACTTCATACTCCACCTCCAATAAAGAGGGGAAGAGCATGGTACAAAAAATTAAGGGACAGAGAGTTAAATCCAGAATCGAATATATACATAACCCCATTTCCTCCAAAAAGGAATATAACCCACAAGACATAGCTAACGCATTCAGTCTCTACTACGAGGCCCTCTATAACATAAATTGAGATCCTGAAACACACCAGCCCTCCAAAGCGGAGGTCCATGAGTTTCTGACGGCGGTCTCACTCCCCACCCTCACCACGAAACAATTGGCACTCCTGAATGCCCCGTTCACGACACAAGACATTGCCACTGTCATCTCAACCTTGCCATCCAACAAAGCGCCTGGACCTGACGGTCTGTCGGGCGAATACTTTAAGCACTTCCACTCCGTCCTCTCACCCCATCTGTTACCTGTCTTTCTTCAAGCTGCCTCTTCATCTAAGTTCCCTCCTGAGATGCTTCAAGCTTTGGTCATCACCCTTCCAAAGCCTGGGAAGGCCCCTACTTCCCCTCAAAACTTTAGGCCAATATCCCTCTTAAATCTAGATGCCAAAATCTACGCTAAATTGCTTGCCAACAGGATCCAGGCTGTTCTTCCCTCCCTGGTTCACTTGGACCAGACCGGCTTTACGCCTTTTCGCCAGGCATCAGATGCTACCAGGTGACTCCTCAATATTATCTATCATGCTGGGTCCTCTCAAACGCCTTCTCTGCTTCTCTCCTTAGATGCAGAGAAGGGGTTCGACAGGGTTCACTGGGACTATCTCAGAGCTGTACTGACTAAATTCGGTTTCCAAGGTACTATCCTGTCGGCGGTTCTTGCACTGTATTCCACTCCCTCGGCAAGAGTTTACACTTCCAACATGCTATCCCGGCCCTTTGACATCACGAATGGCACTCGTCAGGGTTGTCCCCTGTCCCCCCTGATTTTCAATCTTCTCATGGAACCATTAGCGGCTCATATCCGTTCTAATCCCCTTATTTCGGGGTTTCAGTTTGGATCAGTTAGCCATAAAATCAGCCTATTTGCGGACGACGTAATAGTGATGCTGTCTGACCCTCTCCAGTCCCTCCCGAAAATGTATCGTATCCTCCAATGGTTTAGCAACGTATCGTACTATGAAGTAAACGTGACCCAATTCACAATCCTTGATCTACATCTTGACCTAGCGACTAAATCCATCCTCCAACAAAGATTCCCGTTCTCATGGGCAGAACACTCCATTACTTATCTCGGTATCCACTTGACTGCGTCGCTAAAATCCCTTTTCAAAACAAACTATGCCCCCTTCCTTTCTAAAATGCAATCTGAACTACAATCACTCCAGCACCATGAATTCTCATGGTCAGGCAGACTTGCTGCATTTAAAATTATGATTCTCCCCCAACTCCTGTATTTGTTCCGCACGTTACCTATCCCCATTCCCAACTCGTATTTCACATCCCTACAATCCATCCTGAGAGCGTATATGTGGCAACATAAGAAACCGCGTTGCACCCATTAGATCCTGATTAAGCACCGCCTAGCGGGGGGAACGGGCTATGTTGACTTCCGAGACTACTACTTAGCTACCCTGACGACTCAACTGAAGGAATGGTTCCGCTCCTCACCCTCCACTAGTTGGAGTAAGATTGAAACTACCCTAATACCCAAACTGTCCTTGCGAACCTGGTTACTCAGCTCCCCTCATGGTCCCAAAATCCCGTCATCCTTCTCTCCTCCTATGGTGGCTTCGCTTGCTGCATGGTGTAAACTCCTACCTCTAAACAAATACCTCCTCCAACATAACTTCACTACCAATCCCATTGGAAACCATCACCCTGCTGATCCCTGACATTTCTCTCACAGACTGGACATCACACGGCATCCTGACTCTTCAGCATCTTTTTCAGGACAACATCCTACGACCTTTTCCTTCCCTACAGCTAGATTACAGCCTCTCCCCCTCAATACTCTTTACATATCTAAGGATTAAGCACCTCCTTTCTACTCTTCCCTCCCCAATCTATGGCCTTCCGTTCCGCCTTTGGAACTTCTTAAACACTCCTGCCTCCTCCTCAAAGGGCATTTCGCTGATATACTCGATCCTGCAAGACAAGTCCACACTCTCCAAATCTTGCCCTCTCTTCCAATGGAAGGCGGACATCCAACACTCATACACACCGGGCCAATGGCAGACGGCACTCCGTCATGCCTACAAACACACCAAGTGCTCAGCACTTTGGGAACAAACGGTTAAGATTACCCTCCGTTGGCATCTCACGCCCTCCAAACTACCTAAATTCTAAAAAAATCCTCCTTTTCCACTCTGCTGGAGACAATACAGACATGTAGGACATATTCCATATCCTTTGGGATTGTCCATTTTTACGCCGCTACTGGCTAGATGTGTTTGCCAAACTGGGGGAAATCATTAACCTTACCGTGGCGTCCTCTCCGGCTCCTCTCCGGCTCTTGCCTTACTGAATCTCATGATAGAGAAGTACCCTCCCCAATCTAGGCACATCATCACCCATGTACTCTTGGCAGCCAGGTTGACTATCACCAGACACTGGAAAGGTTTACATCCCCCCAAAGTACAAGATGTCTTGGACATGGTGCACACTCACAGCTCATATGAGTCAATGTTTGCCTCCAGTAAAAATCCCTCTACTCGTGGCAACTGTGGCTATCATGGCAACGCTCGCTTACCAGCCCTGCTCTTCCTTGACACGTTTATAGCCTTGTGGGATGGCTACCGATATGTCCTATTCTCCATATGATGAACCCATGTTTTTATGTTGCACTTTTGATTGTTACAGTTTACTGCTCCTTGTACCTGTTGAAGTTGTTGAATTTCACTGCTTGGAACAATGTTTATGCACGACTTTTTTGTTGTTGTATTGTGTAAATTTCAATAAAAACTCATTGAAAGTAAAAGTGCTTGAATACCTGCAGTGGTAAAGGTAAGCATACATGCTCTTCTTTTAAAGGTTTGGCTGTCTTTGCAATCTTCAGGCTCATGTACTTTTTGTAATATGTGAGTGCATCTATATGTGTTATACTTAATAAATTGTCTACAGTCTGCATTTAGAGGGGCCTTGTTGTCTTCTCTTTTATTACATATCTGGAAGAATCACTTCAGTCTTTTTCCCCCACCTACCAATGGCTGCCTAGAGACTTGTGGACTCATTCTCTTATAGTGCCTTTCAAATTCCACAGGACGCTGTAAGTTCCATCAAGGACGTCATAACAATCAGAACTAGCGCCGATCCATTCTGTATTGTATATCTGACCCTGTAGTGACAAAATCAATTTTAAGTGACAATACAGCTCCTCATTGGCTTACCAGTTGGAGTTTTGCTATGTATTATAAATAATATTCAAACAGTGATCCATATATATTTTTTTTTTTTATGTTGTAGTTTTATAAATACAAAATTCTGTGTGATGCATACAGTATGTAATGCAAAAGAACATTTTCCATTGCTATCATTTTAACAACACTGTGTAGGATGTTAGAGGGTTAAAAATATATTGTCCATTAACAGAAAGAAAAAACAATTGTATGTGAATAGTTCCTCCAAAATCACACTTCAGTTTCCACTTCATAAATTGAAAGGCTTTTGTAGTTCAGTCACTGAAACATCTTTTCATAAAGGTTAAGGGTTCTAAATCTGGAATACCTTATCTGCTTGCTCTCATGTACAGACTGAAATCTATTATGCAGTGGCAGGAACAGAATGACTAAATGATAATTCAGGCTTAGGAAACAAATAATAAAGTTAATTATGAAGTACACAAGCAATATCTGAAGTGCTTTTAAACAGCATCATCCCTTACATTTTCATCATATGGCTTTCTTTTTATTGCAGAAACATACAAAAATACATGAATTGAAGTTCTAACAATCATGACCCCACACTTTTTTGAATACAAATTAATGAAGAGTGAGAAGATACTTGGCATAGTGAAAAAAATAACAACGTGAATTTAATGTGCTTGCAGTTTTCTTCAATCATTAATCTTCACGACGTCTTCATATTTTGTATAACTATAGAGCAGCAGCAACTAAAAGATACCGTGAGGCTTAAACATACTGTATTACTTTGCACTGGCTGGACTGTATACACATTCAGAATCCTTAATTAGGTATGCTATGCTCTATACAAGTACCCCTGAGGTCTCTTTAACAACATATCTTTTTCTGGAGAAATTTAGACTGGCATAAAAAAATGTATAAGTAACTTGGTAATACAACTTGCTATGCTGTACACAATATATGGATCTCATTAGTAATAATTTGTTCATGTATATTGGGATGATCTACTATGACATGGGTGGCTTTGGTAAAAATGTATAATTGTGATATTATTCAATTTCCATCTTTTTTTGCTGTGGAAACATATTAAGGGACCAGTAATATTTCAAATTAAACATGGCCCTTGATCAGGTACTTGTACAAAGTGCCATATAAATATGATGCAATTGTTAAAAACAACTTATACATTTTTTAATGCTTTTGGTAGTCAATTGGTTGTAATAATTAAAAATGAAAAGCCAGCATCCTGGGCACTAAGTTGAGGTCAAATCACAAAACAATTGGTAATAATTCTAACAAATTTTTTTCGAAATAGTTTATGAAATGTGAATGCTGTGTGTCTTAAGGCATATGAGCGTGTAGCAGCCGCATGGCTTCCTTTGCCTTACTTGATATAGGTAAGTGTTGGAAGGGGTTCCCATCCTGCCAAATCTCTAATGTGAGAATTTTAATTTGGGATGAACACAAAAACACACACACATACACTTGGTAACACATGTCACATTACATGTAAATGGTACAACAATAGAACTGAACAACGAAGTCTGGGCAATGAGGAAGTATACCCAGTTATACTCAGCACTATATACCCCATACTCATTAACCACTTCCGGACAGGCTGCGCAAAATCTTTAGTTTTAAGTTAAGTTTTTAAATTTCTAGTTTTGAGTGGGGAAAGACTAGAATCCTTTTTTGGAACATTACTATTATCTGAGCCTCTGTGAAAGAGATTTACCCTGGCTTCCTGTCCTGCTGACAAAAAGTTTTACCAGTCCAGAAGTGAAGTAAAATCTGTAATAAAGACACACAAAACACAAGAACTGAAATACTGTATGTAACGGATCAACCGACACCCCAACTGGATACCTCTGTTGACGGATGCTCTTAGTGCTTCCCGAGGTCTCTAAGCACTCCACCAGACACCGTAACCACTTCAGACCCCCATGAACCGCCGCAACTTGGTTATGGTCTCGCCATCTCCTACCCACCCTGGACCTATGACAAGGCTCCAGGTTCCCGTGGGTGAACCTCTCTTTCCCCAGAGAGTGAAGCAGGAACAAGAACAAGCTCTTACACAAGCTCTTACAAGAGCTTAGTGATTATCCAAGGGAGTATGAAGTACAAAGCAATCCCTTGTAGCATATTCCCCTATTGAGGGACAGGACTCTAGATTGAGGGTGAAGTATAACTCAAATTAATTGAACAAGAAACAGACTTTTATACAGTTTTCCCCCACAAGGTTACCGCCCAGGTGGACCTTGTTGAAAACAGGCCCTGACATTCACAATCCAATGAAAACAGAGTTTTACACATATACATCCTATAATAAGCTTATCTTAAAGCAGACAGAACAATGTGAGGTCATTAACATTTAACAATGAGACAGGCACAATCCATCCCAATACACAAACAATAGGGAAGAGTGTAAACTCAGTGTTGCAGCGCTGCTTAAATAATGTGTGAAATGAATGAATAAATATATAATTCACTTGCAATCTTATACCAAAGTGCTGAATAAACCGTGCAATATATCTAAAATGTATAACTCATGTGGTAAAAAATTCATATAACAAAAACTTATATAGAAAAAAATTCATGTAGAAAAAATTCATATATCAAATACCAAAATATAAGTCCATTCAGGTACAAATGAAAGTTCTTCTGTGCTTTCTCTGTGCAAAATGGGGATAACCCCCTGTGGTTTTCCTACTTACCACAATGCGCTTGGAAAGGAGCATGTAATGAATAAATCCTCTTAATCTTTGTCATCAGTTGTTAACACTGGAGCGATCCTTAATGGGCCAATCTCTCAGAGTTTCCTCGTGCAGAAAAAAGAGCCATCCATGGTGAAGTACATTTAACCAGTTTTATTTAAACATTCCAGAAAATATACTCACAAACATATTAAACAAACAGGCATGTAAGACACAGCTCGGTGGTTCGCTGCTCCCGCAGCGTGCGCTCCACCGGCCGGATGTGATGTGGCAGTCCGCTCAGCCAATTTCTAGACACGTTTCGCTGTCAATCACAGCGTCATCAGATGACGCTGTGATTGACAGCGAAATGCGTCGTGCAATTGGCTGCGTGCAATTGCCAGTATTGCAAAAAATGGCCTGGTCATGAAGAGGGTAAATCTTTCTTAAGTCAAGTGGTTAAGAAAGGCAAATCTAACAGAGCTCTGCAGGGGATTTATTCCTTCCCTGTTCTATCCAAAATGAAGGTCAGCAGGTCATCTTGCAGATGCGAGGAATTATTTTGACACACCTTCCAATCTACCTTACACTCTTTCCATGAATGCAGATAGAGGAATCCCTTTCCTACCCTCTCGTACTCTCTTAACCACATTAAGACTGATTTACTGAGGCAGGAAGCTTCTCCTGCGCGAACTGATGTAGCCCTGTGTCGGCCGCGCGCGTGGTTCCCGGGGGCGAGCGTGTGGTGCCAGCGGCATGCTCCCGCCCGCACTCGGCAGCCAGGATACTGATGCACAGGATTAGCGGCACCGATTGCCGCCGGCCATCCACGTTTTCTCCCCGCTGAGAGAGAAGAACAGTCAACTGTTGTAAACACAGCAGACCGTTCTTCTCTCTGAAATGTTTACAGAGCGCCTGTGATCCTGCTATATAGGATCACAGGTCTCCTATGATCATTTCACAAGCCCAACCCCCATACAGTTAGTAAACACTCACCTAGGCTCACACTTAACCCTTTAATCACCCCTAGGTTAACCCCTTCCCTGCCAATGTCATTACTACAGTAATAGTGCATATTTTTAGCACTGATTACTGTAGTAATGTCACTGGTCCCCCGAAAAGTGTCAAAAATGTCGGTTAGGGGTCTGATCTGTCCTCCACAATGTCGCAGTCCTGCTAAAAATCGCAGATCGCCGCCATTACTAGTAAAAAATAAATAAATAATAATGACATAAATCTTTCTCCTAGTTTGTAGACACTTTTGCGCAAACCAATCGAAATACGCTTATTGCAATTTTTTTTACCAAAAATATGTAGCAGAATACAAATTGGCCCAAAAGGATGAAAAGTTTTGATTTTTACATTTTTGTTTTGGGAATGTTATATAGCAGAATGTGAAAAATATTGTTGTTTTTTTCAGAAATGTCGCTCTTTTTTTGTTTATAGCGCAAAAAAAAAAAAAAAAAAAAAAAAATCGCACAGGTGATCAAATACCACCAAAAGAAAGCTCTATTTGTGGGGAAAAAAAGGACATCAATTTTATTTCAGTACAGTATCGCACGACCAGGCAATTTTGCGTTAACGCAGTGACGAATCGCAAAAAATGGCCTGGTCATTAAGGGGGCATTTCCTTCCGGTCCAGAAGTGGTTAATGCAACTTATTTTTTTTTATTTTACTCTACCTTCCATTCCTTCCCTTCTGCACTTTAAATCCTTACTTACTGTATGCCCCAGCCTGTTGTTTGTCTCACAAGCTAGAGTACGCTCTATGTCAAAAATGATATTCTTCACTGTTTTACAAGCTATGCTGACCTACAAAATTTGAAACTTAAAAGACACTGACAAAAATATCAGATTTAAACTTAACTGATGTTGCCTCTGTGGTCCCAAAACCCATAATGGTTATTGTTTGAAATACTGCCTTATCAGGCCCTTATGTTTAGATTAAATGTGCATTGTGACACATATTACTAGATTTCTGCAAGTTCAGCAAATGCTCTGTATATTTCATTAAGTCCAAAAAATTGTTGATATAAGAAAAAAATGTAATACTAAAAACATGTCATCATGCCCGGTTGTGAACAATATTCTTTTGTATGCATTTTGTGCAGAATTCAAAACAGCAGTTTAAGGCAATGAAAAGTTAGAAAAAAAAAAAAAAAAACATCTTCACTTTTCTTTATACACTGCATTTTACTCTTGTCATCCATTCATTTCTATTATGGAAAATTGTAATTTAAATATTTTAGGGGCCAACAGAAGAATTAATGACCTTAATAAGAGCAGTCTTCTAGCTTAGAAAGAGATAAAATTCATGGCGAAGAGGAAAGCCAGTAAACAGCAAGCAAAATTACCAGCTGTGTACAAATGCTGCTGTCCAAATAATGAACCTTTGGCTGTAATTACTGATTGTTTTATCATGTGACATATACTGTATATCATATCAAAATTCTCATCAACAGAACTATTGAACAAAAATATGGTAAATTAAATGTATAAAGATTTCAGATTCAAATATTGTTTGCGTCTTTAGGCAGTGGTTTTATTTTATATAAGTGCAAGAAAATGTAGACTAGGGATGAGCTTTTGGTTTGGGTCAAACATGGGTTTACGGTTAACCCAACTAGTTTGCAATTTGTGAAATTGGCAGAAAAATGTGACCATTAACAGGTAAAGCAAGCAACTATCAATATTACTGCTAATCCTACCACAGCCCACCAACTGGCATTGGTGAGTTGGGAGAATTATTTCCGAACACCATCAATATTATGCTGCAGGAGTATGTGCAAGTATTCATGTTATAAGATATTAAGGAAGAGAGTGCCAGCAGCATGGGGGGGGGGGGTATATTAGGCAGGGAGCAGAAATTATCTTTGATGTTCCCACAGCTTACTGCCATGTGGGTTTCAGTAATGAGAAGGTTAAGGGTGACGAGGTGGCAGATTGCACCTGGGTAACAGAAATTGTAGAGGAGGAAAGTCAAGGAGAGGCAGGAAAATAGTAATGAAATAAATCATCCAGTGGCAGGGGCAGCTTGCAGAAGTGATAACACCTTTCTCCTGCGCTTAGAATCCAAGCTCCCCGGCCACACCTGCCATGGGACTCACATAAGGCATCTCGGAAGGCTAGGGTCTTGCTGCCCAAAAAGGACTGGGGTAGTCCAACGGTACTATAGGCTAAAAGAAACAAAAAGAAGGGCGCACTGACCTAGCGCATTATCCTCAATAAGGCTTTATTATACAACATATAAAAAATGGCTACTCTGTGCCTCTGAGGAAGAGGCTGAGCCTCGAAACACGTCAGCCGTCATCTTAACCGGAATATGGACTAATACATGAACTACTCTTGACATTCGAGCGACTGAGCTTGATATGACTATTTTCTACCATTGTTTGTGAGTAGCCATTTTTTATATGTTGTATAATAAAGCCTTATTGAGGATAATGCGCTAGGTCGGTGCGCCCTACTTTTGCTTCTTTTAGCAGCTTGCAGAGGGGTTGAAGGTGAAATTGTTCTGTTCCACCAAGTTGCACTTCAACACAAGTACAGGCCGCCGCAATTAACAGGTCAGCTTCACATAGTTCAACTGTCTGTGCATCTTTTTTCAAATTTGCTATTTACAGCAGTATTGTGGATTGAAGCTTCTACCTTCAGCACATCGTTCATGGGAAAACTACCAGTCATTTTGGTATCACATGCATGAGCAGACACATAAATCTTCACCTCAATGATAACCTTCGCTCTACAAGAAACTCTATCTGCATCTGGTGCAAAATCAGCAGCATCAAACAAGAGAGAAGTATGACAAGGGGTTTTAAAAATGTACCCTTTGGCACATCAAGCAGTGAAAAGGTTCAACATAAGTCCACGCTGAGTAGGGCCAAGTGGATACTTGAACCTAGATGCAAGCTTCCTAACCTCAACCCACAGCACCCTTGACCAGGCAGGGGTCTTCTGCAGTTGCTTACTGAGTGGAATAAACACATTTCCCTTATCACCCCCCTGCCCAATGTCAAAATGCCAGCATGGTAAATTTACTGGCTTTACAGCTGCTCCCATTTCAACTAGTGGAATTTGCCCTCTTCTGCCAGTTTATAACCTGTCCTGCACCACAGGGGTAGGTACCCAACCACAACTGTTTTGCCTAGAAGGCTGTTCCTGCCCTCAACCAGCATGTGGAAGTAATGTCCCTTAGCAGAAAACCCTGCCTGGTCGCCGTTCTCAAACTGGAAAGACTATTTGGGCTGTTCCCCTATTTGTCACTACTGCCAACAAATGATAACTTCCCACTGTGCCGGCATTGGTTGCTAGGAGGCTGGTGGCTGCCAGCTCTATAGCACACAATATCTTGCTGCCTACTGGTTTGTTAAAAAATGTAAAGAAACTAGCAGCATCCTGGATATAGTCATTGCATATTTGGTCAATGACATCAGCCAGCTCTTAATACCTTTGGTGGTATTCAGCTGCAGGTTTGGGAGCTGTAATTCATAGCAAATAGTCAGTCGGGGGACCATTGTTCTGTGCAGTTGGAGTTTTTGCTTTTAATGAGTTGTTGGGTGTCGTTTAATTTGATTGATATCAACATCACTGGAAGATGTGATAGATATTGCATTTACAGTAAGACATGTTTGTTTGTTTTTTTCAAAGGATTTTTTTTCAAATGTCATTGTGTGTTCATTGTACTGTGTACCCATAACTCATTTATGTGGAGAGGCTGGATATCATCCAGACCCCTTATTTTAACTGTTGTTATTTTATCTGTTGTATATAAATGGCTGGACAGCTGTCGCCTGAGGGCAGGAGGCCATTTAAAATTACCTCCCTTTGCTCTGCTCCCTTTGTCCATTGGAAACAGCAGATCATAGAACAGGGCAAAGCGATCGCACACCTAAAGTCTGCATCGTGAAACCAGGGTTTTTTTCCCTCTTTCATTGACTGAGAGGACACAGAGTGTTTCCTAATGTGATCTGCACCATTTTATTTTCACACAGTACAGTGTCAACAGGCTAGCCTAACTGTCTCTCTGATCACTAGTCATACCAGTACATTCAGCAACAGTGTTTCTGATCGTCGCCACCCCAGCACAGTGTCACCATACCAGTGCATGCAGCCACAGTGTCCTTATCACCACCACACCAGTCAGAGTGTCGACAGACCAGCGCAGCCAGAAACAGTTTTCCCGATCGCTACCACACTAGACAACTGCAGCCAACATCGGTGTTCCTGTTTGCTGCCACAGCAGTCCCTGTGTCATTAGCGCAGCCAGCAACAGTGTTCCTAATCACTGCCCCAAACATCCCAGCATCATCAGGCCACTGTTAACCAGAAACAATATTCCTGATCACCATTACACCAGTCACAGGGTCACCAGCCCAATATTAGCCAGCAACAGTGTTTCTGATTGCCGCCACACCAGCCCTATTGCGCCTAGATCAGTGTAAGCTAGCAAATATAATTCTGATCATTAAAGACAAAAAAGAAGATGGAAGAGGCAAAGGCAAAGGATAAAACAACTACAAAAAAACCCATATGATAATATGAAGTCCAAAAAGGTCCATCACTAGAGCAAGCTGATCCAGGAACTGAATCAGACTCTAAAGCACATAGGAAATAAGAACATAGAAAGAAGCGCCTCTAAGTGCAATAGGACCAATATATAATAATTAAACTCAAATTAGGGCTCCTCGCATTAACATGGTTGAAAGCAGGCAGTGTGCCAGAAGGAGGATGTCATGTATCCTGCTGATCATGCACCAGGAGTAAGGAGGAGACCGCCCTGTATCTTCTCAGTGGTCTGTGGAGTGCGTTGGCATGTTGTAGAAGTGAGGAAGGATTAACATAGTATACCCTGTCACTTCTTCAAATTCCATAATAAATCCACGGTGGGTTTGTGGGTCTGGATAATTGAAGCTATGACTAGTACCAGTGTTCCTGCCACACACCAGCCACAGTGTCACCAGACCAGCCCAATCAGCAATAATGTTCCCAATTGCCGCCACACCAGTCCTAGTGTCAAAAGACCAGTTCAGCCAGAAATAGTGTTCCTGATGTAGCGCACCTCCTAAGGAGCTTCAAGTAACTGGGATGCCCCACCCTGCACAGCCAGGCACACCAAACTTTCACAGGCATTCTTGAGTCAGAGAACAGTCCGTGACTTTGTTTTTTTTATTTTATTGAGGGTAATAACTTGGATAGGGATGGGAGGTTATGTGATGCCCATTTGACTTCAACAACAACTTGAGGGACAACTCTTCCTATATACAGTGTCTTTATACAGCCCCTCTTCTTAATTCCAGTCACACTTGCTTGCAGAACCTAGCTGGAATACTGTGATTAACTGACAGTTACTCAGTCAGATGAAGCAGTGGCCCATTACAGGCAGGAACCCAATGCCCCTTAGACGTGTAGCAGAATTTCAGTGTCCAGCTTACATCACTCCTGTGGCTACTGCTCCCAGCACCACCTCTTTAGGCACTGCCGACCCACCTGGCTGCAGCTGCCCTTTTCACTAGCCCTCCAGGCTAACTTCTTCCACAGTCCTCTAGACTGACACTCACCAGCCCACCCAGCTGACTCTCAGAAGATCTCCCAGACGTGCCTGTCCTCTCTCCTTGCTCCCTTGCCTCCAGGAAGGGTTTCCTCCATGTGTTTTGGAAGAAATCTTCTAGCACCCAAGCCCAAGGTCACCCCCAGGACTATGGGGCACTCTCAAGGGCCACTGACAGCCTCCTTAGCACTCCATTTCCATCTTCCACCTGACAGCCCCTCCCTGGCATGGCTCATGCCTATTTATGAAATGGCCTGCCCCCTGCCAGCCCTTAACTGGGGATTGGCTGAGGCCCTTAAATATTCTGAGCAGCCCCTCCAAACATCCATCCACAATGTCTAGAACATAGTCCAATGCTCCAGAGAACAGGGGGAGGTACCAGGGAAGCTGCTAGACTGAGTCATCCAGCCCTGAATAACTTTTCCAGCACATCCCAGAGATGCTCCATTGGATTGAGATCTGGAAATTTTGAAGGCCACGTCAACAATTAAGCTTATTGCTGTGTTGAAGGCATCCAGTGTGCCCTACATCAATGGCAGTAAGCAGGCTATAAAAAAAAAATAGCAACCACCCCAATTTCAAACTAGCTTTTGAAGTAAAGTTGATCCTAGCGCCTTTGTTCACATTCAGCTGCTGGGACGGTATGTTTTTTTTTTTTTTTGGGGTAGGCATCAAATTTGCATGTCTGGTATGGAATTTGAGGTGGACCTGGTGGATCTGGAGTATGTTTTTTTTTTTAAATTTTATTTCCATAAAATCACCGTTAAATTCCATACCAGACCCACATCGTGGATAAGGGATTTGTAGAGGAACCATATTTTTTATGGGGCCCCCCCTTACAATCCATAGAAGACCCTCTAGGATAGGAATCTGATATGGATGTTGAGGGAAATGGAATTTTCCTGGCCAGCAAATTAAATTATATATACGGTATATATTTTTTTTTCTTTGTAAATGTAACTTTTGCTGTAGTTCATCATAAAGATGCACCACTTCAAAGACAAGTTTAGGACATCCCCAAAGCATGCTATTTAAAAGGCACAAAGATGTACTACCTTGGCTAACAGGACACCTCACCCAATATTAGTTATGTATATAAATTAAATGTTAATGAAAGCAGCGCCTAACAGGGTTAATCTTATTACCATACACACCTAGCAAGACCCCACTGAATAACTCATGTGTTGGACTCCAAGCAAGCAATCTTGTAAAACAAAATAACATGTCACTGAAGTCAGTTCAATCAGCTTTTCCTGGGAGCAGCCTTGTATCAGAAATTATCCATATGATTTCAATTTAGATGCCAAAATGTCATTAACAAGTAATCCATAAGGGAAATGCAATATCCATTCTGTCAATTCATCAGACAGTCCACATCGCCACATGTAATCTAAAAGTCAAGGGATTGACAAAGAAAGAGCATGAGGGGCCCTATTAAAAATGATTGTACAACAGGGAAGTTGTAATATTAAAAAGGCAGATTCAATTAAGGCATTGCCTTTCTTCAATAACTTTACGTTTAGAGCTTTCTCTAGAGCATACGCTACGTTGGTTACCCCTTTATAATATAACATTATCTGCAGAACAAGGGACTTAATTTTTTATTTATACACAAATCTTCTATTTATTTGAGACTGCAGAAACCAGGATGTAAGCTCCTGACTAGATGATATAGAGTTCTGGAAAAAATACACAGTACTACTATTACAGTGTTTCCTACTGTCAAACCCCACCTGTTGGCAATGTGGGGAGGACAGGGGGGCGCTCTATCATATTTTTTGGCCCTCAAATTTGACCTTACTGTTATGATCTTTGTACTTTGGAGATCTTATGGACCTTTCCCTTGTCCATGATGCGGCAGCCTGTTTTGCTACAGCCCTCTTTCCAAACGAAAATATCGACATTCTCTAGTGAGACATCTTTTAAATGCAGCGAGGGTTGGCATACCAACACATTGGAAATCTTCTTCTCCCCTCACTGTGTACAATTGGATTAGAACAGTAAATTATATAATGCTAATTTCTATGTTGCACTGTACTCAAGCTCTCAAATATTGGAGATCATAAAACTACTAAAAGCAACCACCCCCTGCATAAGTTTAGATATGATGTAGTTTGTTTTTTAAAAGGAAGATTTAGAACAAGGAAGACATCAGGGATTCTTTAAGATGTACTGTGCATCCAGATCAGTGGTGCGTTATGGCTTTGTGGTGCCCTAGGCAAGACTAATACCCCCATCTAAATTTGTCCCACCCCTTCCTGTTTAAGATCCGCCCCTTCATCTGTAAACTCCACCCATTTCTTCCTATTAGAGCTCCACTGCTTTGGAGTTGGGGGGAGAGAGGGGGTGGGGGGGTGAGAGAAAGAGAGAAAGAGGGGGTGAGAGAGAAAAGGGCGTAAGAGAGGGGGTGAGAGAGAGGGAGGGGGAAAGAGGTGGGGAGAGACAGGGGAAGAGAGAGAGGGGGTGCAAGGGGGGTGAAAAAGAGAGGGGGAATAGGTGGAGAGAAAGGCATGGGGATGAGAGAGAGAGGGGATTTAGAGAGAGACAGAGGGGGTGAGATAGGGGGTGAGAGAAAGAGATATATAGAGAGAGAGGGGGGAAGAGGTGCGGGAAGAGAGAGAAGGGGAGTGAGTAAGAGAGGGGAGCGAGAGAGAGAGGGGGGGTGAAAGAGGGATAGGGGGTGAGAGAAATGGGGGCTCCCCATCCCTCCATACTATACCAGGAGGTTCTAGTATTCCCCCTAAAGAAAAGCTACACCTCTCACCTTCCTGCAGCCCGCTGACTCTTTTTTACCAGCTGTGTGTAGCAACACTGCCGAGGCACCTTCACAGCTCGGGACTCCGACCTGCTCTGCCAAGTGTGCTATTTCTGGGATTGAAGGCTTCAGCCACCGCTGCCTCCTGCTTCCAATTTTCTCCCCTGTCACTGAACAGTCAGTCTGCGGCCACCCCTGGTGTCACCCCTCTGGTGGGTGTCACTCAGGTGCGTTCCACACCCCCATAGTGGCGCCATTGCTCCTAGTGTCCCTTCAGCCTGGGGGTGTCACCACCCCCCCCCCCAAAAAATGCCGCCCAAGGCAATTGCCTTATTTGCCTCATGAAAGATACGCCCCTGATCCAGATATCAACTGCTGGCTGTTTTGGAAAAAAAATGGGCAAGATTTTTCAATACTTTTAGCAGCTTGCAAACTCCAGTGGTTACTAGGGTTAAGAGGGTGATTTTATCAGAATTTATTTTGTTGCAAAAAATTACCAATTTCAATGTTGACAAAATGTCACTGAAATAGAAAATCTAACTTTTGCTAATATACTAATCTTGTTTGAAAAGAAACAACAACTTTTTTTAAATGTATTTAGAGGGTGTGGTATTTTTGTGTGTTTTAGGATAGATTATATTATTTTGGGGGTCTAAGTATTCACATATTATTCTAATGAATTATTATATGAAAAGGCATGAATCCTAGGTGAAAGTTGTATAAATCTTGTGTGAAACATCTAAAGCCCTGAGTGTACTGAGACTTTAAATGTATTTTCCCTTTTCAATGCCCTGTAAAAAAAGGGTAAAATAATAATGACTTTTCTTAGGCTAAAATGATGTCATTGATTTGTTGCAGGCAGAAAGAAGCATTTCCTCAGTATGTTCTTCAGTGATCAGACTGCTACATGTAGCAAACATTTGACTGTTCTGACTCTGAGCCACAACCCCCATCCAGGATGTTACAGTGCTGGTAAACTTTCTGAGGCTTTAGGGCTGAAAAAGCTAAACTCTGATTTAAGTTCTGAGATATTTCATAATCCTAAAATATACATGTGCATCTCATAAAATTAGAATTTCATAAAAAAATGCATTTATTTCAGTAATTCAATTTAAACATTGCAACTCATATAATTTTTATAGATGCATTACACACAAAGTTAAATATTGCAAGCATTTCATTCTTTACATTTTGATGATTATGGCTTACAGCTAGTAAAAACCTAAAATTCAGTATCTCAGGAAATTAGAATATTACATAAAACCAATAAAAAAATGGATTTTTAATACAGAAATGTTGGCTTACTGAAAAGTATGTCCATGTACAGTATAGTATGCAATCAATAGTTGGTCAGAGATCCTTTTGCATGAATTACTGCATTAATGTGGTGTGGCATGGAGGCCATCAACCTGTGGCACTGCTGAGGTGTTATAAAAGCCCAGGTTTCTTTGATAGTGGCTTTCAGCTCATCTGCATTTTTGAATCTGGTGTCTCTCATCTTCTTATTGACAATATACCACAGATTCTCTATGGGGTTTAGGTCAGGTGAGTTTGCTGGCCAATCAAGCACAGAGATACCATGATTATTAAACCAGGCATTGGCAATTTTGGCAGTGTGGGCAGGTGCCAAGTCCTGCAGGACAATTAAAACAGCTGCGTTAACAGGCTTAGGTAAAGCTGCATTGATGGGCACAGGTGAAGCTGCATTAACAAGCTCAGGTAAAGCTGCATTATCGGGCACAGATAAATCTGCATTGATGGGCACAGGTGAAGCTGCATTGTCGGGCACAGATAAAGCTGCATTGATGGGCACAGGTGAAGCTGTGTTAACAGGCTCAGGTAAAGCTGCATTGTCGGACACAGGTAAAGCTGCATTGACGGGCTCAGGTAAAGCTGCATTGACGGGCTCAGGTAAAGCTGCATTGACGGGCACAGGTAAAGCTGCATTGACGGGCACAGGTGAAGTTGCATTGACGGGCTCAGGTAAAGCTGCATTGACGGGCACAAGTGAAGCTGCATTGATGGGCACAGGTGAAGCTGCATTGATGGGCACAGGTAAAGCTGCATTGACGGGCACAGCTAAAGCTGCATTGACGGGCTCTGTTGAAGCTGCATTGACGGGCATGGGTGAAACTACACTGAGGGGTACGGGTGAGGTTGCTTTGACGTGCATGGGTGAGGCTGCATTGATGGGCACGGTGAGGCTGCATTGATGGGCACAGGCAAGGCTGCATTGATGGTCATGAGTGGGACTGCATTGATGGGCACAAGGGAGGTGGCATTGATGGGCACAGGGGAGGCGGCATTGATGGGCACAGGGGAGGCAGCATTAATGGGCACTGGTGATGCTGCATTGATGGGCACATGGGAGACTGCATTGATGGGCACAGGGGAGGCTGCATTGATGGGCACAGGGGAGGCTGCATTGATGGGCACTGATCAGGCTGCACTGATAGGCACTGTTGAGGTTTTACTGATGGACACACTGATAAGCTTTATTGATGATGTTTTTATGTATTTATTTTTGTAACTTCTGTATTAATGCAAAAACATTTAACAGTGTAATTTTATGAGATAATTTATAAGGGTATGTTTAGGGGCGGAATAAGGGGCGGGGCAGGGTAGGAGTTGGGTGGGGCAACTGGTGGTGAGAAACCCTTAATGCCTGGCTAGTAGCTTAGACTTGAAATTTTGAGCCCTGGTGTAAGGCATCTATATAAAATATGATTTTCACTTTTTGAATTAAATTACTGAAATAAATTGTTATTGATATTCTAATTTTATGAGATGCACCTGTATAAGAGCTGAAGATAATATTAATGTATAATATATTTAAATATTATATATTATGTTTATGTGAATGATAGAATATTATGGTAATAGTAAAAGTTGTTAAACACTTACCGCATACTAACGTAGGTCTACGTCGGTAAACTTTGCGGTAGTGTACCGGGATGATGCCTCTAGCTAGAGGCACCATCCCGGTACCGTGGTTTAGAGCCGACGGTTGGCTTTCCGTCGGTACCGACCGATGCGGCTCGGGAGCTGCTCGATCGGTACCCGGGGGGGCGGGAGGGGACGTCCCCCCCCTCCTGCCGCCTTCCGTGGCTTTGCCTGGGGCTCCCGTCCCACCGGGAGCCCCGAGCACCCAGCCGGCACGTCCGCCAGCTGGATGGAGTCCCGATGAATGCCGGAAATGGCATCGATTGGGTCTCCGATGACGTAACCCAGAGGCGGCGTCCATGACGTCACTTCCGGGTTACTGTGCTGCAAAAGGCGGCAAATTTGAAAAACGGCTGTATGCAAAAATGCAAAAAAAAATTTAGCGGCCCCCCCCCCCGTCACCGTTAGCTCGCGCACAAAAAAAAAACGTATACGGAAGTCGAGCCGCAAATGAAATCGCTGTTCAAACCACACATGTGAGGTATCGCCGCGATCGCCAGAGCGTGAGCAATAATTTAAAAAAAAGAGCTACACTCTAACTCAAAACTGGTAACCGTTAAATAAATTTAAAGCGTCGCAGATTGAGATCTCTATTGACCGTAGTTTGTCGCGATTCCACGGGGGGGCGCAATTTTAAACCGTAACATGTTGGGTATCTATTTACTCGGCGTGACATGTTCTTTCACAATATACAAAAAAAATGGGCTAACTTTACTGTTTAGTATTTTTTAAAATTAGTGAAATGTGATTTTTCAAAAATTTTCCAAAAAAATGGCGCTTTAAAGACCGCTGCGCAAATACCGCGTGATAAAAAATATTACAATGACCGACATTTTATTCTCCAGAGTCTTTGCTAAAAAAATATATATAATGTTTGGGGGTTCTAAGTAGTTTTCTAGGAAAAAATACTGGTTTTAATGCCTGAACAAAAAGTGTCCGAAATAGGGCTGGGGCTTAAGTGGTTAAGGATGGTGTCAAAGCAATAGAAATGTGTTTGCAAACATGTATTGGTTTGACACTATTCTTAACATAGTTTACTGTTACCAAATTTGTCAAACTCCTATCAATTTCAACTGTATTAGTAATGCTCATATTAATTTTAAATTCTATCTTTTAGTGTAGTTTCTCAGTAGCAATTGGGATCTGGTGTCACAGAACCTACACCTGATTAGTAGGGCTTGTCACTTTTGCAACTATGTGGTGTCACTTTTGAAAATATTCACTCATTATTGTCTAGAGCAGGCATGTCCAACCTGCAGCCCGAGGGCCGCACGCGGCCCAGAACCTCAGGCAATGCGGCCAACTGCCCCTGACAATTTTTTTTTTTGCTGGGGAGGAAGGAAGTCAGGTTGGGGGCATGGCCACAGCAGCTTCCAACTATGGGTAGGCAGAGGCTGCCTCAGAGGGGGGAGGGGAGCATGTGCAGTGTTTTGACTCCTACCACCATGACCACTTCAAATCAGTGAAGTGGTCATGGTGGTTAGAGTGTTCCTTTATTATCGCTCAGAAGAAGTAAACCTCTGTATACTGATTCCATTTCATTTGATCATCCTCTAGTTGTGTTAAATTAGTGCGGGGGGCGCGGCAGCGTGGTAAGGGGCGCCTCGGCATTTTATTACTTATATACCTTGACTATAGCATATATTTAATATGCGGCCCGAGAAAATTTCTCTACACTCAATGTGGCCCAGAGAATTCAAAAGGTTGGACACCCATGGTCTAGAGCACACCCTTATATGTACTAGGGATTTCAGGGTGTCACAGTGTAGCCTACAGTTTTCTGCTTGTGAAATTCTTACCACCTTGCTGCAGTGGTTTTACTAGATCTGTGATTCAATTCACATGTGCTGCTGGCTTTTCTGTTCACCTATGGGCATTGCCTTCTCTACTGTGGATTTATATCTCTTTCCCTTCTGTCATTTCCTGTCCCGCCTCGCAGTCTGCTTCCCTATATATGGACATGCTCAGTGCAGGCAGGGTTGCCTGAACAAATTCCTACTTTCTATGTGTTGCCTTGTATTACTTGTATTCTGTACCTGACTACCCATGTCCCAACCCCGGCTTCATCTACCGTTTTTCCCTTGCCTGCCTCCTGTTCTGACTTTGGCTTATTGCTCTGATTCTATTCTGTCTCTTTCCCCTTGTACTGTGCACAGGTGAGTGGTCTTTGCGTTGTCAGTCAGGCATACCTGGGGGCCGAGTCCTGGTTCCAATTTGCTACAAGTCTCTCCCCACTATCAGGGGCCCAGGTGAAGAAGCAGGCTGGGGCTTAGACTCCTGAGCTGGCTTTCTACAAGGACACACCACCATAGAAATCTAAAACAGTGTATGTGTGAATACATGCTCATGGTTACATAATGGACAATAAATTAAAGAAGTATCCTCTGTAGGGATGATCGAACGGTTCGGGTCAACCATCGGTTCGACCCGAACTTTGGGTGTTCGAAATTCGGTCGAATTCCGAACTTTTTGCGGTAAAAGTTCGGAATTCGGTCACCAGAACCGCCCAAAATCCAATGGGACAGGAAGTGGGCTTTAAAAGCCCGTGATTGGCCCAGAAACGTCAGTAAAAGCCAATGAGGGGGCAGGAGTCTGCTAGGAACGTGATTGGAGTGACTACGGGGACCAGAGGCCAATCAGGAGTGACTACGCCCCCCAGTATATAACATAGCCCCGCCTAACCTCTAGCACTGTAAAACAGAGGCTTTGGAAGAGAGTGGAAGCATTTGTGTTTCTCCTGCTGTGTTAAACAACGTTGCTGCATAGCCGATTGCTTGTAAAGCTCCATTTCAGCAGAAGAGCAGTCAGCTTACAGAAAGATTGTCAGTGTAGTTAGAAATACAGCGATTGTGCTGTTTGAGTTAGAAAAAAAATAAAATAAAATTAAAGGGACAGTGTCAGTTAGAAATTATCTTCTGCTGTATGGAGCTGTTCTTTTAGTGTGAGGAAAGGGATATGCAGTGTAGTACTATATACCACTATAGTTAGATTCAATAATCTAGTTTTTGTAGGGATACTTTTAAGTGTTAGGGTTCCGTCTAGTGAGCACGTTGCACTGCTCATATATCTACAGCAGGTATACATGCTTGTTAGTCAGCTATTGTGCAAAATACATTGCAGCGATACACACATCTGCTGTATTTAGCGACAACTTTGGGTCGCATAGCAGTGTGCGTTTTGCAGGTGAATTTCACGGCGCAGAGTTGCCAAAGCCTCAGTGACAACTTAACAGCTGTTCTTGTTGTAAGCATTAAGTCCACTGCTAAAGGCTTTTTTGCTACTCTGCGTCACACACATCTGCTTTATTTAGCAACAACTTTGGGTCACATAGCAGTGTGCGTCTTGCAGGTGATTTTCACATCGCACAGTTGATAAAGCCTGAGTGACAACTATACATAAATTAAAATTCATCACAAAAAAACAGATTATTTTTCTTAGAATGTCAGTAGCGCAGGGATGGTGCTACCCTCCTTTCATAAAGTGCAAATAAATAAAGTGCATAAATTGCATAAATAATCCAAAACATCCAACTAAGCAAGAACAGAGTCCTTCAAAAGTCTTTGTTTACGTAGTGCCAGAGCAATACACAGTGCCTTTAATGTAGGGTCATTGATGTCAGTTATAGGAACCACCGTACAATGTCACCACCACCAGCTCTGGCACTACATAAACAAAGACTTTTGAAGGACTCTGTTCTTGCTTAGTTGGATGTTTTGGATTATTTATGCAATTTATGCACTTTATTTATTTGTACTTTATGAAAGGAGGGTAACACCATCCCTGCGCTACTGAAATTCTAAGAAAAATAATCATTTTTTTTGTGATGAATTTTAATTTATGTATAGTTGTCACTGAGGCTTTATCAACTGTGCAATGTGAAAATCACCTGCAAGACGCACACTGCTATGCGACCCAAAGTTGTCGCTAAATAAAGCAGATGTGTGTGACGCAGAGTAGCAAAGCCTTTTGCAGTGGACTTAAAGCCTCAGTGACAAGTTAATGCCTGTTCTTTTTGTAAGCGTTAAGTCCACTGCAAAAGGTGTCACATACATCTGCTTTATTAGGAGCAAAAGAAAGGCACGGTTAAGAAAAAAAGTCATTTTTGAAGGTTTAGCATTCTATAATTCTGGTTCTGGACATGCTACAGGATTCCTCAAAAGGGTCCAAAGCTTTATTTTCATGGTCACATGGTAAACATACACCAACGTTTCAGAACCAGGCAGGGCCCCTTTGTCACAAAGGGGCCCTGCGTGGCTCCAAAATGTTGCTGTATGTTTACCATGTGGCCAAGAAAATAAAGCTTTGGATGCTTTTGCGGAAACCTTGGTGTGCTGATGGTACTTCTTCGCTTTGAACATCCATGGTCTCCAGCCTATGGTCGTTACAGCACTGAGCATTACTGAACAGCCATTTTCTTGAACACGTGCATTGGGAATATTGTGTTTGGATATAATGAATATTGAGCTAAGCCAGAAAGCTATCTAATAGTACATAAATGCAAGAAGTGCTCATATTTGCCACCTGCACTGTCAAGGGTATAGGTTAGGCCAACTGACTAGTAGGTTGGTCTATCATTCTTATATACTCTATATTCTATACAATGCACATTTTTTTATTTTTAACCGGTTCACGACCGCCCGCCGCAGGCAGCTGCTCCCAGGCTCGCTCTCGGGAGTCTAGGGGCGAGCTCATCAGCTGCCAGCTGCGATTGTTCCCCGCTGAGAGAGAGAAGTACGGTCGGCTATTGTAAACACAGCCGACCCTCCTTGTCCCTGTGATGAACATAGAGCCCATGTGATCCTGCTATATAGGATCACATGTCTCAATGGTTATTTCAGAAGCCCAACCACCATACAGAATCACTCCGCTAGGCTCACATTTAACCCCTTGATCACCCACAGGGTTAACCCCTTCCCTGCCAATGGAATTATTACAGTAACAGTGCATATTTTTAGCACTGATTACTGTAGTAATGTCATGGCACCCCCAAAAGTGTCAAAAATGTCAGTTAGGGGTCCGATCTGTCCGCCGCAATGTCGCAGTCCTGCAAAAAATTACATAAATCTTTCCCGTAGTTAGTAAACGCGATAACTTTTGTGCAAACCAATCAAAATACGCTTATTGCAATTTTTTTTTTACCAAAAATATGTAGCAGAAAACAAATTGGCCTAAAATGTTAAAAAATTTAGATTTTTACATTTTTTTTTTGGGAATGTCCTCTAGCAAAATGTGAAAAATATTGTTTTTTTTTTTTTTCAAAATTGTCGCTCTTTTTTTGTTTATAGTGCAAAAAAATAAAATTGCACAGGTTATCAAATACCACCAAAATAAATCTCTATTTTGTGGGGGAAAAAAAACGTAAATTACAGCATCGCACGACCGCGCAATTGTCCGTTAAAATAACGCAGTGCCAAATCGCAAAATAGGGTCTGGTCAGGAAGGGGGTAAAACCTGGTCCAGAAGTGGTTAAAATATGTATTATGAAAAACTCTAAAATGCTAACCTTGAATTTAAAAATTGGGGCATAAAAAAGAAAAGTTAATCACCCTTCGTGGCACCATCCTGTTTTACTGATATGTGTTTATGTATTAGTGTTGAGTTTTTATTAATAATACAAAAATGTGCTGCGCCAGAAATCACACAAATAAAACAGTGATAATATGTGATAATAATAGATGAAAAACAGTTCATAAGGCACAAAATCGTGCTAGTGCTCCAATCAAAGAAATCTCCAAAAGTCCCAGTGTTCAACTGAAATGTGATCCAATCGTGATAAACAACGAATATTGTGAGCACCGTTTAGTGAATCCCTCCACCAGACAGATAAGCCTCTCACCTTCCCATCAGACCCAAATGGGCCAGCAATCACATAACATGGATAATGGATTTCCAGGAAAGGGCCTCTCTACTGTGTAGCTCCAAGGATTCCAAGATATATGTGGGGATAAGAATGGGACAAAATCTAGTGCTCTCCGTATATATATATATAAATCAGCTTTATTGAAGAGAATAAACAAACTCACATTTGCAGGGCACTCAGCCGTGCCTGCTTTGCTGACATATAGTGTAGATAGTGCTCCGGAGAAACGATCTGCGTCGGCCACGCACGCTCCGCCCCCCCTATACGCGTTACGTCGAGCGTGATGCTCCTTTGACTTCCTCGGTAGGGGTGGCTTGTGCGTGTCAAGCCTCGCTCTAAATATGTGAGCGCTCCGGTGGATTGGCCAGCGGGTCATAGTCACTCCCCTTCCTCTTAGCTTAATGTGAGACACCGGAACCTCCGAACCAGGCATTCGTTCGGCGGTGTCCCTAGCTATTATTATGATTGGGGTAATAAATGGGATCTAAACAGTACTATTAATATAATACAATGGTCTACTGAATAGCGGATACAGCGTGGCGATGCCGATCTCTCTCAGGAATGCACTAAATACATTAAAACATAAAATGATATAATCACATATATTCTATACCCAATTTACATAAAAAGCATATATTATCATTCAAAATAAATCAATAACATTAAAAATCATTCGGAAATCATTAAAAATCATTAAAAATCATTAAAAATCAATAACAATCAATTACTCTATAAAAAATATATTAAAATATCTCTCTAAAATTAGGCAAATATACCCAGATAAATATAATACATGATACAATGCTGGCCATTAATTTATTTGTCGCTAATGAAGCAGTTCAGGTCGAAATCCTTATTTAAACCCCTGGGTGCCAGAACCTTGGCCTCATACACCCAGAAGGATTCCCTCCTGCTTAACTGGCGATTGTAATTTCCTCCTCTCCAATGTGGCTGGACATGTTCTATTCCCCAGAACTTTAATGTATGTGGTTTTTTGTTATGGAATTCTTTAAAGTGTTTAGACACATTGTGTAAAACCTCCCCCTTCTTTATATTTGCAATGTGTTCTCCTATCCTTACATTTAAGGCTCTGGAGGTCCGTCCCACATATTGGAGTCCACACCCACATTCCATCATATAGACTACCCCTATCGTGGTACAAGTTATGAGATCTTTAATACAATATTCTTTGCCTGTGCTGTTACATATAAAGGACTTCCTTTTCTTTACATTCTTTCTTGTCTGTTGGCATACACCACATCTGCCACATGCGTGAAAGCCCGACAAGAACTGAAATACTGTATTTTTCTTCTGTACAGGAGGATTTATCACCCCCGGGGCCAACCTGTCCTTCAGAATAGGTGCTCTCCTATAAATGAAGCCAGGTCTCTCCGGGAGGTGGGGTCCTAAAATTCTGTCTTGTTTAAGAAACTCCCCAGTGTTTTTTTACAATACGTTCAACTTGCTTGTGTTGAGCATTGTAATCCAACACTAATTTGAAATTGTTATTGGCCTCCTTGGATGGAGCTGGTTTATTACTTAAAAGTTCCATTCTATTTAATTTAGAAACTTTCTCTAAGTCTGAAGACACTTTTTCCATATCATACCCTTTTTGCTGAAACCTGTCTACTAATATTTTGGACTGTGCAACAAAGTCATCTTCGTTTGAGCAATTTCTCTTGATTCGGATCAGCTGTCCCCTTGGAATATTGAAAAGCCAATTTCTATGGTGGCAGCTGTCCATAGAAAGGTAAGAGTTACGGTCTGTAGGTTTAAAAAAATTCCTAGTGTGTATTTGACCGTCTTTAATAAAAATCTCTAAATCAAGGAATTGTATTTTTTCTTTGCTCTCTGTCCATGTTAAAACAATATTTTTATTATTAAAATTCATTTTAGCTTTAAAAAGGTTAAAAGAATCCATATCACCATCCCAAATCATAATCAGATCATCTATAAACCTTTTGTAAAAGATGAGTTCTGGAGGTCTGTGAGATAAGATATCTTCTGCTTCCCATTTGGCCATAAATAAATTGGCGACACTGGGGGCAAATCTTGCCCCCATCGCCACGCCTTTGGTTTGTAGAAAAAAGTTTCCCGCGTACCAAAAATAATTATGTTTGAGACAAAACTCCAAACTTTCCAATATGAACTCTACATGATCCTCTTCCAGCTCCGATTCATCCAAGGCCCATGATGCGGCCCTCATAGCCGCATCATGGCCTATGATCGTATATAAAGAACCCACATCTGCAGTTGCTAGAATGCAGTTCTCTGTAATGGGAAGGAATTGTAGGTCTTGGATCACATGTTTGGTGTCTCTTATGTATGCCGGCGTGCGGGTAACCAATGGCTGCAAATAAACGTCAATATATTGGCCCAATCTGGAGCTCAGGGAGTCAATCCCATTAATAATGGGTCTCCCCGGAGGTTTCTCTACAGACTTATGAATTTTTGGGAGAAAATAAATAATGGGAGTTCGACAGGAAATAGGGTTCAGGTACATTGCTTCTTTCTTATTTAAAATAGCTTCATCCAATCCATTTTTAATCAATACATCAAGTTCTTTTTTATATGTATTTAGCGGATTACCCTTTAAACGGGAATAAGTATTCGGGTCAGAGAGTTGTCTTGTCATTTCGTTATTGTAGTATTCTGTACTCATGACAACTATCCCGCCCCCTTTATCCGCTGGTCTAATTACCAGTTGCTTATTGGCTTCCAGGCTTGCAATCCCTTTTTTAATCCATTGGGGGTCTTGGATTTTTCTTATTTTTAGTTGCTCTAGATCTTGTGATACCAAATTTTTAAATACTTCCATATACTTGCTGTCTTTATTGGGTGGATTGAACACCGATTTATTTCTCAACATGGAATAATGTGTTCTCTCGCTATTCATAGGGCGGTTATCTGGTTTGGATAGGAAATACTTCTTTTGATTTAAGCTTCTCATGTATTTCTGTAAATTGACATAAGTGTCGAATTTATTCAAATTTTTTACAGGGGCATATTTTAACCCTTTATCTAGGACTTTCGTCTCTTCCTTAGTCAAAGGTATGCCACTAATATTAAATATGCCTGCTCCTATTGGGTTTTGTTTCTTTTGGAGGCGTCGACCTGCTCGTCGTCCTCTTTGTCTTTTCTTTTTTCCCCAGATTGTTTTCCAATTGATCCCCTGTACCCCCATAGGGCACTGGGTTTCTCTAAAAAAACCTCTGGGGGATTTTTTACGGCTGGCGGGTAGAGCGGGGAAAACCTGTTCATGGTGGGAATGTCGTATGACGTGGAGGGACGAGGGGAGTCATAAATTGACTCCACTCTCCTGTCATGCGGTTGACCCTGGGTACCCCTAGGTTCTTGGGGATACCAATTCCCTTGCCCTAAATGGTGGGGACCATTAAAGGTCCCTTGTGTTTGCAAAAGCGGGCCATTATTATTCCTTAATGCCTGTTGATATGGACCACTATTGCCTTGCGTCTGATGATAAGGGCCACCATTGTTCCTCCATTGACCTCTACCTCTTCCTCTAGGTCCACCTCTTCCTGCTCTTCTCCCCCTTCCATTACCCCTCTGTGGGGGATGGTAGGTGGGTGCAGGACTATTGTAAGATTCCAATCTTGCAGGAGCAGGTGGTGCCCTGCTCCATACAGGGGGTGTCATGTCTACTCTCTCCGGGGTACTATCCCGAGATGGTACTATAGAGTTACTTTGGAGATCCTTTTGCCATTTAAAGACCTCATTCCCTCTATAGTCATTCATGTCACGAATAAACTTTTTTCTCTTCTTTTCCTTGATCTCTTTATCGTTTTTTTCCAATTTTTTCTTTAATTCTCCAGCTAATTGATTGAACTCAGGAGAATCCTTAAGTGATTCCAGTTTCTTTTTCAATTCAGCTATATGGGATTCAATAATCACAAGTTTTCTGCGTTTACGAGTAAGCAAAAAATTCATGAGGTCTTGTCCCTTAGAATTGAAAAAGATAAACCAGTCATTTAATGACTCCTCATCCTCAAGTCCGTCATTAGGGGGAATATCCCACCTAAGACGTCTAGGGGTGAGTTGGTGGGCAATGTACTGCTCATGTGATACAATATCCCACCAAGCCCTGGTTTTCTTTTCCATAAGTATACCTAGTTTCTTAAAGGATAATGTAATATCCTCATATTTTCCTCTATTCTTATCTCCTGAAAATATATCATCTATTATAATATTCCTGTTGTCAAAGAAATCAAATATATCCATGGTTGCTGCTAATAGGCGAGTGAATAACAGAAAATATGATACCAGAAAAACTATCAGCGCAAACCCAAATATAACACTATTGGTATCATATTTTCTGTTATTATTATTGAATCCCATATAGCTGAATTGAAAAAGAAACTGGAATCACTTAAGGATTCTCCTGAGTTCAATCAATTAGCTGGAGAATTAAAGAAAAAATTGGAAAAAACCGATAAAGAGATCAAGGAAAAGAAGAGAAAAAAGTTTATTCGTGACATGAATGACTATAGAGGGAATGAGGTCTTTAAATGGCAAAAGGATCTCCAAAGTAACTCTATAGTACCATCTCGGGATAGTACCCCGGAGAGAGTAGACATGACACCCCCTGTATGGAGCAGGGCACCACCTGCTCCTGCAAGATTGGAATCTTACAATAGTCCTGCACCCACCTACCATCCCCCACAGAGGGGTAATGGAAGGGGGAGAAGAGCAGGAAGAGGTGGACCTAGAGGAAGAGGTAGAGGTCAATGGAGGAACAATGGTGGCCCTTATCATCAGACGCAAGGCAATAGTGGTCCATATCAACAGGCATTAAGGAATAATAATGGCCCGCTTTTGCAAACACAAGGGACCTTTAATGGTCCCCACCATTTAGGGCAAGGGAATTGGTATCCCCAAGAACCTAGGGGTACCCAGGGTCAACCGCATGACAGGAGAGTGGAGTCAATTTATGACTCCCCTCGTCCCTCCACGTCATACGACATTCCCACCATGAACAGGTTTTCCCCGCTCTACCCGCCAGCCGTAAAAAATCCCCCAGAGGTTTTTTTAGAGAAACCCAGTGCCCTATGGGGGTACAGGGGATCAATTGGAAAACAATCTGGGGAAAAAAGAAAAGACAAAGAGGACGACGAGCAGGTCGACGCCTCCAAAAGAAACAAAACCCAATAGGAGCAGGCATATTTAATATTAGTGGCATACCTTTGACTAAGGAAGAGACGAAAGTCCTAGATAAAGGGTTAAAATATGCCCCTGTAAAAAATTTGAATAAATTCGACACTTATGTCAATTTACAGAAATACATGAGAAGCTTAAATCAAAAGAAGTATTTCCTATCCAAACCAGATAACCGCCCTATGAATAGCGAGAGAACACATTATTCCATGTTGAGAAATAAATCGGTGTTCAATCCACCCAATAAAGACAGCAAGTATATGGAAGTATTTAAAAATTTGGTATCACAAGATCTAGAGCAACTAAAAATAAGAAAAATCCAAGACCCCCAATGGATTAAAAAAGGGATTGCAAGCCTGGAAGCCAATAAGCAACTGGTAATTAGACCAGCGGATAAAGGGGGCGGGATAGTTGTCATGAGTACAGAATACTACAATAACGAAATGACAAGACAACTCTCTGACCCGAATACTTATTCCCGTTTAAAGGGTAATCCGCTAAATACATATAAAAAAGAACTTGATGTATTGATTAAAAATGGATTGGATGAAGCTATTTTAAATAAGAAAGAAGCAATGTACCTGAACCCTATTTCCTGTCGAACTCCCATTATTTATTTTCTCCCAAAAATTCATAAGTCTGTAGAGAAACCTCCGGGGAGACCCATTATTAATGGGATTGACTCCCTGAGCTCCAGATTGGGCCAATATATTGACGTTTATTTGCAGCCATTGGTTACCCGCACGCCGGCATACATAAGAGACACCAAACATGTGATCCAAGACCTACAATCCCTTCCCATTACAGAGAACTGCATTCTAGCAACTGCAGATGTGGGTTCTTTATATACGATCATAGGCCATGATGCGGCTATGAGGGCCGCATCATGGGCCTTGGATGAATCGGAGCTGGAAGAGGATCATGTAGAGTTCATATTGGAAAGTTTGGAGTTTTGTCTCAAACATAATTATTTTTGGTACGCGGGAAACTTTTTTCTACAAACCAAAGGCGTGGCGATGGGGGCAAGATTTGCCCCCAGTGTCGCCAATTTATTTATGGCCAAATGGGAAGCAGAATATATCTTATCTCACAGACCTCCAGAACTCATCTTTTACAAAAGGTTTATAGATGATCTGATTATGATTTGGGATGGTGATATGGATTCTTTTAACCTTTTTAAAGCTAAAATGAATTTTAATAATAAAAATATTGTTTTAACATGGACAGAGAGCAAAGAAAAAATACAATTCCTTGATTTAGAGATTTTTATTAAAGACGGTCAAATACACACTAGGAATTTTTTTAAACCTACAGACCGTAACTCTTACCTTTCTATGGACAGCTGCCACCATAGAAATTGGCTTTTCAATATTCCAAGGGGACAGCTGATCCGAATCAAGAGAAATTGCTCAAACGAAGATGACTTTGTTGCACAGTCCAAAATATTAGTAGACAGGTCTCAGCAAAAAGGGTATGATATGGAAAAAGTGTCTTCAGACTTAGAGAAAGTTTCTAAATTAAATAGAATGGAACTTTTAAGTAATAAACCAGCTCCATCCAAGGAGGCCAATAACAATTTCAAATTAGTGTTGGATTACAATGCTCAACACAAGCAAGTTGAACGTATTGTAAAAAAACACTGGGGAGTCCTTAAACAAGACAGAATTTTAGGACCCCACCTCCCGGAGAGACCTGGCTTCATTTATAGGAGAGCACCTATTCTGAAGGACAGGTTGGCCCCGGGGGTGATAAATCCTCCTGTACAGAAGAAAAATACAGTATTTCAGTTCTTGTCGGGCTTTCACGCATGTGGCAGATGTGGTGTATGCCAACAGACAAGAAAGAATGTAAAGAAAAGGAAGTCCTTTATATGTAACAGCACAGGCAAAGAATATTGTATTAAAGATCTCATAACTTGTACCACGATAGGGGTAGTCTATATGATGGAATGTGGGTGTGGACTCCAATATGTGGGACGGACCTCCAGAGCCTTAAATGTAAGGATAGGAGAACACATTGCAAATATAAAGAAGGGGGAGGTTTTACACAATGTGTCTAAACACTTTAAAGAATTCCATAACAAAAAACCACATACATTAAAGTTCTGGGGAATAGAACATGTCCAGCCACATTGGAGAGGAGGAAATTACATTCGCCAGTTAAGCAGGAGGGAATCCTTCTGGGTGTATGAGGCCAAGGTTCTGGCACCCAGGGGTTTAAATAAGGATTTCGACCTGAACTGCTTCATTAGCGACAAATAAATTAATGGCCAGCATTGTATCATGTATTATATTTATCTGGGTATATTTGCCTAATTTTAGAGAGATATTTTAATATATTTTTTATAGAGTAATTGATTGTTATTGATTTTTAATGATTTTTAATGATTTTTAATGATTTTTAATGATTTCCGAATGATTTTTAATGTTATTGATTTATTTTGAATGATAATATATGCTTTTTATGTAAATTGGGTATAGAATATATGTGATTATATCATTTTATGCTTTAATGTATTTAGTGCATTCCTGAGAGAGATCGGCATCGCCACGCTGTATCCGCTATTCAGTAGACCATTGTATTATATTAATAGTACTGTTTAGATCCCATTTATTACCCCAATCATAATAATAGCTAGGGACACCGCTGAACGAATGCCTGGTTCGGAGGTTCCGGTGTCTCACATTAAGCTAAGAGGAAGGGGAGTGACTATGACCCGCTGGCCAATCCACCGGAGCGCTCACATATTTAGAGCGAGGCTTGACACGCACAAGCCACCCCTACCGAGGAAGTCAAAGGAGCATCACGCTCGATGTAACGCGTATAGGGGGGGCGGAGCGTGCGTGGCCGACGCAGATCGTTTCTCCGGAGCACTATCTACACTACATGTCAGCAAAGCAGGCACGGCTGAGTGCCCTGCAAATGTGAGTTTGTTTATTCTCTTCAATAAAGCTGATTTATATATATATATACGGAGAGCACTAGATTTTGTCCCATTCTTATCCCCACATATATCTTGGAATCCTTGGAGCTACACAGTAGAGAGGCCCTTTCCTGGAAATCCATTATCCATGTTATGTGATTGCTGGCCCATTTGGGTCTGATGGGAAGGTGAGAGGCTTATCTGTCTGGTGGAGGGATTCACTAAACGGTGCTCACAATATTCGTTGTTTATCACGATTGGATCACATTTCAGTTGAACACTGGGACTTTTGGAGATTTCTTTGATTGGAGCACTAGCACGATTTTGTGCCTTATGAACTGTTTTTCATCTATTATTATCACATATTATCACTGTTTTATTTGTGTGATTTCTGGCGCAGCACATTTTTGTATTATTTGTATGGTTTGTGATTTGTGAACACGATTGGTGTTTGCTGCCGGATTAGCATTTACACATTTGAGGATATATTTTTCCACACTATATTCACACACATTAGTTTTGTGTTATATTTGGGTTTGCGCTGATAGTTTTTCTGGTATCATATTTTCGAGTTTTTATTAATGCTGTGTGGCAAATCACATACAGCGAGAAGACATGACTGCAGTGTATCAGGTTCATTTACGTTTTCATCTTTGGTCCTGAAAGTACCTATGTTTGAAAAACAATCCCTTTTTATGCTTTCAGTCTGTTCTAGTCTCCAGAGCTTAAAGTATTTCATCACAATGTCTTTGTGTTACAAACTGTATGATGTTTTGAAAACATAAATTACAGGTGCACTTGTAAGGTGTTATTGGGTTTGAATTTACCAGGTGTCGATGGAATGCTTTTAGAACAGCACTTGTGAACTGGTTGTTTTTTTTTTTTTTTTTTTTTTTTTTTTTTAGTAACAGATTTATTGTGGAGCCTACTGACAGATGGCAAATAAAATAGGGCATTTTACTTTGTCCTATTTGTAACAGACTGAATTCCATTTCTTTTTAAGTTGTAGCTGCTTACCTTTCTGTAGAGCAGATGCAGCCATATGCCACATGCAGTGATCTGGTTATATCTATGCAGTCGTTGCTCTTTTCATTTTATTCCTGACTACACTGACTTTGGCATGTAAAAATCCCAAATATTTTCTCTACAGGCTATTCTAACCATTAAGGTAGAAACCACTTATATCTTATCTTAAATATATATGCATTAATTTTCTGCACACTAATATTTAATAATAAAAGCAACATTTCAGTCCCACCACTATTTAAAAAATAAACAATGACCTTCATGATCATAACAACAAAAATACAACATGCAATCAGAAAAATATCAAATAATCGAGAACAATTATATACAGGTGCATCTTATAAAATTTGAATATCATTAAAAAGTTAATTTATTTCAGTAATTGAATTCAAAAAGTGAAACTCATATATTATATAGATGCAGTACACACAGCATAATATATTTCAAGCATTTCTTTCTTTTTAATTTTGATGATTATGGCTTATAGCTAGTAAAAACCCAAAATTCAGGATCTCAGAAAATTAGAATATTATATAAGACCAATAAGAAAATGATTTTTAATGCAGAAATGTTGGTTTACTGAAAAGTATGTCCATGTACAGAATAGTATGCACTCAATACTTGGTCGGGGCTCCTTCTGCATGAATTACTGCATCAATGAAGTGTGGCATGAAGGCGATCAGCCTGTGGCACCGCTGAGGTGTTATGGAAGCTCAGGTTGCTTTGATAGTGGCTTTCAGCTCATCAGCATTGTTGGATCTGGTGTCCTTCATCTTCCTCTTGACAATACCCCTCAGATTCTCTATGGGGTTTAGGTCAGGCGAGTTTGCTGGCCAATCAGGCACAGTGATATCATGATCATTAAACCAGGTATTGGTACTTTGGCAGTGGGGCAGGTGCCAAGTCCTGCTGGAAAATGAAATCAGCATCTCCATAAAGCTTGTCAGCAGAGGGAAGCATGAAGTGCTCTAGGATTTTCCAGGTAGAGGGCTGCACTGACTTTAAACTTTATAAACGACTGTGGACCAACACCAGCACATGACATGGCTCCCCAAATCATCACTGACTATGATAATTTGGGATGAAATCCCTCTGCTGACCAGCTTTATGGAGATGCTGATTTCATTTTTCAGCAGGACTTGGCACCTGCCCACACTGCCAAAATGACCAATATCTGGTTTAATGATCATGGTATCAATGTGCTTGATTGGCCAGCAAACTCGCCTGACCTAAATCCCATAGAGAATATGTGGGGTATTGTCAAGAGGAAGATGAGAGACGCCAGACCCAACAATGCATATGAGCTGAAAGCCACTATCAAAGAAACCTGGACTTCCATAACACCTCAGCAGTGCCACAGGCTGATCGCCTCCATACCACACTGCATTGATGCAGTAATTCGTGCAAAAGGAGCCCCAAACAAGTATTAAGTGCATACTATACTGTACATGGACATACTTTTGAGTAAGCCATTATTTCTGTATTAACCACATTAAGACCGCCCACCGCAGATTTACTGAGGCAGGCAGCCTCTTCTTCGTGAACCAATGTAGCCCTAAGTTGGTCGCGCGTGTGGTGCTGGGGGGGGGGGTGAGCGCAGAGTGTCTAGTTTGTAGATGGGATAACTTTTGCGCAAACCAATCAAAATAGGCTTATTCTGATTTTTTTTACCAAAAATATGTAGAAGAAAACAAATTGGCCTAAACGGATGAACAATTTTTATTTTTTTATAGCGCAAAAAATAAAAAAAACACACAGGTGATCAAATACCACCAAAAGAAAGCTCTATTGTGGGGAAAAAAGGACATCAATTTTATTTTGGTACAGCGTCGCACAACTGCGCAATTTTTCGTTATAGAAACGCAGTGCTGAATCGCAAAATATGGCCTGGTCATTAAGGGGGCAAATCCTTCTGGTCCAGAACTGGTTAAAAATCCTTTTTTTATTGGTCTTATGTAATATTAAAATCTTCTGTCATACTACATTTTGGATTTTCAATAGCTGTAAGCCATATTCATCAAAATTAAGAAAGAAATGCTTGAAATTGATTACTCCCGTGTTTAAAATATATGAGTTTCACTTTTTGAATTGAATTACTGAAATAAATTAACTTTTTTAATGATATTCTAATTTTATAAGATGCACCTGTATATATAAAGTATCTATCGTCACAAACAGCCTCAATTGGTGTAATGGGTAATGGATGTATATGGTATCCAGACCAGGACTCTTTCTAGGTTAGATACATCTACAGCTTTAACTTTTTTTAGTTAGACAGAGAAAGAAAAGATTAAAAATGATTAGTGTCTAGGGTTGAGCGAACACGGATTGTATTGTTCGGGATTGTACCGCACTTTTGGGAGTTCGGTACCCGGACATGGACCCAAACATTTTACTGTATATTCGGGATACAGTCCGTTGTTCGGTAATTTTATTTCATGTTTTGGCGTGGTTTTAATGTTTTGGCGCGGTTTTAATGGCGCGGTTTCAACAGCTGCAGGGCAGCCAATCAACAAGCGTTTAACTAGAGTGCCCTTAGAAGCCATCACAGCCATGCCTACTAATGGCATGGCTGTGATTGGCCAGTGCAGCATGTGACCCAGCCTCTATAAAAGCTGAGGTCACGTAGCGCCGCACGTCATTCTGCTCTAACTATACTAGGGACAGGTTCCTGATGCTGCTGATATGAGGGAGAGATAGGAGATTATTGTAAGGGCAGGCTGGAGATTGCTTTCAGGGAAAGAATAGGAGAATCTTCTTTAATCAGACAGCGATCTACATTGATTTTATTGTGTGGGGGTGCAGTGCACAATCTTTTTGCCCTGACCTGAGCCCAGTGAGGAGGAGGGAGAAAAAAAAAACCTTTATCAGTCTGTTAGGTGGGCGGCGTGTAGTGCCCATGTAATGCAAGCTCAGTGCATATGTGTCTGCCTAATCTGGATTAAAAAAAAAGAAAACGTTTTTTCCTTCATATTTTACTGTGACATACAGTGTTTAGACACTGATGTTCTAATCTGCTATTCAAAAATCACCAATTTAAGGGGAAAATAATACATTTTCAGTTTTTAGGGAAAAATCATTATTTTTCAGTTTTTCATTCAAATGTGTTTTTATTTAATAGCGGAATAGAACAACAACAGTATCCAACCTGTTAGGTGGGCGGCGTGTGGCGTGTAGCGGCCATGTAATGCAAGCTCAGTGCATAACGTTTTTTTCCATCATATTTTACTATGATATACAGTGTTTAGACACTGCTGTTCTAATCTGCTATTCAAAAGTCATCAATTATAGCAGGCATGACCAACCTGCGGCCCGGGGGCCGCATGCAGCCCGGAACCACAGGCAATGCGGCCCCCTGACAATTTTTTGTTTGCTGGGGAGGAAGGAAGTTGGGTCGGGGGCACGGCCACAGCAGCTTCCAACTAACTGTAGGCAGAGGCTGCCTTGGAGGGGAGGGGGGGGGAGTTGAGAATGTGCAGTGTTTCTGACTCCTACCACCATGACCACTTCAAATCACTGAAGTGGTCATGGTGATTAGTTTTCCTTTATTATCTCTCAGAAAAATTAAACCTCTGTATACTGATTCCATTTCATTTAAACATCCTCTAGTTGTGCTAAAATAGTGCGGGGGGCACGGCAGCATGGGAAGGGCGCGGCGGCAATTTATTACTTATTTACCTTAACTATAGTATATATTTTATATGCGGCCTGAGAAAATTTCTATACACTCAATGCGGCCCAGAGAAACCAAAAGGTTGGACACCCATGAATTAAAGGGAAAAATTATTTTTTTTTCATTCATACGTTACTGTGAGATACACCCTTTAGATACTGTTGTTTTATTCCGCTATTCAATAAACACCCATTTAGGGGGGAAATAAAATTGCGGCCTAGTCTGCATATTTTACTGTGAGATACACCCGTTGTATACTGTTGTTCTATTCTGCTATTCAATAAACACCCATTTAGGGAAAAAAATTAAATTGCGGCCTAGTCTGCATCTGTACGTGTGAGATACACCTGTTGTATAATGTTGTTCTATTCCGCTATTCAATAAACACCCATTTAGGGAAAAAATATTAAATTGTGGCCTAGTCTGCATATGTTACTCTGAGATACACCCTTTAGATACTGTTGTTCTATTCTGCTATTTAATAAACACCCATTTAGGGGAAAGAAAGGTATATTAAATTGCGGCTTAGTCTGTATCTGTACGTGTGAGATACACCCTTTGGATATTGTTGTTCTATTCTGCTATTCAATAAACACCCATTTAGGGGAAAGAAAGATATAAAATTGCAGCTTAGTCTGTATCTGTACGTGTGAGATGCACCCGTTGTATACTGTTCTATTCCGCTATTCAATAAACAACCATTTAGGGAAAAAATATTAAATTGCAGCCTAGTCTGTAGCTGTACGTGTGAGATACACCCTTTTAGATACTGTTGTTCTATTCTGCTATTCAATAAACACCCATGTAGGGGAAAGAAAGATATTAAATTGCAGCTTAGTCTGTATCTGTACGTGTGAGATACACCCTTTGTATACTGTTGTTCTATTCTGCTATTCAATAAACACCCATTTAGGGAAAAGAAAGATATTAAATTGTGGCTTAGTCTGTATCTGTAGGTGTGAGATACACCTGTTGTATACTGTTGTTCTATTCCGCTATTCAATAAACACCCATATAGGGAAAAAATATTAAATTGCGGCCTAGTCTGCATATGTTACTGTGAGATACACCCTTTGGATACTGTTGTTCTATTCTGCTATTCAATAAACACCCATTTAGGGGAAAGAAAGATATTAAATTGTGGCTTAGTCTGTATCTGTACGTGTGAGATACACCCTTTGGATACTGTTGTTCTATTCTGCTATTCAATAAACACCCATATAGGGGAAAGAAAGATATTAAATTGTGGCTTAGTCTGTATCTGTACGTGTGAGATACACCCTTTGGATACTGTTGTTCTATTCTGCTATTCAATAAACACCCATTTAGGGGAAAATTCATTTTGAAGCGTTTGCTGATTATGTTACTGTGAGATACACCCTTTAAATTTGTTTGGCGCATCTCCTTCCAGCACCAAGGATTGCAGGGTGCTTCTGTTTACCTCCTGTTGCTAACTCCTCCTACTCCGCTTCCTCATCGTCATCCTCTACCGCCTCCGCATCCAGAGCAGTGATCATTTCCAAGGCTTTCAGGGCAGTCATTCACAAGTGGCTCCGAGGGTGGGTTCCTGCACCCCCAAACGCCAGGTACACAATTGTCCAGCAAGGGCACAGTTCTGGAGGATGACGAGGTAGAGGAGGAGGAGATAGAGGAGGAGGAACCATGTTCACAGCAGGGTGGCACCCAGATAACTGATAACAACAGATACTAAACTTGATCTTAGCCAAAAGGTCGAGAAGCAATGCTGGTGGCATTCCCACCTGACAGCGGGGGCCACAGTGGAAGCACAAGGCGAAGGCAGAAGAGGAGGTCGCCAATGCAGCCAGGGCACCGCCAGCACCTCCTAAGGCAGGGTTAGCATGTATGAAATGTGGAAAAGCTTTGTCGGCACGCCACAACAACCAGGACCACCAGCTGTTTTTTTTTTTTAAGCCCGTGGTGTGTGAACACACTCAGACTATCACCCGGTGGGTGCATAAAAAAGTGAAACACAAAAAGCGCACAGGGTGTACACATGGTCCTTGATCCTGATCCCCCGGGTGCAAGTCTCCTGACAGGGACTGGGGTACTTACACTGGCTAACCTGGCCGAAACCAGGCAGCCCCGTTCTTTAGGCTGAAAGCCAGTGTATTATCTAAACGTGCATTTAGCATGGCTGGGGGCGTTATCACAGGCAAGCGCAGCCGCCTGTCCAGAGCCAATGTGGACAAGCTCACATTCATTAAAAATGAACCAGGCATGGATCCCACAGGACTTGTCCGTACCTTGTGCAGAAGAGACATGTATACCGGCCTTACCCAGCCACTGTTGTATTTTTGATCTTTCTCACTCTTTTGGGGTGTACCCTAATTTAAAAAGAAATAAAATTAAAAACAAAAACCAGTGTTGGCTACCTCATCCTCCTCCACCGCCACTTCCACCTACACCGCCACATCCACCGCCACATCCACCGCCACCTCAACCTCCTACTCCAATAGGGGCCTCGTCCTCCTAGATCAAGATGATTATTTTTTTTTGTTTTTTACATTATTTTAAGTTATTTCCCTATATACATTTGTTTGCAGAGCACTTGCCATGCTCTTAAGAAGATTTTGCTGCCATTTGCAGCCCTCTAGCCCTTTCCATGTTTTTTTTTTAGAGCCATTTTAGTGCTCAAAAGTTCGGGTCACCATTGACTTCAATGGGGTCCGGGATCGGGGTAAAGTTCGGGTTAAGTTCGGGTCACCAACCCGGACTTTTTTTTTCAAGTTCGGCCGAACCCGCCAAACCCGGACATCCAGGTGTTCGCTCAACTCTATTAGTGTCTATTTGAATGGAATTTCCTTTAACTTCCTGTCCTGTAGATCAGAAAGGTAAAGTGGTATTAAACCCTGTAGCAAAAATGTATTATTTAGCAACTTACCATTTCTTAGATGTGGTGGCTGCATTAATTTTATTTGTTTTGCTCTATGTTCACCTGTTAATCCTGGGAGTAAGTGTGTTATTTTTCAACTTTTATTAACAGACCAAGCTGTCTATCTAAATTTGATAGTGTATCTAACATTTCCCTCTCCCTAGATTAACAAGGCAGCTGTCCAAAGGCATAAAGCATGTTATTGGCTATGTCACCGGATAAAAATTAAAAAAAGAAAAAGAACACCCCAGTCACCACATTTAAGGATTAGTAAGCTGACATATATTCAATTTTTGTTTTTTGTATTTAATAGCAAATCCTCTCAGGCAGCTGCCAAAGCAACAATTGTCTCAATGAAAGACATTCTCATCTACTCCTGTTCAGTTCCCTATGCTTTCCAAGTCAAAAAGAACAACTGTTTTGATCCACTTTAAGATTCCACATCATATTTTGCAGCTCTCTAAGAGAATAAAAATGTCTGATAAAGGTATTTGTGTAAAACTGATCCACCCCCTGATCCTCTGATACTTTTCCAGCAATTCCTTGCCACTACTTCCTCCATAGACGCAAATACACGATCCTTCTGGATATCAGGGAAGAAGGGACCTCCTCCTATGAAGCAGTGCTTGGGCCTAGCATCCAATTTCTTTGACATCCAACCTGTCAAATTTGTGAAGGGGCTGACCAGGGGACTGAAAACTCATGGGGCCCCCAGGCAATATGAGATCATAAGGCCCCTATTAATGTGGCATGCCCACATAGAGGGGTATCAAGCTTGGTGGCATGCAGAGTGGCAGGAGACCTAAAGCTGTTGACCCAATCAAGGTAGCAGTGCCACCTTAACAGCATCATGGGCCCCTGGGCAAAGTAATGCATTGGGGCCCCAACCAGGGAGATGGTGACCTGCCACACTCAGTGAGTGGGGCTAAATGATGCCACACATTTGGCATGGCTTTTAATCACTTTTTTTGTATTATTTAATTTTTAATTATTATTTTTTTTATTATATATTTTTTTTAATTTTCCACCATATACTTGTTACATACTTTAAAAGGAAAAAAGAGTACATGCAAAATAATAGAAATATACAATCAATCTCATAATCCTGACAAATACAATATGACAATAATAAATACTCCCCACCCCATCCATTTTCCCACTCCCTTTACCAAATCTATTCCCTCCTATAAATTCTTCACTATCCAATTTTTACTTCCCCTTTCACATACCTCCTGCATCCACATACTTCTCCATACTTTCCTTTAAACTCTTTCTAATCTTTGCAAAGTTTCTGAAATTTTTCTAATTTATCTTCTGTACTGTAATATAACTCTTCCAGGTTATAGATGTTATCTACTTGCCTTATCCAATTTTTTACCTTAGGACTTTCTGGTACCTGCCAAAACTTTGGAATGAGGTATTTTGCCACATTTATTAAGTGAGGTATCAATGTCAATTTATATTTTTTTATTGATAATTTAGTATTATGAAATAAGAAAATATCTGGATTATTTGGCAATTTATCTCCTATTGTTTCCTGAATTCGTTGTATTATTTCCTCCCACAATTCATATATGACTGGACACTCCCACCAAATATGTGACATATTCCCATCATCCCACAACCTCTCTAGTTGATGGTATCTCCAAATATCTATCTGCAAAATGTTTTTTTTTACAACTTTATTCATCAAATACTTAACTTTGTCTCACTTTGTGTATGTTCTATTTTAAACCAACTTTTCCCTTGTGCATGGAATGTCCAATCTAAAATTCTAGTTAATAATACTTATTTATAATATCTTTTAAAATCTGGAACAGCCAGCCCTCTTTGTGTTTTATCTTTACTTAATATGTCATATTTTATTCTGTACTGCCATATAAAACCTCCTATCATTTTCCTAAGTATGGTAAAATATGTATTGGGAGCATATGAAATTTGTATAGTATTTTTGGTAAAATCCTCATTTTTATTAGATTGATACGTCCCAACCAGGATATGTGTTTATTTAAATTTTTCCTTAGATCTATTTTAATTTCATTTAGTAGTGGAATATAATTTATATGATACAAGTCTTTCCACTTAGATGTTAATTTTGTCCCTAGGTATTTTAAGTTATTTTGCCACTTATATGGGAATTCTGCCTTTAATCTTTCCCCCTTCCATCTTATCTATATTTAATATTTCTGATTTTGGGGATTTATTTTAAAATTTGACAGGTCTCTATACTGTTTCAAAAGTTTGCCTATATTTGGCAACGTAATTCTAAGACTAGAGATATAAAACAAAATATCATCAGCATATGCTGCCACTTAATGATCTTCTTCACCCACCCTCAGACCTCTAATGTCTGTACAATTTCTAATATTTGCCAATAAGGGCTCCAATGTCAGAGTGAATAGCACAGGGGATAGAGGGCATCCCTGTCTTGTACCATTTCTTAGCTCAAATGCAATGGGGGGGGGGGGGGCTTTGGTGAGATTTCCAGGATCTAAACAGACCCCTGAAGTCTCACTTTTGTGACAAAAAAAGGGACTGAGGACACACCGTCCCAGTCCCTTTCTCTGTAGCTTCAGCTAGTCAGGTGCTCCTTCTTATTCATAAATTGAGGCATAGTAAACACAGTATATAAGCAGGTATCATAAAGGCCAAGATTTACTTTTTTTATGCCTATGGGGAGACAAGCACAATTTCCCTATTGAAAAAATAGAAAGTACGGAATAGCCCAGGATATACATAGACATGAGATCTAACATTGATGGGTACCTTTAACAAGTGTCTTTTCTAAATATAAAATTGTAAGGAATATTAAATAATATAAAATAATACATATTAAAACATTTCTCATTCCTGTACTCTGCAATGACATTGTATTTGAAAGCCAAATGTAGAACCCACATGAAAAGCAACTTTGTTCATTTGCACATAGGTACAAGTTGATATAAAGAAAGACAAGCAAGCATCTCAAAATAATTACAGCAACAGTACAGGATGTTAGAGTTTAGCTTTGGAGACAAAGAAGAGAGTATGAGTGATTTACAAAAGGAAGATGTTTTTGTTTTGTTTGACAGTCTGCATTAGTCACCACACCGAATCTTACTGTTATTCCAAAGAATAAATGTTGTAAAGACTCAGGTAAAGCAAAATCAGAAGCCAGTTGTTTCATAAACACAGACATCAAAAATCAGCTTGAAAAGGATAAAAAAAAAAAACCTGAAAAAGTCTTGCTGTGTATTTTTTTTAAATGGATGTACAGGGAAATGTCTTCAAAGTGTTTGAGCTGAAAGAAGTATGGGATAGGGGTTTTCATTTTGTTCAAGTCCTCAGAAGTTAAAGTTATTCTATTTGTTAAAGCTGAACTCCGGGATAAACAAATATTGCCTAAATACAAGAGTCATGTGCATTCTTACTTGAATCTTGGTGCGCATGCTGGGTCGATGACGTCTTAAGGGGCAGGGTCATCCGCTGATGTCATCAGGTGACTCCGCCCCTTACCTATTTAAGCTACGTTAAACGGCGGAGCAGGCAGTCAGCAGAGAGCCTTCGACAAGGCCGGATGTTTTTTTTTTCTTACTTTGGGTCCGGCAGGTAGCGTGATTGATGATGGATCTACAATTGGGGACATTGTTTTTTATTTTTTAATATAGGAATTGTCAAAAACTTGTGTATTGTCTTTATTCACTTTTTGGGTGAATGGGCAGGGGTACTATGTACTCCATACTCATATACATAGGTGAGCGGGGATCTGGGGGGGCTCTTGTGAAAGTGGGCTTCCAGATTCCTATAAGCTCCCCACCCGCAGACCCCAACAACCACCGCCCAGGGTTGTGGGGTAGAGGCCCTTGTCTCCATCAACAGTTTTTTTTTTTGCTTTGTTTTTTAGAGTCTGGAGGTGCGGTGATGCGGCTGGCAGCGGGATTGAGGATGGATCTACATCGGAGGCATTGTTTTTTATTTTTTAACAAACGAAATTTCAAAAACTTCTGTACTGTCTTTATTCACTTTTTACACTTATTTGCTGAATGTGTATGGGCTATGCACCCCTTACTTTTTCACATGGGGGGGGGGGGGATCTTGGGATCTTCCAGATTCAAATAAACTCCCAACCCCTACACCCCCACAACCACCACCAGGTTTGTGGAGAAGAGGCCCCTGTCCCCATAGACATAGGGACAATGTGCTATGAGGTGGGTGGGGCAGATTTTGGCATGGGGTCTCTCTTAGATATCATACCAACCCAAAGGGCCCCCAAAACTGTTTTTTTCTGATTTTTCTATTGCTGGCAATCTTTTGTTTACATTTCAGCTCATAGCGGGGAAGCTCACTGAATCATCATTTGGTAAGGATGCAGGCTTCCTGGCCCGCTCCTTAACAACCAGCTATTCTTCAGTCGATTGTAATCAGTCGATAATTTTTCCACCAATCCCAATTTGAATCATTCCAAAAATGTGGAAAAATTTGAAAACTAATACATGAAACAAATTTCAATGAATTTCAATGAAATTTGTTACTATTTCATTCAGAGATTCAGATACATCCAAATCTCTGAATAACTTAAAAATTTGTCACAATTTACATTCGGATTGAAACGAATTGCACATGTCTACTACAGGGGAGCTGTGAAGTGAACAGGAACTGAGAACACCATGGGTCTGTTGTAAAGGGTGGACTATGATGTAAAGGGGGGTGGGACTATGATGTAAAGGGACTCTGTTATTTCAGCTGTGGTGTGCGGTCATATTTCTCTCTGGTATCCTCAAATTCAGTACACTATACTGTACCCCGCCAAGCCTCGGTCTGTGGCCAGGGGGGAAACACTATTTTTTGATAGTTCTAAGGTGCCTGCCTCCTGGCTAGGCAGAAATAACCAACATATGCCTCCTCCTCACAACAATGCTAATACATGATGCAATATGGTTTCTGGAGTCGGTGTTAATCTTCTATCAAGAAGTTCTTCAGGGATGTCCTTTTAATTGCAAGGTACAGGTGGATGCCATGCGGATGTCAGTTCTACAGTTTACTATGAATACAGCTAAGGTGCTTTCCCCACTCAGTGGGTTTGATGTTTCCCCTGGGTAGATTTCTTTCTCCCCCAATATTTCCTGCGGGAACCTTTTTTGTATTTTGAGTTTTTGGCCGTTGGACTAGTTTGGATTGTTTTCTCCCCCCCCCCCTTTTTTTCTTTCCTGCTCACATGCTGCTCGACATACTGCTATTACACAGCACCTTATGTACACTCTGCTAGCTGACTGAACATACTGTATATCCAAGCCTATTTTCAAGCTCTTATGTATCTGGTTTTGCCCCTGGATATCCCCAAGCACCCAGGGGCCGAGGGGCTTTGTCCCATCAGCATATTGTGAACTCCAATACACTTTTTGCTGTTTACCATGTACTCTTAATGGCTATAATGGCTACTGAACTTGCGTTGTTGTCTTGGAATATAAGAGGTATTAAGGACCCTCTCAAAAAGCAGGCCATATTTGCTAATCTAGCACAGTCTCACCCAGGATACAGTTTCTCTGCTGCAGAACAGAGCATGCCCCTACTCATTACCATTCTGTATATACTTATGCAAGGGATACTAGCATTTTGATTTCTTAAAAAATTCAGATTGCATGTTATATGGCGTCTCCTCAATCTTATGTCTCATACCTTACCCATACCATACAGACTCAAATCTTCTATTGGTGTCGGACATACAGTACCTGGCAAGAGGTTTCTCAGATTGCCCTCCTTTTCTTAGTGACACTGGCTAAACTCACAGCACAGATTAAGCCGAATTGGCATGTTAATGCTTTTCAGTTGAACATATTGATGTAGGGAGACTCAACATGACAGGGCTTGAATTTTTTTCAACATAATGACTGGTCAGCCTCCCCTTAAGTAGTGTGGGATGCTATGAACGGCTTTCCTGAGTACAGCCATTAGCACCCATACAAAATCTAATATGAAGTAGGAAGCCCTTCTTGTAGAAGGGGTGCAGCAAAATGAAGGTCAGTATATCTAGAACCCTACCCCCTCTAATCGTTCAATCTGGAAAGAGGCACAAATACTGTATAGATGAATGGCCTTAGACAAGGCTGATCGCTCACAGTTCTTCTCCAGGTGTCGTTATTTTGAGGAGGGGTAGAGAACTGTTCACATGTTAGCAGTGATATCTAATTCCCAGGGCCACACTCATTTTATTTCCTGTGCGGGAACTGTCTTCCACAAACATAATAAAATACTGGGTTTCTTTCACTCCTTCTACAGCAATCTGTATAAGAGAAAAGTTGATTATCCCACCACATGTCTTAGAGCAGAGATTCCCAAACTACGACCCTCCAGTTGTTCAGGAACTACAATTCCCATCATGCCTAGTCATGTATGTGAATGCCTGAGTTTTACAATGCCTCATGGTATGTGTAGTTCTGCAACAGCTATAGGGCCATCGTTTAGAAATCCCTGTCTTAGAGAGTTGCTGGATTCACTGAAGCTACCATTCCTCTCTAATACTATTAAAATATTTGATGCTGCCTCTAAATCAACATAAAAATAATAACTAGAAAGTGAAAAAAAAGACTATATAGGTAAGTGTTTCATATATTAATATATATATATATATATACACAGCATCTCACAAAAGTGAGTACACCCACCACATTTCTGTAAATATTTCTATTATATCTTTTCATGTGATAACACTGAAGAAATTACACTTTGCTACAATGTAAAGTAATGAGTGTACTGCTTGTATAACAGTGTAAATTTGCTGCCCCCCAAAATAACTCAACACACAGCCATTAATGTCTAAACCACTGGCAACAAAAGTGAGTACACCCCTAAGTGGAAATGTCAAAATTGGGCCCAAAGTTTCAATATTTTGTGTGGCCACCATTTTTTTTCCAGCACTGCCTTAACCCTCTTGGGCATGGAGTTCACCAGAGCTTCACAGGTTGCCACTGGAGTCCTGTTCCACTCCTCCATGACGACATCACAGAGCTGGTGGATGTTAGAGACCTTGCGCTTCTCCACCTTCCAGTTGAGGATGCCCCACAGATGCTCAATAGTGTTTAGGTCTGGAGACATATTGGCCAGCCCATCACTTTTACCCTCAGCTTCTTTACCAAGGCAGTTGTCATCTTGGAGGTGTTTATGGGGTCGTTATCATGTTGGAATACTGCCCTGTGACCCAGTATCCAAAGGGAGGGGATCATGCTCTGCTTCAGTATGTCACAGTACATGTTGGCATTCATGGTTCCCTCGATGAACTGTAGCTCCCCAGTGCCGACAGAACTCATGCAGCCCCAGACCATGACACTCCCACCACCATGCTTAACAGTAGGCAAGACATACTCCTCACTTGGTTGCCGCCACACACGCTTCACACCATCTGAACCAAATACATTTATCTTGGTCCCATCAGACCACACAACATGGTTCCAGTAATGCATGCCCATAGCATGCTTGCCTTCAGCAAACTGTTTTCAGACTTTCTTGTGCATCATCTTTAGAAGAGGCTTCCTTCTGGGATGACAGCCATGCAGACCAATTTGATGCAGTGTGTGGCATATGGTTTGAGCACTGACAGGCTGGTCCCCTAACCCTTCAACCTCTGCAGCAATGCTGGCAGCACTCATACATCTATTTCCCAAAGACAACCTCTGATTATGATGCTGAGCATGTGCACTCAATTTCTTTGGTCAACCATGGTGAGGCTTGTTCTGAGTGGAACCTGTCCCGTTAAACTGCTGTATGGTCTTTGCCACCGTGCTGCAGCTCAGTTTCAGGGTCTTGGCAATCTTCTTATAGCCTAGGCCATCTTTATGTAGAACAACAATTCTTCTTTTTTTCAGATCCTCAGAGACTTCTTTGCCATGAGGTGCAATGTTGAACTTCCAGTGACCAGTATGAAAGAGAGAGAGAGAGAGAGAGAGAGAGAGAGAGAGCGATAACACCAAATTTACCACACCGGCTCCTTATTCACACCTGTGACCTTGTAACACTAATGAGTCACATGACACCAGGGAAGGATAATGGCTAATTGGGCCCAATTTGGTCATTTTCAGTTAGGGGTGTACTCACTTTTGTTGCCAGTAGTTTAGACATGAATAGCTGTGTGTGTGGAGTTATTTTTAGGGGACAGCAAATTTACACTGTTATACAAGCTGTACACTAACTACATTGTAGCAAAGTGTAATTTCTTCAGTGTCACATGAAAAGAAAAAAAAAAGATATAAAAGATATAAAAAAAATCTTTACAAAAACGTGAGGGGTGTACTCACTTTTGTGAGATACTGTATATACATAGTGCCAGTGCAAATTAAATCCATAAACAAACATATAATGCAAAAAAAGGCCAATGCAATAAATAATAAACGTTCTTATAGCTTGTGCAATCAAAAAAGTTTCCATATGATAAGTTGCTTCATAGGGATGACACCACAGTGTAACAACAATTTTCCACTCGTGCTCCTTTCGCCAGTTGAAGTGCAAGTTCACCTCCATTATAAACCCCTAAGGGTCAACAAAGCTCTGGTGTTCAGGTTCCTTTAAGAAAGATGGAATTCCCTCTCCAACAAGGGTCCACACAGCTCACACATAGATCATAGGCAACAAACAGAAAAAACAACCTCCAATAGTGCAGTACCTGGGTTATTAAGCTCAATAGACCACACAAAACCCACTTCATAAAATGCACTCACATTTATTAAGTAAAAAACAAGCATATAATAAAATCCAGCTTTTCACGTGATCCGGTGAAAACTCCTGCCACCAGGCTCAACCTCTAAGCATTATACCACCAATACACGTGACTTTATCTGGAGAGAAGCCGAGTGGCAGTGGTGGGGTATATTTATATGAAAAGGCAATAGTAATGGGCGTGTATCCACTTCCTGATTACACATGCACAATTGCATGGATAGGTGCGCATGCAAAAAAATTCGCAGCTTGCACTTCACCTGGTGAAAGTAGCATGAGTGGAAAATTGTCAAGCCAGCTTGATCGGGATGAATGATATGTGTTATGACTTTTTTTCAATACATTAGCTAAAATTTTAGCCAGTATTTTAACATCCATTGGGAGTAAAGAAATGGGTTGATAGGCCTCTGAGGGATCTACGACTCTATAAGGGATCCTTATCTTTTTTTGGAATGACTACAATCGCAGTCTCACACATTGAATCTGGAAGGTGACGCTCCAATAAAGCTGCATTAAACATGTGTAAAAGGGCCAGCAGCAGCACCCTGCCAAAGCTCTAATAGATTTAAATCAGGATACCATCTACCCCTGTTGCTTTACCATTCAGGACCCTTGCAACTGCAACTTCCAATCCAGATTGAACAAAAGGGGCATTAAGAAATTGTTGATCTACCTGTGATAGCACGGGAAGGGTAATAGTATCAAGATAGGTGGACAACTCATTTGGAATGTATTCGACCCGGGAGGCATATGGTTCCTGATAAAAAGATTGTGAAATAGATAGAATAAAGCCTGTTTGAGTACACCCCCCCCCCTTGGTCCTTCAGGGCTACTACAGATATAGGATTGGATTAAGAGTGCACAACTTGGGCCAACAGTTTCTGTAAGAATTGTATATTTCTGTCCCAATCTGCCAGCAGTGAAATCAATCTAGTTTGAGAGACCTCCCACTCCGATTTATTGTTTATAATGGAGTTCAGAACATATTTGGCTTCCGCCACAGAGGCATCTGCCTTAGCCTGTTCCAGCACTCTAAGGGTGGATGTTTCAATGCCACTGATTTGTTTGATTAAAAAGCCTCGAGGGCCATACCACACGATACATGGCGGTGCAGAGCCTTCATTCTGAGCAAAAAAAGTCTCAAGATAAGTCCACAAAGGGTCATCTTGAGGAAATAAATCCAAGCAACAGGGATTCAAACACCAAGGAATATTAACCTCTGCATGCTCGGAGGCGATAGATAATACCAAAGGGGAATGTGTAGGAATGCCCCTTGGTTCTATTACCACATCTCTAAAGGCCAAGACAAGGTCTGCAGTGCACAAATCTAAATTAATTCTGGGCAATTAATTATGTATTTTAGAATAACAAGCATATGAATTTTTGTCTAGGTGCAACCTCCTCCACATACCCGGCAGCACTAGTTCCATACAAAGCCTCCCTAAAGAGGAGATGCCATCTGCTGGAAATGAACAAGGAGAAGGAAATCTATCTCATTCTGGATTAACCACAATCACCTGTCACCACTAGGAAACAGAGGGGAGGCCTTTGCAAAAGAAATTAGCTGAAGAAGCACATCTGTGTTATAAGGAGGAGGACTATAAAAAGCTGTGAAAATCTATTCTAAATCATTCATTTGACACTGAAGAAAAAAATGTACCATTCTCGTCTGCTCTGGTCCTAATGGAGGTAAATGTCACCCCACTATAAATTAAAATAGAAACCTCTTGGGAATCACAAGAATAAACAGAATGATAAGCATCCTGCACAAAGCATTGTTGTAACCACCTAATGTTGTCCCGAGTGGCATGAGTCTCCTGCAAACAGATCACAGATGGATTGAATGAGGCTATATAATAGAAAACAGCAGTCATCTTCAGAGAAGCATTCTTACCACGTAAATTCCAAGATAGAACTCAAATATTCTGTTTAGCCATTTTTAGGAACTGAAGCTATACATTTTAAATGGGTAGGTGTATAGATGCGCTAAACCCGGATAGTAAAAGGAGCACCTGAATTCCTGAACCTTTGGAATAAAATATAAACTGATATGTGGAGGTACGCTAATAAAAAAGGTGATCAAATACATAAAAAGCAAAAAAAAAAATTATATGCACATATGAGAAAATTTTTGCAAAAACACGGTATTTTCAATTAACTACTTCCCGCCCGCCCTATAGGCGATTGGCGGCGGGAAGGTGGTTGCATTATCCTGACCTGACATCATATGACGTGTCACTCTGACACACCGCATCTCCAATCTCGGTAAAGAACCTACTGACGTAGGCTCTTTACCATGTGACCAGCTGTGTCCAATCATGTTTGGCAAATGCAGAAGGATCATTACCCTCAACGTTTTCAGGAAGGCCGAGCACTTGAACGTTTTTTTTTTTGCATAGGCAATTTTCAATATCTTCTACCTAAGTGATATTTACATTTTATCTATTTTATGGTCTCTTTAACTTCAGCTTCAAGCAGGGAAACAGTGTCCTCAATGTCACTGACCTGGGTTTCTAGAGCAGATGTGCATTCCCGCAGTTTTTTCAAATCGTGGAGGATCAGTAAAATATTTTCCTGCACTGCCTACACTTGACCGGTGAGTGATCTAATAGACATAGAGCATTGCTGCATATGCAGATAAATGTCCCGCAGGGTGGGCTGCCCCAGCTAAATCACTCCCACCACTGTAGGTGGGAGCTACAGCACCCATACTCACAGCTGTTGATGGTTATACACACCATGTAGTACTAGTGTTAGAAGTCTGTGAATACAATAAATGGATTGCTGAAACAGTCTGGGGCACCATACCAGAGTTATCATCAGATTACCCATGTAATGAGTATTTTTCCTGCTCTCTTTGTGTACTTTGGATACTTTCTCTGCTCTGTGAGCAGTGATAGCCAGCAGAGTGCTCCATAGTGACTGGCTCTAACTGCAGGACCATGTCTCCCTCACTGGACCCTGGCTGGGAATGAGGCTGTGCAGCACAGACACTATCTCCAGCTTCAGCTCCGGCTTGAGCTGTAGATCATGCAGAGCCCCCTCTCTCCTCCCTTGAGTCATCCCTGGCATGTGAAGCCAACAGGAGCCATGAGACACACAGGGAAAAAACCAGGACCAATTACCACTGATCACCTCAGAGCACTGCCGAACACCACCTCTCTCGGCTAAGCCCACCAGCATAGAAAACTGCCAGCACTGAGCTAACTAGTGCAAAGCCAATAAAGATATGGATGAGTGAATCTGGGGTGGAGGAACTTGACTGACCTGCACAGAGTCCTGACCTCAACCCGATAGAATACCTTTGGGATGAATTAGAGTGGAGACTGCGAGCCAGGCCTTCTCTAAAACATCAATGCCTGACCTCACAAATGCGCTTCTGGAAGAATGGTCAAACATTCCCATAGACTCAATCCTAAACCTTGTGGACAGTCTTCCTAGAAGAGTTGAAGCTGTTATAGCGGCAAATGGTGGGCCAACTACTGAACCCTACAGACTAAGACTGGGATGCCATTAAAGTTCATGTGCGTGTAAAGGCAGGCACCCCAATACTTTTGACAATATAGTGTATATAAAGAAAAAAAATGACATTTAGATTTTTCCGGCTGCAAGATTTCTTGGAAAAAAAACCATTGCCGGTAAAATGTAAAAGAAAAGGTGTGGGGGTCCTCCCCAATCCATTCCAGACCTTTAGGTCTGGTATGGCTTTTGAGGGGAACCCCCACACCAAAATCTAAAAAACAATTCTGTGGGGCCCTCCATAATCCTTACCAGGTGCCTGACATGCTACAAAAGAGGGGGACGAGCGAGTGCCCCCCCCTTCCTGAGCCATACCAGGCCACATGCCCTCAACATGTGGGGGTGCTTTAGGGCACTTTGCCCCCATGTTGATGACAACAAGTGCCTCTTCCCCACAACCCTGGGCAGTGGTTGTGGGGTCTGCGGGCAGGGCTTATCAGAAGCTGGAAGCCCCCTTTAACAAACGGGGCCCCCAGATCCCAACCCCTCGTGAATGAGTATGGGGTGCATTATACCCATACTCATTCACCCCAAAAAAGTGTCAAAAGGGAATAAAAAGGCACACACACACACAAAATTTTGGACAATTTCTTCATAAAAAAAAAAACAATGTCCCCCCATGTAGATCCATCGTCAGTCACGGAGCCTGGCTCACTGATGGCAATAAAAAAAGAAGAAAAAAAAGCTCTGCCTGCGATAAAGGCTAATCGTGACTGCCTGCTGGCACCGCTCCCTTTGATATCACCGATCCAGCATGCATCTGTCTGTGACTTCCCACCAAGCGTCATGGAAATTCGGATGTTCGGCGAACACCCAAACGGGCTCTGTTCTGGGCCGAAAAAATGCTCGGCCCGAACCGTTTGCCCATCACTACTCATCAATGCTCCACCCCCACAGGAGGATTTTCAAACCCGGATGGATCAAAAATCATTAAAATAATCTTGATAATAATTATTGGGGTTCATTTATTAAAGGATGTGAAATCGTTCACTTTGTAAAGCGAATGTTAAATTAACTTTGTAAATAAGATCAGGCTGTGTTCAGACTAAAAACCTGCATACCTTCTTTCACATAATTTAAGTGTAAACCTTGTGACTGGCATGGTCCTACACACTGTTTTAAATTTTATCTGCTGGCACTGCTTTGTGATAGAAGTGATTTGGGTGGCGATAAAGACACCTAGCCACTCTAAAATAGTGTTAAATGTGCTGCATCCCCTCCATGCCATATATATATATATATATATATATATATATATATATATATATATATATATATATATATATATATATATTACTTAAAAATTAAAAAAGGAAAAGTGTTCTAAAGAACTAAGAAGTTGAAAGCCAAATCACAGTTCCCCATCTGTTCTAAATATTTTCTTGTCTGTACAAGTGATTAACTAATGATGCATTTGGGTAGTTGTAAAGCCATTATTGACAACTACAAATTCAGATGAGTCATGTTTGTAATTAAAATGTTGAGCAGAAACACTAAAAGCTCCCATTTATTTATTAAAATAATTATAGACATAAAAATGTCCGTTGTCTTCATAAACATTGTTAGATAGCAATGCTAGAATTTCAAATTCTAAACCTGGTTTTCTTGCAAACTGAAAAATTTCAGTAAAAGAAAGCCATAAACATCTGCATTGTGATCTAATTGCTAAAATAATGAGTTTTGTTAATATCAATTACCTGTTGTGGACCAACCGCTGCAGATTTACTGCGGCAAGGTGGCTCGGCTGTGTGAATGGACGTATCCGGCAGTGATCAGATTCTCTCTAGAACCGATCACCCGTAATGTAAACACAGGCACAGGACAAAATGCAATCTCCTCTCCTGGAGCCCTTTACGGTTCCAGAGTGAGAGGAGAGAGCATTAACAGTGAGTACACAAGCACTACACTGACACCAGTAAACATAGGCACATTTTTCACCCTCTAATCACCCCACAGTTAACCCTTTCACACCCTGTCCCAGTGTCACTATATACCAGTGTAAATATGATTTACTTATCACTGTTTTAGTGTCACTGGTAAAGCCAGTTAGTGGTTGTTAGCGTTAGTCCCAGATAGGTTTAGATATTCCCTAATAAAGATTTAACCCCCTGATCAACCAATTTAACCCCTTCACTGCCCTGTCACAGTGTCACTATTACAGTGTACAGATCTTTTTTCTGATTACTGTATTAGTGTCACAGGTGACGTCAGTTAGCGTTATCCTTAGTTGACGTCAATCCAGGATAACGTCAGATTGCCTGCCACATATTTAGTAATACATTTTAAGCGTTTGATTGCCAGTGACACACACACACACACACATGCAAACACACTAAACCCCGCCATAACTAGTATAGTGTTTGAATGGATCAATAGCTTTGATCAGATCAGAATTATACTAGCATCCCCGGTAGTTTAGAATAGTGTTCCCAAAATGCGGCATTAGCAGGATCAGCTCCGACACCTGCCAGCATCTGCATTCAGCACCCCTACCCAGCCCCCAAGAAGAGCAGTATCAGCAGATCACTGTCACTTCCAATACAGAGCACACAAAGCCGCAGCATTAGCAGAGTCAGGCCTGGTCTCTGCTAGCGCTGTCAGGTATATTTTAACGGTTATGTAGCAGTTCAAACAGTCCTTGACAACCAGGTGAGCCACACTAGGTACCTATAAATTTATTGGTCAAAACATCCAAACAGAGTTACATTAGTGAAGAGGCCTACACAATGCTAAGCATTACAGATGAGAGCGACGGGGAAGCTTCAGTCAGAATCAGGCTCAGTAATTGAACCTATAGCAGAAGCACCCTGACAGACAGCTCTGACAACAGAGTAGTGGTCCCTGCTAAGGTCAGGCATACCCGACTCTGTTCTTCTGTTGCTGCTGTGCAACAATTAAATGGTTCTCATATGCAGCAGAGTGTCAGTACTAGTGCCGCTAAACCTTCTGTTGAACTGGCAAGCACCAGCAGCCTAGTACATCCTGGTCGTAGACAAACCAGCACGGCAGTAACACTTGGTGACGTGGCTAGTCCCTTAAATTCAATTCAAGCTGGTGTGGTGGCTAGTACAAGTAGTGTCCCACAGCCACCAAGAATTTGAAGAAAGGCCATAGTGTCCTTCCTGATGCGCTTGCAAATTCTGATTGGGAGCCCACCACTTCTGCAGCGCCTGTACTTCCCCCATTCACTGGCGAAGCCCAGAATTCCGGTGGAAACAGCCGACTTTACTCCCCTTGGTTTTTATCAGCTGTTTTTCATGAAAGATGTGTACAGATCTATTGTGGACAGAAGCACTTTATATGCCGATCAATGTATCGCCGCAAACCAAAATTTGACCAATGCCAGAGAATTAGCATGGAAACGTATCACTGTTTCCGAATTTAAAACCTTTCTGGGTCTATCCCTCATCATGGCCATTACTAAAAAGAGTGGGTTGCTGTCATATTGGTCCACTGACCCAATTCGTCATATGGCCAGGACTAGATACAAGAAAATTTTGCAGCTCGTATATTTCAATGACAATGAACTCTGTCGTCCTCGAGGTTACTAAGGATATGACCGCCTCCACAAAATTTGGCCCCTCATCAGGGCCACTGTTAGAAATCATGGGGCCCCGTATAGCCTACCTAACAGGGCCCCCCAAAAATATCAAATAACATAAATATCAAATTACATTTTTGCTCAAATGCGATGGTCGCAATACTGTTTTGCTGCCATGGCAAAAATTATAACCTTGCTACAGCCAGCCCTGACACCTGTTTTTTTGTTATACTTTTTTTGAATTGCTAAATGGTAATTTTACATTGCGCGACAGCGCTGCAACTATGAGCCAAGTGTTTTGCTTGCAGTTGCAGAGTGGCCCGATTGAACTCAACAGGGAGTTTGATAGGTGGTTCTGCCTGTCAAACTCTGCAGCTTGCATTAAAAATGCAGCCACAGCATGTATAAATCCCTATCTGACTGTATTGTTAGGATTTGGGTGCGCAGCCAGGGATAGCGGTAAATCCATGGCGCAGCCACCCATGTGAAAAAGTCCTTAGGCCGCGTTCACATTATGTACACGTGTGACAAATTGCACAGGAAATGCATGCTTTGCAGTAGATTTTATAAATGCACTGCAAACTTGCATAGCACTTGTGGTGCCATTAATTGTTAATTGTTAATGGCACCCCAAAAACAGTTAGCAGACTTACGTTTTGTCATGTAGCAAACTTGCAAAGCTGCACACCTGGAAATGTTCTAGAGCTTCTATGGTGCTTTTGGCAAAGTAGGGCAGTCCATTCAAGTGAATGGGCTGCCCTATGTGTGAAAAACAAGCTAAAAAAAATGCTACACTAAGTGTGAATGGGGTTTTAGGGGTGCCATATAGAAATGGTTGGGCAGAGATGTCTGTCAGGTGGAGAGAGGTGTATTCACTGTCCCCTAGCTCCAGCACTGCACTCAGTGCACTGAGAGCTAGTGTCTACCTGCAGCTGGCAGCCAGAGGGAGAAAGGCAGCAGCACTGTAGAGGGTTCCACAGGAGTCACAAGGCAGTACTGCTGACTCTCTTCTCCTGCAGGTGCCTGTCCCTCCCTGTGGATAGGGATGATCGAATGGTTCGGGTCGACCATTGGTTCGACCCGAACATTGACTGTTCGAGGTTCGGCCGAATTCCGAACTTTTTGCTGAAAAAGTTCGGAATTCGGCAACCAGAACCGACCAAAATGCAATGGGATAGGAAATGGGCTTTAAAAGCCCGTGATTGGACCAGAACCATCAGTAAAAGCCAAATGAGGAGGCAGGAGAATGCCAGGAATGTTATTGGAGTGACTAGGGGGTCATTAGTGAATACGCCCCCCAGTATATAAGATAGCCCCGCCAAATTCCTAGCATTGTAATACAGGGACGTGGAAGAGAGTGGAAGAAGTTCTGTTACTTCTGCTTCAAAGTGTCATTTAGCAATTATTAGTGTGAGGAAAGGGATATCTAGTGTAGTTAGGATACTATTTTCCACTATAGTTAGATTTAATAATCTAGTTTCTGTAGGGAAAGTGTTAAGTGTAAGGGGACCGTAGTGTAGTGTAGGGTTAACTGACTCTGACTGCTATGGCAGGGTGACAAACCTTTACATTTCAGGGTGACCGCTATAGAGAAAAGATCGTTTCTCTTAGAACACTTATAGAACCGGGATATGGCTTTGCCCTGTCCCTCTGCTTTTTGCAGCAGGCGTTTATAGGGCTTTTTTGAGGACATGTTTGGAGTCAGGCATGACATCTGAACTTCTGTGTAGGGATATATATATATATACACACACACATGTATGTATATATACACATACACATATATAGGTGTGAAAGTAGCAGAACACTATGCTTGCGCTAATGAAATAATTAACACCCATATGGCTTCTCTGCTATAACACCTATATGTGTGTATGTGTGTAAATACATATAAGTGTGTGTGTGTATATATACCCATATCTAGAAGTTCAGATGTTTTGCCTGCCTCCAAAGACCCCAAAAAAAATGCCCAAAAAAACGCCTGCTGCAAAAACACACCTGGGCGTTTTTGTAGCTGGCGTTTTTTTGGGCATTTTTTGGGCGTCTTTGGAGGCAGGCATAACATCAGAACTTCTGTGTATGGGTATATATACACACACACATGTATGTATATATACACATACACATATATAGGTGTGAAAGTAGCAGCACACTATGCTTGTGCTAATGAAATAAATAACACCCATATGGCTTCTCTGTTATAACACCTATATATGTGTATGTGTATAAATACATATAAGTGTGTGTGTATATATATCCCTACACAGAAGTTCTGATGTTATGCCTGCCTCCAAAGACACCCAAAAAATGCCCAAAAAAATGCCAGCTACAAAAACGCCCTGGTGTGTTTTTGCAGCAGGCAATTTTTTTGGACATTTTTTACACTGGCAGTGAAGGGGTTAAGGGTTTTTTGAGAGGGAGGGGTTAAGTGTGTCCCTAGGGGCGTGTTTCTAACTGTGATTGGCTGTGGCTAGTTGTGTAAGAACAGTGATCAACGGTCCTACATAGTAGAACCGTAGGATCACCATTTTTACACAGGGAGAACTGACAGGCGGCTTTGTTTACATTAGCCGTCTGCCTTTCTCCCGGTGTCACGGACGATCACGAGTGCCCGGCGGACATCGGGTCCACTAGGCACACGCGCGGGGGGGTCCGTGACCGAGCGGGAGCCTCACAGGCTAGCGACGTAGACCTACGTCGCTTTGCCTGTGAGGGGCTGACTGCCGCAGTAAATCTACTGACGGCAGCCGGCAAGTGGTTAATGAACGGAGGGTCAATTGTTCTGGTAAGGAGACATCCTTTTTTTAGAGCACGTGGTGTTGTACTGTTTTCTGGACTCCCCTCTGGATTCCCCTCTATTTCCGCCAACTCGCCTTATCTGCTGCCATAACCCTGGTATTTAGTGTCAAACGGGCAACGTAAATAGTACCTGGGAGGTCGGTAAGTGGTTAAAATGTTTTTTTACAGTTACAAAAAAAAAGTGTAAAAAAAGATAAAAAAATTAAAAAGAAAAATTAAATAAAAAAGCCAAAAATATTTGTCCTTTTATTGTTATTTTCTGTTCTTACTTTTTACTGAATTTAAAATTTACTGCTATACTGTAATGTTTTATTGTTACTGTTTTTCATTGTTAACTTTACTTTGCTTTGCAGATATCCATAAAACAGTAGATGCCATTCTACTGTTTTACTGTACTGTATATAATTTTAATGTAATGTTTTATTGTTACTGTGTTTTATTGTTAACCATTGTTTGCTTTGCAGGTACGCCCATCAGCTGCAGCACTGATTTTTTTTATCTTGACAGCAACAGCGTTTGCTCTCAGCATATATAAGTAAATCAATGATTGCAGCGCTATAGGAGGTAATTTTATCACTGCAGTTAAAAAAAGAGCATATTCGGTGAAGCATAGGGGATGGGGTGGACACAAAGGGGAAATCTCTCATATGCGTCGCCATATATTTTTTTAACACTTTTGGATCTGTTAGCTCATTTACGTCAGGAGGCAATTGCAAGATGATTTTGCCTTTAGGTCCCGGTGTAGCGTGAGAATTACCTACCCCGTGAGAATTACCTACCCCTCGTCACTTCCGGCCAGGAACAGCTGAGCAGCGCAGCAGTGCGCATGCTCACAGGGCCGGATACCTAAAGGGACGACAGAGGAGCAGACTAGTGCGCATGCGCACTAGTATGGAAATAGCACGGTGTACCGTGGAAAAAACCTACCCACGCGGCGGTTAAATAAAACAGCGGGGTTGCAATACGAATCATCTCCGCTCCTGTGGCTGTCACTTCCCTGCTCTCGGCAAGTAAATATAAAAGCGGCTGGCGTCTCCGTAAGTTATCTTTTCATACAGCCGCCGCCGCTTTTATATTTACTTGCCGAGAGCAGGGAAGTGACCGGGACAGGAGCGGAGATGATTCGTATTGCAGCACAGTTGTTTTAATGTAACAGCTGCATTCCATACAGTGCCGTGAACCGGAAGTGACGAGGGGTAGGTTTTTCTCACGGGTAGGTAATTCTCACGGAACACCGGACCTAAGACCCTTCAGTTCTAACTCCCCTGTGTAGTGAATTTTCCTTCTGCTGGCCAGGAGATGTAAAGACATACAGCACTTAAGCTTCATGAGGATACATCTGGTTTATTTCATTTCGGCTCACATATTTATGGGACATTTGAGAGGGAAAAACCAGCCTTCCCAGAATATTTAAAGCTGTTATAGCTGAAAAGGGTGGGCCAACTCAATATTGAACCCTATGGACTAAGACTGGGATGCCACTAAAGTTCATGTGTGTGCAAAGGCAGGCGTCCAAATACTTTTGGTAATATAGTGTATGTCTACTTGGAGTATTTGTGTCCTGCAACAATATTGCCACTTTTGCTGTGTTAACTCTGATACACACAGTGCCAAACTCCCTGGCCAATTTTTTGAACAACTGGTGTGATAAACCAGTGGCCCCCCAATACCACATATTGAAGTGGGGTGTCATCTGAGTATACTTTCATAAGTGTATATGTGTCCTGCAACAGTATTGCCTCTTTTGCTGTGTTAACTCTGATATGCACAGTGCAAAACTCACTGGCCAATTTTTTGTACAACTGGTGTGATAGATCAGTGGCCCCCCAATACCACATATTGAAGTGGGGTGTCATCTGAGTATACTTTCATAAGTGTATTTGTGTCCTGCAACAAAATTGCCTCTTTTGCTGTGTTAACTCTGATACACACAGTGCCAAACTCACTGGCCAATTTTTTGTACAACTGGCGTGATAGATCAGTGGCCCCCCAATACCACATATTGAATTGGGGTGTCATCTAAGTATACTTTCATAAGTGTATTTGTGTCCTGCAACAATATTGCCTCTTTTGCTGTGTTAACTCTGATACACACAGTGCCAAACTCCCTGGCCAATTTTTTGAACAACTGGTGTGATAAACCAGTGGCCCCCATTACCACATATTGAAGTGGGGTATTATCTGAGTATACTTACTATTTAACAGTATACTTTTCTAAGAGTGTTTTAGTCCTGCAAAAATGTGGCCTCTTTTGCTGTGTTAACTCTGATACACACAGTGCCATCTCCCTGGCCAATTTTTTGAACAACTGGTGTGATAAACCTGTGGCCCCCCAATACCACAGATTGAAGTGGGGTGTTATATACCTTTTTCCAGATATACTGCAATTCTCTAGAGACTTGTGTCACAGGGTAATTTAAAAAATGACAGGCAGGAAGAGGCAGACCCTTCCGCAGGGGTGGTAGGGGTAGGGGAGGAGCAGTAGGCCAGAGCCAAAGTGTGAAGTTTCAGAAGGTGTGTTTGATTACGTCAAAGGACGCACCAGACTTGGTTGAGTGGCTCACTCAGCCTTGCTCTTCTGCACCCTCCTCATCCTCTCTATCTGCACCCTCTTCACTCTCTGCTGTGTGCACCCCCAAAGACACCGCCGCAAACACCACCACCACCACCTACCCTCCGCTTGAGTCACTGGAATTATTTTACGACCCATCACAAGACATTTGCGATGCACAGCCATTCTTGGCATCGGATCAGGAAGAGGAGGTAGCAACAGCCGCCACTCAGCATGCTGCCTACTCCGAGATCTCGAATGTTAGTGGTGGGGAAGGTGACGCGGATGATGACGTGTCTATGGACGTCACGTGGGTGGCCACAAAAGAGGAAGAGAAGGGGAGTTCAGAGGGAGAGACGGACCAGCAGATAGGGAGGAGAGGCAGGCGGAACTTGCATTGCACAAGAGGTACAAAGCAGACTGCAAATGTATCAGGAGCGAGCCATCAACCATGTACAGTCACATCTGGCGCTCCCAGGACGTCGGCACAAGGCTCCGCAGTGTGGGCTTTTTTTAATGTGCCCGTTGCTGACAACAGTGTTGCCATCTGCAGCCTTTGCAGTCAACGCATAAGTCGCGGTAAGCCCAACACTCACCTAGGGACAACTGCCTTAAGAAGGCACCTGAACTCCCATCACCGAGCCCAGTGGGAGCAACACCGTCAGAACCCACAAAGCCACACTCCAGGCTCTCACCGTCCAGCCTCTTCTCCTTCTCCTCTCTTCTCACAATTGTCCTCCACTCCACCTTCCATGATGCTGTCGTCACGTTGTTCTGGAAAAAGGCAGGCTTCTGTGGCCCAAATGTTGGAGCGTAAAAAAATGATGACGCCGGAACTGATAGCCCGCCAACTACTGCCATATCAACTGGTGGACTCTGAGGCCTTTCATAAATTTGTGGCCATTGGAACACCACAATGGAAGGTCCCAGGCAGGAAATATTTCTCGCAGAAGGGCATTCCAGAGCTGTATGGCCATGTTCAGCGGCAAGTGAATGTATCTCTGGCACACAGCGTCGGTGCCAAGATACAGATGACCACAGACACATGGTCTAGCAAACACGGGCAGGGAAGGTATATCACTTTTACTGAGTATAAGGAATATCATTTTATAAAGATATTTTTCATGGTATCCTTTTTTATAAAGATGTTTTGCATAGGTGCATTTTAATTTGTACGTTTTTATTGTGGTTGAGGTAGTGTTGAGAAATTGTATAGCGTTGCTGTATATTGTGGTGATATGGGAGAGATATTAAAGACAGCCGGCTCCTATCTGTCCTTTTAAAATGATAAATTTTAGTTAAATGCTTATTTTAAACTTTATTATATATCCATATCTTATGCTGATATTCTCAATTAGGTATTTATGGATATATAGATGTGATTTTGGCCAGTAATCCGTGGTTGTACTGAATGAGGCAGTTTGATATGTTAATTGAGGCTACAATAAAATGGTGCCGAGCATTCCTATATAAACCTGTGCACACTCCACCGTCCAATCATATCCCCCTGAGGAAGACACGTGAACCCTGTGTCATCACGCCTAGGGGAAGGGCAAGGACGGACGGAGCGATACACTATTGTCTAGGTGAGGCTGTCAGCCAACGGCGCACGCTGTGGAGACCGGCGGCGCTGTGCAGTCTCTCCCACTATACCACCACGATTTCCACCATTTACTTGATGCTATTGTCCAAGTGCATGTGTTGCACCTACAAATGTGAGTGAGATTTATCCACCTTTATTTAATAAAAGCTGATTGTTTAAGGATTTCATACACTATTGCAAGTCTTTTTGTTTACATATATACTGCATTGATTGACGCTGCAACTCCTGTGAATGAGAGGAGCCCTGAAGGATATGGATGGATGATCTTTTTGGGATAACGATCTATGCGCTCTTTTTAAGGATTTGAGATGAGCACCCATTCACAAGGGGGTGCATGGCTGGCTGTCCACTGTGACACTCTGGTCACTTCTCTCTGGGAGCACAGATCACTTTAGGATTACATTTTGGACTTTGTTTATTGGCTTTTTGCACTTTGCATACTGGACTTTTATATCTATATATTTTCTCTTTTCTATGAGTATTATATTATATTATATTTACCACTTTATAAGCACTATTGGCACTTTAATATTATGTCACATATAAATATTTTGGGTTTTTAATAGTTTAAGCACAAATTAATTAATTTAATATTTTTTTATTTGTGCAACACCATATATTTATTTCATATCACTTTTACTGACCACTGGGTGAACCTTCTGATAGCCGTCAAGCATGTAACACGTGGCACCCGTGTAGATTTGGTTGTATCACAATGGATTGCATGCAGGCCTGCCTCCTCTTCTCCTCCTCCATCCTCCCTCTCCTCCTCGGCCGACTCCTCCTTTTCCGCTGCTACCGTCTCTTCCGCTGCGCCACCCAAGATCCCCAGAATTTATTCCACATGCCAGGTGAGACGTTGCCATGTTGTGCTGCGTCTGTTGTGCCTGGAAGCCAAGAGCCACACTGGTCCTGCACTCCTTTCAGCTTTGCGTTCACAGGCAGATCAGTGGCTGACACCGCTGAATTTGACAGTAGGTAAAGTGGTGTGCGACAACGGTGCCAATCTGTTGAGCATGCTGAAACAGGGCAAAATAACACACGTGCCATGCATGGCACACGTCCTGAACTTGGTCATGCAGCGATTCATTGCCAAATACCCTGGGGTCCAGGACATCTTGCGGCAGGCCAGGAAAATCTCAGGCCATTTTAGAAGATCTTACACAGCCATGGCTCGCCTTGCTGACATTCAGCGGCGACACAACCTGCCCGTCAGGTGTCTTTTTTGTGACTGCCCGATGTGATGGAACTCAACGTTGCATATGCTAGGCTGCTCCAGCAGAAACGTGCAGTTAACGATTACCTGTACGAACTCTGTGGCAGGACAGGTTCTGGGGAGCTTGGGTTTATTTCACCTCGCCAGTGGCTACTCATGCGGGACGCATGCAGACTTCTTCAGCCATTCGATGAGATCACAAAACTGGTCAGTCACAGCCAGGGTGCCATCAGTGACATCGTACCTTACACCTTCTTTCTGGAGTGTGCATTGCGTCGTGTTAATTGATCAAGCTGTCGAGGAGCAGGAGCAAGAAGATGAGGAAGTTGCAATGTTGGATGAATTCCCAATGGTTGCTACTCCATCTGAGACAAGTCAACAAAAGGAGTCTGAAGAGGAGTCAGAGGAGGATGGTGCCGGGGCGGATGAGGAGGAGCAAGAAGAGCATGCTTTAAACCTTTCTGGGATCCTTGGTGTTATCCATGGATGGGGGGAGGAGAATGAGGACAACTTTATCCTGGATGATGAGCTGGAGCCAGGCCATTACACTGCTTCCAGTTTAGTGCAAATGGGGGCCTTCATGCTCCAGTGTTTTAAGGGGGACTCCCGTATAAAAAGCATAAAGGGCAAGGTCCAGTACTGGGTGGCAATGTGCTTAGACCCCCGATACAAACAAAAAATGGTGAAAATGTTACCAGCATCACAGAGGGCGGTCAGAATGCAGGCCTTGCTGCGAGAAATGCTGCATTCTGCTTTTGCGTGCGCTGGCAGAGGAATTTCCAGTCACAGAGAGAGACAGTTGTGGGTAGCAATCCAACAGCGCATGCAAGAAGAGGGCGGTTTGAAGATGTGTTGATCACTTCAGATATGAGATCCTTCTTTCAGCCGAACCATCAACAGCTGTACTCCGGATCCAGCATCAGGGAATGCCTAGACCGAAAGGTGTCCAACTACATCGGGTTAACAGACGATGTGGACGCTCTGAGGAGTGATGAACCCCTTGACTACTGGGTGGGCAGGCTTGACCTCTGGCCAGTGTCCCATCCGTTCAGCGCAGCAGAGGGAGATCGTGACCGATAAGCAAACTCGCCTAGCTCATGACAGTGTAGACTACTTCACATTTATAAAAATTAATGAGGCATGGATTTCTGAGGAATTCAACTCATGTGACTAGTAGACCATGTTTCATTGAAATTCCTCATGACAGGCCACACATATCCGCCAAACCACCATCCACCCACAACAATTCCTGGTCCTTGTCCTAAATACAGTGGCATAAAGGGCATATCATGTCCATTGAATGCTGTATTTTTGGGGCATTTCATGGCCGACAATTATTTTTTCTGTCAATGCCTAATTAACCTTTAGCCACAGAATACTATGTTCTTAGCTTTGTGGGCTAATTAGCCATGTGGGCTAATTTTTGGGGCCTTTTATAGCCGACACTTACTTATTTATCCTGTGAATGCCAAATGTACCTTCAGCCAGAGAATACTACGTTCTTTGCTGACAGGTAAACCCATGTGGGCTAATTTTTGGGGCCTATACTGGCCGACACTTACTTCTGTATCCTGTGAATGCCTAATGTACCTCCAGCCACCAAATACTACGTTCTTAGCAGTCAGGTAAACCCATGTGGGATAATTTTTAGGGCCTATACTGACCAACACTTACTTCTGTAGGCTGTGAATGCCTAATGTACCTCCAGTCACAGAATACAACGTTCTTTGCTGACAGGCAAACCCATTTGGGCTAATGTTTGGGGCCTATACTGGCTGACACTTACTTCTGTATCCTGTGAATGCCTAATGTACCTCCAGCCACCAAATACTACATTCTTTGCTGTCAGGTAAACCCATGTGGGCTAATTTTTGGGGCCTATATGTAACGCTCCTGCGTTTTCTGAAACAAGATGGATTTGCAGCTGCAGAAAAACTCCACTCAGCAGTCATGTAGAGATACGTTGAAATACCAATTCCAACTCCCAAGACTCATCACTGTGGTCTGTCTGATTCAGCATACAAATATACACACTCAATAAGATATTCCTGGAGTGATAGATGTATATAGCAGTATAGTGGTGATGAGCTGAAGAGACAGGTATGAACAGTGACAATAGGTGAACAGCAGTTGAGAGAAATGTTCATGAGAGTATAGATGGTAACAGGTAGGATGCAGATAGGTTAGCAATCATGTATGGTAGTAGGTGGTAGGATAGCAGATGACATACAGGAGAGACTAACCCAGTGCAAGGATAGATGTTAGTAGGCTCAAGAGCTAGCAATCTAAACAGCAGTGCAGATGATAGTAACAGTCCTTAATATGCAGAGCTAGATAGTGTAAGCTTAGTATGAAGGTTATGGAGGATTCCCCTGCGGGGTACTTATCACTAATAGCAAGCAGTAGTAGAGAGGTTCGGTATGAGCGAGTGATCCGGTAGCGGGACACAGGGATCAGTAGCGAGGTTCCGACAGCGAGGTACGCTTGTAAGCATATGAGCTTCAAGGCAGGTTGAACGAACATGTGAGTGAGAACGCCGGCGGTAGAAATAGCCGCTTTGCGGCGCTCAGTGATGACGGCATCGGTCTTAAAGGTGTATGCGCACCGACCAGAAGACAATGGTGGGACGCATACACTGAACTGGAAAGTGGAATAGGGGTACCAGAGGTACCAGAACATTACACTATACTGGCTGACACTTACTTCTGTATCCTGTGAATGCCTAATGTAACTCCAGCCAACAAATACTACGTTCGTAGCTGTCAGGTAAACCCATGTGGGCTAATTTTTGGGGCCTATACTGGCCGACACTTCTTTATCCTGTAAATGCCTAATGTACCTCCAGCTACAGAATACAACGTTCTTTGCTGACAGGTAAACCCATGTGGGATAATTTTTGGGGCCAATACTGGCCGACACTTACTTCTGTATCCTGTGAATGCCTAATGTACCTTCAGCCACAGAATACTATGTTCTTAGCTGTCAGGTAAACCCATGTAGGCTAATTTTTGGGGCCTGGAATGGCCGACACTTACTTCTTTATCCTGTGAATGCCTAATGTACCTCCAGCCACAGAATACATTGTTCTTTGCTGACAGGCAAACCCATGTGGGCTAATTTTTGGGGCCTATACTGGCCGACACTTACTTCTGTATCCTGTGAATGCCTAATGAACCTTCAGCCACAGAATACTACGTTCTTAGCTGTCAGGTAAACCCATGTGGGCTAATTTTTGGGGCCTTTTATGGCCGACACTTACTTATTTATCCTGTGAATGCCTAATGTACCTTCAGCCACAGAATACTATGTTCTTAGCTGTCAGGTAAAAGCATGTGGGCTACTTTTTGGGGCCTGGAATGGCCGACACTTACTTCTGTATACTGTGAATGCCTAATGTACCTTCAGCCACAGAATACAACATTCTTAGCTGTCAGGTAAAAGCATGTGGGCTAATTTTTGGGGCCTGTACTCGCCAACACTTACTCCTTTATCCTGTGAATGCCTAATTTTTAAGACTGGAATTGGAAATCAATGGGTCTGTAAAGGTTCCGCAAAATTGTGGAATGGATGCGGACCCATTTTACAGATTTGTGAATGGACCCTATATGTATTTGACATGTATTTACCGGCTACTGTCAGTTCTGGCTGATTTATGAAAAAAAAACAACATTTTTTTGCTGTAAAAAATTTTTTTTTTTTAGGGCAACTTTTCCAATTGCAATACTTCAGTAATGTCCATGTGGTGGGACTATTTGTGCACAGCTAGTAAGTCTTTTCTGGCTGTAAATATGACCTAAAGGTTTTTAAAGTTCGCCTCCTATTAAAGTCAATGGGGCCCGCCGCAAACTTGCGGTTCGCGGACATTTGAGAAAATTTGCGGGGGACGTTCGCGAACCACCCTGGCCGATGTTCGTCCATCACTATCCTCTCTCCTTCTCAAAAACAGACCAATTCTCTTCTCTAGATGTTCCATATCTTGTGTTTTCTCCATTATCATAGTGCTTTGTGTGGATTCACCTACATCAGAAGGAATTTTCTGTTCTATATTTTGCCAATTGTTTTTTGTTTTTATTGACATCTACTGTATACTGCATACACTGAAATTTCGTATGTTTTTGTTTTATTTTTTAAATGGATATTTTTAGGTTAATGGGCTGCATTCAAAGAACCAGATCTCATGCAGTAAGAAGGTGTCCAGACACATTTTCCCTAAATATCGCATGCAATCCTGCAACTGGTAATTCAGTTTACCGCTTTGCGGTATATACCGCAAAAGGCTCAAAACTGTCAGTAAATACCGCATGAAAAGGGGTTAAGTCAATTCACAGAAGGAAATAAATAATTAAATGCATGCAGCAATTAAGTAGTGGTCCAGGTATGCGTTTTTTTTAGGAATGTAAAACTATAATAGCCAATTTTGAGTAGTCTCTGCCTTTTTGGATTGGTTCTGTCAACAGTAATGCATAGAAACCAAAATATGGTGTAGCAGAATTTCAAGGCATTGGGCCTGATATGGGTCTGCCAGGGTTACCGTTAACACCAACAGCCCCTTTGAGCTGATTCCGCAAGTGTGAGATGTGAGGCAATGAATAGTCCAGCATCTTTGGTTTGTTTTGTTTATTTTGTATAGGGATGGGAGAAGGGAATGAGTAGGATACTCCTCTGGCTGAAATAGGTACAACTTGGGACACTCTGTGAAAAATGAGGAAATAGTTGGTGTTAATCACCAACAGACCTGTGCAATAGAAATTGTGAAATTAAATATAAATCAATAAATAAATCCAAGTGATCCACAATGAGTGAAAATCAAAAGTAATAGGAAGCCCCAGCGTGAACGTGGGAAACACGTGACAAATGAAATAAACTTATATAATAATATATAATAGCCGCGCTCACCAATATATTAAACCAAATTATATATTCTAAAATTAGTGAATATCACCACTAATATTGTAAACCACATGTAACAAATAAATTGATGATGGCTAAATAACTATAGGTATGATTAACAACTACAGTGACTGTAGACCAACATTCAAAATAAGGTGCAAGTATAATGAATAAATAATGATATGTATCAACATTTTAATGAGTGAATAAATATACCAATTATTAAGAAAATTATTTGGAGTGCAAAAAGTGGCTAGTGCACCTTGGAGTCTAACACCAGGATGCAGAGCTCACATACATCATATAAACAAAGAGAGACTCCATAGTCTAAATAAACACAAGGGTTTATTTAAAGAATAACTCTTATAGTGTAGATGCTTCAAGCAGACGATAAAGACAATACAGGCTGAATTCCCAGGGAACGCCGCTTCCGCGTTCCGGTAATTGCATTCCACCCGGAGCCCGGAAATGACGTGGCAACGTAATGCGTGATGCAATCAGACTTCCCGTCGCGTTTCATCAGCGCGCAGCTGACGTTCTCAAGGTTCATGTCTCAAGGGACATTATTTATTCATTATACTTGCACCTTATTTTGAATGTTGATCTACAGTCACTGTATTTGTTAATCATACCTATAGTTATTTAGCCATCATCAATTTATTTGTTACATGTGGTTTACACTATTAGTGGTGATATTCACTAATTTTAGGATATATAATTTGGTTTAATATATTGGTGAGCGCGGCTATATTATATTATTATTTAAGTTTATTTCACTCTGTGAAAAATGCCTGCAAGCGCCGCTTTGACGCTGGCAGAATGCCGGGCAACGCCCGCCGGTGCCTGGAAAACTGACTTGCTGTCTGTGAACTTGAATCTGACTTCTGACACTTCCTCTTAGCTCAAAAGTCCTTTAAGGTGCTCCCTGTAGTCTTCACTGACTGAGGTAACCTTCTGTACTGTTACTGCTGCTGCAACACTCAACTCTGTGTACCTTGCACTGCACACTCTGCACTGTACACACGTTACTTCGGGGCCCAGCTGCTGGCACCCCCTCTCTCTTTTCAGGGTCAAACTCTGGCACCCCCTTTACTCCGCACTGGCTAACTAGCTCCTGGATCCCTCTGACCTTCTCCGGATTGGTCCCCTCTGCTAGGCAGACCCCCAGGGACAGTTCACAGTACTCAGAAATCTTTCCTGGAACTCGACCCCCACAGCTCCGCTGGTCCTCAGCACACTAGATCCTTCCGGCTGCTCAGCCCAGCCCTGTATTCCCTCAGGCAAGCCGCCTAGGATACCCGATTCTTCCTGTCAGGAGGAGAGACAGCCGTACCCTCCCTCCTGGGACTCTGCTTGTCGCCAAAGACCTTCTGTCATGTACTCCCCACAGGCTTATACCCCCTCCCAGAATGCTGTGCGGCAGAGTCTGCCCTTCCAGGATGGATACAAGCCCGGGTGTGCTATTGGTCACTGCCCAATCAGAGCCCTAATTGGGACACAGTGGGGAGACTCCCTAACACAACCAGCACACCTGGGAGCACATGGCAGCCTACTGAAACATAGCCTTACTGTTAAGCAGACACGGCTCAACTATAGTTTACCTAGCACCTACCCTGTAGGGTGCTGCAATTGAAATATGGAAACTATTGGGGTTGATTTATTTAAAGTATACCTAAAGGGAAAACTTTTTTTTAGTTTTGGATAGAGTGGAGGTGAATTAGAACATCTGTCAGGTTTTTTATTGTCTGTGCCCCAATTAGGGAGATTTACCCTCTCTATATTTGGACTGTTTAACATTATCATTGAAAATAAAGATTAAAGAAAATCCCAAATTTTGGGTTGTCTCCAGAAGAGTAAAAGAGGGGAAATCTTCCAATGGAACACAGATGGAAAAAAAAAAAAACCCAAAACCCTGACAGGGGTTATTTATAACCCTCCCTTACTCTATCCAAAATTAACAAAAAAAGAGTGCCTATAGTTCTACTTTACGGCAAATAGACTGTACATTTAGCAAGTTGCTCTTGAGCTAAGTAAAGAATATCACAATGGTCTAATCCCTTGTTAGAGCATATGTCATTCAGGTACATCTCAAAATATTAAATTTTAATCAAAAAGTTAATTTATTTCAGTAATTCAATTCAAAAAGTGAAACTCATAAATTATACATAGATTCATTACACACAGAGTGATAGATTTTAAAAATGTCTTTCTTTTAATTTTGGTGATTATGGCTTACAGCTAATGGAAGCCCAAAATTCAGTATCTCAGAAAATTAGAATATTACATAAGACCAATAAAAAAAGGATTTTTAATACAAAAATGTTGGTTTAATTAAAAATGATGTCCATGCACAGTATGGTATGCACTCAATACTTGGTTGGGGCTCCTTTTGAATGAATCCCTGCATCAATGTGGCCTTGCATGGAGGCAATCAGCCTGTGGCACTGCTGAGGTGTTATGGAAGCCCAGGTTGCTTTGATAGCGGCCTTCAGTTTGTCTACTTTGTTGGGTCTGGTGTCTCCTATTTTCCTCTTGAAAATACCTCACAGATTCTCTATGGGGTTTGGTTTAGGCGAGTTTGCTGGACAATCAAGCACAATAATACCATGATCATTAAACCAGGTATTGGTACTTTTGGCAGTGTGGGCAGGTGCTAAGTCCTGCTGGAAAATGAAATCAGCATCTCCATGAAGCAGGTCAGCAGAGGGAAGCATGAAGTGCTCTAGAATGTCCTGGTAGAGAGCTGCAGTAGATGACATGGCTCCCCAAATAGTCATTGACTGTGGAAACTTCACACTGGACCTCATGCAACTCTTCTGTGCCTCTCCACTCTTCCTCCAGACTCTGGGACCTTGATTTCCCAATAAAATACAAACTTTTCTTTCATCCGAAAAGAGGACTTTGGACCACTGAGCAACAGTCCAGTCCTTATTCTCCTTAGCCTAGGTAAGAAGCTTATGATGTTGAAGCAGGGTTTCTCAACCAGGGTTCTAATTCCTTCCTCCCGAGGTTACCAGGGGAGATTAGTACCAAAATTACACACATATCTACAGTAAATACCCCTTTTCCACCAATAAAAAAGACACTGTGTATTTTTTATTGGTGGAAGGAGGGTATTTATATACGTGTGTGATTTATGATATTATTTCCATTCAATATTTGGCATTTTTAAAGATATTTTGTATTTACTTAATTTAACTAAGTTTCTTTTGTGTTTCCTGTGTGTGTCCTGGGAAAGCAGCTTCCCTTTGACTTTCTATTCTAGTCACCTTTTTTCCTTTTTTATTATTACATATGCTTCAGGGACCGCACTGACTTAGGCTCCTTTCACACGGGCTTTTCAGGCAGACCAGATCGGATGCTCCATGCAGCCCTATGGAGCGGCGGATGTTAGTGGAGACATCTTTGCCTTCCGCTCTGATCCTGTCCGTGAAACCCTATTTTCCATCCGTCTGGAGGATCGGATTGGATAAGATCGGATGAAAACGGACAGGTGTTCCTTTCTCATCTGATCTCCCATAGAGGAGAGTGGGGATCTAACAGGTCCCTCTCAGCCCAGTGAGCAGAGACGGAGCTGTCATCCGCCTGCTCAGTGGACTCTGTCGGGCGCACCGCCCATGTAAAAGGGGCCTTAGTGAGTTGGCATATTTCTACACTTTAAACAATTTTACCAATTAATTAGCAATGAACATGGACAGGGGTTTAAATTCTTTACTGTATCTATCCCACATGATATTGCATGAGATAAAATACTGCATGATTTCAATATATAAATACTGCATGCAGTATTTTAGTTTTTTTTGTGAATTGCAAAAATATTTTTGAAAAATTATATGAGCTATTTTACCACACATTTTAAAAAGGAAAATACCGCTTCGTGAATGGAGCCCTTTGTTCTTAAATGGATGGATCAAATATATACTGTATGTGTAGTTTTATTGTAATTTTGCATATATCTGACTGGCAACGGTTATCTTGATACAATGGTGATATGCCACTTTTAGATATATTTTTAATGACACCACAGCTTTATATGTATGTTTCTTTTCCCATTTGATTCAGCCTGGAAGTTGTATTTATTTCTTTAGCCGTTGCAACATTGATTTTGTGCTCAAGATGGAGCATTTGAAATGCATCATACAACCCATTTTTGGATAGACATTAACATAATTGTCTCTTGGCATTATAAATGGATGTAGCGTGATGTCGTCTTCCAGCCACTCCCCCTGATGGCGTCTACTAGTACGAAACAAATTGGGCGGGGTCATGGGATGTGACAACATTATGTACTTATGCTTTTGCTAGAAGTTGAATCTAGCAGTACTCTTTGATTAGATGCTTGCATTTTACTACTGCCCATGCTGTTTCTTAACATAGGAGTGAACAATTAGGTTTAATAAACTGCTTGGTTTTAACTATATTCCCCTATGCAAGCTGTTTTTCTCTTTCTCACACTCTGTTTGATGGCATACCCATGCATATCTTGTATAGTGATGTCGCGAACCTAAAATTCGCCGTTCGCGAACGGCGAACGCGAACATCGGCAAATGTTCGCGAACCGGCGAACCGGGCGAACCGCCATAGACTTCAATAGGCAGGCGAATTTTAAAACACACAGAGACTCTTTCTGGCCACAATAGTGATGGAAAAGTTGTTTCAAGGGGACTAACACCTGGACTGTGGCATGCCGGAGAGGGATCACGCAAAAAAAAGTTCTTAAAAATTATAATTTTTTGATAGAGAGCCAATTATTGGAAAAATTAAAAAAAAATAAAAATAAAAAATTTCTTTGGATTTAGCATCTGGGGGGTCTAAAAAGTGTACCTGTGAAGTTTCAGCTCTGTACCATGTCCAGAACCCCTAAAAAACAGCATTTTTCTTATATTTTCAGGAATATGGCTTCTCTGCGGCTGGCTTTTTCTCTTGCAGGCATTTATCGGGCATTTTTTTAGGCAGGCATGTCATTTTTTGTATTTAGTGTCTGGGGGGTCTAAAAAGTGTACCTGTGAAGTTTCAGCTCTGTACCATGTCCAGAACCCCTAAAAAACAGCATTTTTCTTATATTTTCAGGAATATGGCTTCTCTGCGGCTGGCTTTTTCTCTTGCAGGCATTTAGCGGGCATTTTTTTAGGCAGGCATGTCATTTTTTGTATTTAGTGTCTGGGGGGTCTAAAAAGTGTACCTGTCAAGTTTCAGCTCTGTAGCATGTCCAGAACCCCTAAAAAACAGCATTTTTCTTATATTTTCAGGAATATGGCTTCTCTGCGGCTGGCTTTTTCTCTTGCAGGCATTTAGCGGGCATTTTTTTAGGCAGGCATGTCATTTTTTGTATTTAGTGTCTGGGGGGTCTAAAAAGTGTACCTGTCAAGTTTCAGCTCTGTAGCATGTCCAGAACCCCTAAAAAAAAGCATTTTTCTTATATTTTCAGGAATACGGCTTCTCTGCGGCTGGCTTTTTCTCTTGCAGGCATATATATCAGTGGTGGGTGGGCAGTGGCACAGTACACTCTCTGTGGACCTGGCAGCAGTCACTGGCACCCAGGCAACTGCAATTTAAAAAATATATATATATTTTTTTTACTTTGCAAGCTGCTGTGCCACTTTATATATCAGTGGTGGGTGGGCAGTGGCACAGTACACTCTCTGTGGACCTGACAGCAGTCACTGGCACCCAGGCAACTGCAATTTAAAAAATATATATATATTTTTTTACTTTGCAAGCTGCTGTGCCACTTTATATATCAGTGGTGGGTGGGCAGTGGCACAGTACACTCTCTGTGGACCTGACAGCAGTCACTGGCACCCAGGCAACTGCAATTTAAAAAAATATATATTTTTTTTTACTTTGCAAGCTGCTGTGCCACCTTATATATCAGTGGTGGGTGGGCAGTGGCACAGTACACTCTCTGTGGACCTGACAGCAGTCACTGGCACCCAGGCAACTGCAATTTTAAAAAAAATATATTTTATTTTACTTTGCAAGCTGCTGTGCCACCTTATATATCAGTGGTGGGTGGGCAGTGGCACAGTACACTCTCTGTGGACCTGACAGCAGTCACTGGCACCCAGGCAACTGCAATTTAAAAAAATATATTTTATTTTACTTTGCAAGCTGCTGTGCCACCTTATATATCAGTGGTGGGTGGGCAGTGGCACAGTACACTCTCTGTGGACCTGACAGCAGTCACTGGCACCCAGGCAACTGCAATTTAAAAAAATATATATATTTTTTTTACTTTGCAAGCTGCTGTGCCACCTTATATATCAGTGGTGGGTGGGCACACAGTGGCACTGCAGTGGGCACAGTACACTCTGTGGACCTGACAGTCACTGACAGCCCAGGCAACTGCAATAATAAAAAATATTTTTTTTTTCAATTTATTGCAACAAGATGCTGTGCCAACGTATATATATCAGTGGTGGGCAGTGCACTGCAGTGGGTACAGTGCACTCTGTGGACCTGACACAGCACTCACTGCAATTATGACAGAGGAAAAAAAAATATTTTTTAAAATGCCAGGTACTGTGCCTGTGCCACCCGAAATGAGTGTGGTGTGCACACAGTACAGTCTGTGGTAGGTCTGTGGCCTCTCACACACAGCGGGCAGGCAACTGCAGTGTACAATAGATATATATATATATATATATATATATATATATATATATATATATATAAAGAAAAAAATCTATTACCTTACCAGCCCTTAAAAGGGCTTTTGGGGACACTATATATATATATATATATATATATATATATATATATGTATATATATAAATAAAAAAATCCTCAATTACCAGCCCTTAAAAGGGCTTTTGGGGACACTAGATAGATATAGATATATATATATATGAAGAAACAACTCAATTACCAGCCCTTAAAAGGGCTTTTGGGGACGCTAGGTATATATATATATATATATATATATAAAAAAAAAAAAAAACACAAATACCAGCCCTTAGAAGGGCTTTTTGGGGTGCTGATATTACAGCAGTAGTGGACCAAGAACACTGCAAGACCAGGAACACTGACTAACTGTCCCTAGCTTAACAGCAGCAGCAGCAGCAGCAGCTCTCCCTACTCTCACTACACACACTGCTTCAGAATGATCTAAGATGGATGCTGCCTTTGCTTATTTATAGGAGGTGGGAGGGTGTGGGAGGGAGGTACGCTGATTGGCTGGAAATGTGTCTGCTGACTGTAAAGTTCAGGGTCAAAGTTTGCCTCAATGATGTCTTATGGGGGGCGGACCGAACATCGCATATGTTCGCCGGCAGCGGCGAACGCGAACATGCTAAGTTCGCCGGGAACTGTTCGCCGGCGAACAGTTCTATACATCTCTAATCTTGTATAGAAACATATGTGCTGGCGCAGTTGATACCAAGGATTTGTAACCCTTCATGCGTTGTTAGACCACTCATAAAGACAATGGTAATATAGTTGGCTAAGTTCATAGAGCTAAAATCATATAGCTCTCAGGTGCATCTATTATATGCAATAAAATACAAAGTATCAGAGTCCAATATAGATGAATCCGTCACCAACAAGGCTTCATATGGGGTCCTGGGGAGGCACAAGTCCCGATGTGAAACACAGCTGCTAGATGTATACCTCCACCTCACCGCGTGCACACACCCCAAAGCATATCCTCTTACCAGATATCTCTGTTAATGTCGCCTGTAGCAAGTATCACTTTCATCTAGTCTTTCCTAGAACTCCAAGCACTGTAAAATCTGCTCACGGCTGCAATCCTCGGAGTAGTGGTGCATAGGAGGGAGTAAAAATTCACATAGGGCAATATTGTTTGGTATAAAAAGTGCACCTTTATTATAAAAATTCCCCCTCTCCCATTACACTTACATCACAAAAGACAATTGACAGCATGTAACGTAGGCACTACGGTCCCTGTCTGCCGCTTACCGGTCTCCCGCCCGCTTCGCATCGTTCCGGAAGCTCCCGATTCTCGTGGCTGGACAGCGTCCTGTTGCCTAGGTGACCACGCAAGTCACCGCCCTAACGTGTTTCGCTCTCCATTGAAGTCCTCTGACGAAACGCGTTAGGGCGGTGACTTGTGCGGTCACCTAGGCAATGGAATGCTGTCCAGCCACGAGGATCGGGAGCTTCCGGAACGGTGCGAAGCGGGCGGGAGACCGGTAAGCGGCCGACAGGGACCACAGTGCCTACGTTACATGCTGTCAATTGCCTTTTGTGATGTAAGTGTAATGGGAGAGGGGGAATTTTTATAATAAAGGTGCTCTTTTTATACCAAACAATATTGCCCTATGTGCATTTTTACTCCCTCCTATGCACCACTACTCCGAGGATTGCAGCCGTGAGCAGATTTTACAGTGTTTGGAGTTCTAGGAAAGACTAGATGAAATTGATACTTGCTACAGGCGACATTAACAGAGATATCTGGTAAGAGGATATGCTTTGGGGTGTGTGCACGCGGTGAGGTGGAGGTATACATCTAGCAGCTGTGTTTCACATCAGGACTTGTGCCTTCCCAGGACCCCATATGAAGCCTTGTTGGTGACGGATTCATCTATATTGGACTCTGATACTTTGTATTTTATTGCATATAATAGATGCACCTGAGAGCTATATGATTTTAGCTATATGAACTTAGCCATTTAATGTTTAATTTATAGCGCTACTTGTGCTTATTGATTTGTTGATACGCACCTTATATATATGTTGATTGTGTTTTAGGCAGCTGCTCCTTTTTAGATTTTATTTATTTATTTGTGCACATGTGCAAACTGCTGCATGAACTGTTAGCGCTGGGTGATTGAGTTTTTAAGTTTTCTTAGTGCTCGGTCCTTTTCTTTTATAATGGTAATATAGTGTTGGTAAGAGTCTTGTGCATGCATTGTGTTGAGCATTGATCACTGGGTGATTTCAGGGTCAAGAGTTATCATGAAGAGTTAATGGTGGGAAGATTCTCTTTGCTTTTTTGGACTCCGGATCAATTATTTTATTTCTAGACGTTTTATTGACACTTATGGACATTATGATGTGGCGATTAGTTTTATTTATGTGAATTACACTTTATTTTCACTTTGGAGATCACAATCTTCATATCTCGCTGATTGTAATAATACATATTAAGATTCACATTGTCTATATTTGAGTATAAAACATTTTCACTCTGGCATCGATCCTTATATTGTATAACAGCATCACTGCACTATTCCTTTAATAATTGGTCTAAATTGACATCACACATTTTAGTTTTTTAATTTTTCATTTATATTCCCAGCAGCCATATTAATAATGTGCTTAGCTGGCATAGAGAAAGCAAAAGGAGTGATGCTGAAACAACTACCTAATTGATAGCTAGCTCTTCAACTGTAAACACTTGAGCTACTTTTTTTTATATTAAATAGAGTATTTTCCCTTAATTATTTTTAGATTATAATTTACAGCATGGGGTATTAGAGCCCATCAGGCAGCTGATATTGCACCCAAGACTTTTTTTGTGTAAGAACAGTGTGCACCTAAATCACCTCACGTGACATCACTCACATTACTTGCACCCCCCCCCCTTTCTCACAGATAAAATAAAAGTTAGGCATACACCAGTTATTTCTATTAGCCCTGATTGAAGTCTTGAGTCTTCAGGCTTTTTTCACTCTAAACCAATTTAAGTCACAGAGCAACTTTCCCCCCCCCCCTTTCTGGGGATGTTTATGTTCTGCATATTATACCTTTTAGATTTTTCTGTCTTCTTAACCTGCTGCCATCCGCGCTACAGCCTATATATGGCTGCAGCGCGGACTTGAATTTTCGGGAGGCCGTTTTTAAACAGCCTCCCAGAAAGACTCTCCCCGTGCGCTCCCGCGAGCGCACATCGGGGAGAATCTGTGTTGGCCGTGTCCCTTGGACACGGCCGATCACAGATCGTGGTGAATGGCCAATCACAGCGGCCATTCCCCCACGTGATCAAGCCGTCCAATGAGAGATGATCTCATATGTAAACATATGAGATCATCTCTCATCGCCGGCGCTCCTTCCTCACACGGAGCCTGCAGTGTGAGGAAGGAGGGGGAGCCTCACAGTGCCGGGGACATACAGGAATGTAATCAGGGCACTGATCACCAGTACCCTGATTACTAAAGGTAAAAAAAATACACAAATTGCCCCCCATCAGTGCCCACAGTGCCCGCCTCAGTGCCCCCATCAATGCCCACAATCAGTGCCCATAGTGCTGCCAGTCAGTGCCCATCAGTGCCTGCTCATCTAGGCACTGATGAGCACTGACTGGCAGCACTATGGGCACTGAGTGTGGGCACTGATGGTGCTGCCCATTAGTGCTCATCAGTGCCGCCCATCAGTGCTCATCAGTGCCACCCGTCAGTGTCCATCAGTGCCATCCGCCAGTGCCCATCAGTGCCGCCTCTCAGTGCCCATCAGTGCCGCCTCTCAGTGCCCAGCAGTGCCACCTCTCAGTGCCCAGCAGTGCCGCCTATCAGTGCTCATCAGTGCCGCCTATCAGTGCCGCCTATCAATGCCCATCAGTGCGGCATATTAGTACCTCCTCATCAGTGCCCATAAGTGCCACCTCATCAGTGCCCATAAGTGCCACCTCATCAGTGCCCATCAGTGCAGCCTATCAGTTCCCATCAGTGCCGCCTCATCAGCGCACATCAGTGAAGGAGAAAAATTTATTTTCAAAATTTACTCGCAGAAAATAAGAAAAACTTTTTTTTTTTCTTTCAAAATTTTCTGTCTTTATTCTTTTTTTTGTAAAAAATAAAAAAGCCAGAGATGATTAAATACCACCAAAAGAAAGCTCTATTTGTGTGAAAAAAAATGATAAAAATATCATATGGGTATAGTCTAGCATGACCGCGCAATTGTCAGTCAAAGTGTGACAGCACTGAAAGCAGAAAATTGGCCTGGATGGGAAGGGTGTTTAAGTGCACAGTAGGCAAGTGGTTAAACACAGTATACATCATTTTTGGGGACAGATAGGGCTTAAATGTACAAGGTAGTAGCAAATGTGGTAAAAATTAGAAAATAAAGCTGTTTCCTGTAATTTGTCCTGTAATTAAGTTTAAAGTGGTTGTAACCATTTAAAAATGCTCCTGTCCCTTTAAGGCATATAGCATAGTGATTTTGCCATGTCAATTGCCCCTTTCTATGTTGTACAATACCTGGTTGTTTCTGCCTGGTCCTGTCTTCCCCTGTTTAAATTACCACATATTTTATGGCTGCTGATCCATGATAGGGTGGTCAGATTATGTGCCTCTGCCATCCAGCTATCTCCTTTAGCATCTCTGCATCTCCCCCTCCCTCTCTCCCTGTCCCTTCTGTAGTCTGTGTGAGAGCCAATCTCCTCCTCGTCTCTCCCCTCTCCTCCTACCTAGATAGAGCAATGCTATTCCCCTGAAGCTACTCCTCTCCGCTTCTCTTTGATAATTAGTTCCCACCCAGGATAATTCTGACATTTCTCTTCTACATGTAAAAATCTGTATTTTCTTTCTAGAAAATTACTTAGAACCCCCAACATTTTATATACAGTGAGGGAAAAAGTATTTGATCCCTTGCTGATTTTGTATGTTTTCCCACTGATAAAGAAATGATCAGTCTATAATTTAAATGGTAGGTTTATTTTAACAGTGAGAGACAGAATAACAACAAAACACATTTCAAAAAAGTTATAAATTGATTTGCATTTTAATGAGTTAAATAGGTACTTGATCCCCTATCAATCAGCAAGATTTCTGGATCCCAGGTGTCTTCTATACAGATAACAAGCTGAGATTAGGAGCACTCTCCTAAAGGGAGTGTTCCTAAACTCAGATTGTTACCTGTATAAGAGACACCTGTCCACAGAAGCAATGAATCAATCAGATTCCAATCTCTCCACCATGGCCAAGACCAAAGAGTTGTCCAAGGATGTCAGGGACAAGACTGGAAACCTACACAAGGCTGGAATGGGCTACAAAGAGGTGTTCTGTGCAGCGGTCAGAACTAAAGTTGGTTAAATGGTCAAAACAGATATAGGGACACGGGTATTCTATATTTTTAAATAATAACAAGTTTATTAATGAAAAATTTGACTTATAATCATAACCGTACAGTATATAATTCTTTATGTACCAGTATATTAATGAGGAACAAGACATACAACATAAAACGATAAACATATAACATAGTACCGGCCGGTGCATATTAATTCGATCACAGGGCTAATTTTCACTGTTTTTGGTCAAATACCGGGAGTATATCTTCCTGTGATTCGTGTCTGTGGATAAACGGAGTGTAGTACAAAAAAAGGGGGGGGTGTTTTCAAAATTAAGATGTTCTGAAAAGATTGGAACAAACATAACCCCTGAGGATTGGGACTTTCAACGGCAAGAATCAGGACTTGAGTATGAAAAAATATAAATTTTATTCTACATATAATAAAGATTGCAGATGTAAATAACTGCGCTGGAGCAATAATAGTAGGAGCTGCAGCTTTAGTGGGAAACACTAGAGGCAAATATATGTTGGAAAGCTGCGCTAACAAATGATATAGCAAATATAAGAACAATGGGAATTTGAATACAGTCCAAGTTCATAAAAGAGTATCCAGGTCAAGTGTAATAGTTCAAGGAAGCCTCCAACAGACTCCGAGTAAAATGGGAAGACGTGCTGACGTCACCACTGTGTGGCCGGAAGTCGGGCGGCGGCGGCTGTGATCCTGCTCAACGCTTTTTATCCTTTGATTTATTGTGAGTGTTATTCCATTTGTTTTTCTATTAAATTGTATATACCATCTACACTATTGTGGCCCCACTCTTCTCTTGCATATGTTTGCTTGGCTTTGATGAGGACGAGATAGCTGGTGCTGTTTTTATCCCTGATTGCATTCGGTGGGAGAGGTGACTTACGCTGGAGCTGGCTTTGAGGATATTTGGTGTATACCCATGCCTAAAACCTGTATCCTTCTGGTAAGCGCATACCCCTTATGCATGCTTCACAGCGGTTGACCGAGTGCTCTCTGGTGGTGGACTTTCTTTTACTCGGAGTCTGTTGGAGGCTTCCTTGAACTATTACACTTGACCTGGATACTCTTTTATGAACTTGGACTGTATTCAAATTCCCATTGTTCTTATATTTGCTATATCATTTGTTAGCGCAGCTTTCCAACATATATAATAAAGATAAATTGTACATAATCACATATCAAGTATATAATAAAAACAAGGTCATAGATACGTCTTGGAACCAGAAGGGTCTGAGGTGTCTGGATCGGACTAGACGCGTTTCGGTCCAAATGCCTTTCTCAATGGTCCACAAAACACCAGAGCTCAGACTAGGAGCATAAAAGGTAACAATGAGTATAATACAAAAAATGGGTATAAGGTTAGATTCAACATGTATTAAACAATGTTAAGAGCGATAATACACAAAATTCATTATACATAGTGTTTGTCGTATTTAGATGTAACAAAGAGGAGGGGCAAAAAATGCCTCTATAATTACGTACCAGATATGTAGGACCTCTGTGAAATCCAGGACGTGAGACCAAAAAGATGGGCCTTAGTGGATGAGAAAAAGGCCTTCAATTGACTGTGGCCGCAAATAGTATATGCTAATCAAATTAGGTCTATACAGGATAGACTAAAGCAATATGTTAATATTTGTATGGGTTTCCAGGGGAGATTTCAATATTTGTAAGCCAAATACACAGTGGTATGGCAAATGACAGTGAGAAAAGAGCTCCACGGACAGAAAATCCCACGAGGATCTCCAAAATGAGGTCCGAAACGCACAGGTCATCTAGGGAGTTATGAAAAGAAATAAAAGAAAAATTCAATGAAGTCTGTCTTATATGAAAAATAAAAGGGAAAATGGGACAGAATATTGTGGGTACAGAATACCTGTAAAATAGTAGTAGGATAGGTATGTCCCCCAATGGATTTATGATGCTGGGACGTGTCCAGCCATACATCCCTGTTGACATGGAATATGTCAAGCCTGAAATCATGAGGGATATCAAGGGGTAAATAGGTAAGGAGTAAGTACAATGGAATGGAATAGATAAGGAGTAAATGCGATAGGATGAAATGAAAGTTACTGGATGGGAGAAAAAGTTGTGCTAATAGGAGTATCACAGGGTGTACAGGTATCAGAATGAAAGTTAGCCAGAGTTCAATGGCGGAGAGCAGATATCCTAGGAAGGATAGAGATGGCTGAATAGAAGGAGAAGAGTCCCAGTGAAAGTTTCAAAAGGTGCCCAAATGCCAAGAATAAGTATTGGTAAAGGTATAGTAGTAAAAGCGGGTCCTATGAGCAATTTTCGAAGATCCAGAGAGAAAATAACTTACCTGTATAGGTCTGTGCATAGGAGTAATGGCGGCGCGCTCTGAATCGAGCGCGGTCCGCCATTAAGTACGCCGGCGCATGCGCCGGAGCCTCCGTCCAAACTCCTCCCAGGACGAGTGCGGACCAATAGAGGTCCCCCGTGTCTGGAGCGCACCGACGCCGCCCACACAGGGTTGGCCGCGGCGTGCGTTCCGGGCACGCCGACGCGCAATATCCGGGTCTGAATTCCCGCCTATGGCGGGATCAGGTGACCGGTGACGGGGCAGAAGAACGCCCCCATGTGCGCCGGGGGGAGAATCTGTGCGGGGAGCATGTAATGTCACTGACACTAAGCTGCAAATAAGGGGACAAAGCCAAGACTGTAGACATATAAACAAGGCAAACTCTATGTTTACATAGAAATACAAAAATGAAAAGACGGATATCAATTACTAATGGGTATTTGTGATAACATTCAATAGGGACAGGAGCAAAAAATCACTCAGGAAAGATGTATTGAATGGCCATATGTTTACATGAAAAAAGGGGCAAATGTACAAGAGGGATTTGGATTAATATTGAATACTTTGAAATAGCCCTCAAATGAAAAATCAGAGCAAAAAAGCTACTGCAAAGAGGGTATATTGAGTAACCACCAGGTGGTGCTTGTATATTGAGTGATGTGGAAATCCATAAGTTATCTGTGGTTAAATGACAACACTACGCGATAATGCTCCTCTGTGCAATATCTGTTTCATCCTAAAATTACCAAAAGTCAATACTCATAACATATGTTGACAGGTTCTCTTTTTTCCTTCCCATTCATATATATAGAACAAATCAAATTTTCCACATCACTCAATATACAAGCACCACCTGGTGGTTACTCAATATACCCTCTTTGCAGTAGCTTTTTTGCTCTGATTTTTCATTTGAGGGCTATTTCAAAGTATTCAATATTAATCCAAATCCCTCTTGTACATTTGCCCCTTTTTTCATGTAAACATATGGCCATTCAATACATCTTTCCTGAGTGATTTTTTGCTCCTGTCCCTATTGAATGTTATCACAAATACCCATTAGTAATTGATATCCGTCTTTTCATTTTTGTATTTCTATGTAAACATAGAGTTTGCCTTGTTTATATGTCTACAGTCTTGGCTTTGTCCCCTTATTTGCAGCTTAGTGTCAGTGACATTACATGCTCCCCGCACAGATTCTCCCCCCGGCGCACATGGGGGCGTTCTTCTGCCCCGTCACCGGTCACCTGATCCCGCCATAGGCGGGAATTCAGACCCGGATATTGCGCGTCGGCGTGCCCGGAACGCACGCCGCGGCCAACCCTGTGTGGGCGGCGTCGGTGCGCTCCAGACACGGGGGACCTCTATTGGTCCGCACTCGTCCTGGGAGGAGTTTGGACGGAGGCTCCGGCGCATGCGCCGGCGTACTTAATGGCGGACCGCGCTCGATTCAGAGCGCGCCGCCATTACTCCTATGCACAGACCTATACAGGTAAGTTATTTTCTCTCTGGATCTTCGAAAATTGCTCATAGGACCCGCTTTTACTACTATACCTTTACCAATACTTATTCTTGGCATTTGGGCACCTTTTGAAACTTTCACTGGGACTCTTCTCCTTCTATTCAGCCATCTCTATCCTTCCTAGGATATCTGCTCTCCGCCATTGAACTCTGGCTAACTTTCATTCTGATACCTGTACACCCTGTGATACTCCTATTAGCACAACTTTTTCTCCCATCCAGTAACTTTCATTTCATCCTATCGCATTTACTCCTTATCTATTCCATTCCATTGTACTTACTCCTTACCTATTTACCCCTTGATATCCCTCATGATTTCAGGCTTGACATATTCCATGTCAACAGGGATGTATGGCTGGACACGTCCCAGCATCATAAATCCATTGGGGGACATACCTATCCTACTACTATTTTACAGGTATTCTGTACCCACAATATTCTGTCCCATTTTCCCTTTTATTTTTCATATAAGACAGACTTCATTGAATTTTTCTTTTATTTCTTTTCATAACTCCCTAGATGACCTGTGCGTTTCGGACCTCATTTTGGAGATCCTCGTGGGATTTTCTGTCCGTGGAGCTCTTTTCTCACTGTCATTTGCCATACCACTGTGTATTTGGCTTACAAATATTGAAATCTCCCCTGGAAACCCATACAAATATTAACATATTGCTTTAGTCTATCCTGTATAGACCTAATTTGATTAGCATATACTATTTGCGGCCACAGTCAATTGAAGGCCTTTTTCTCATCCACTAAGGCCCATCTTTTTGGTCTCACGTCCTGGATTTCACAGAGGTCCTACATATCTGGTACGTAATTATAGAGGCATTTTTTGCCCCTCCTCTTTGTTACATCTAAATACGACAAACACTATGTATAATGAATTTTGTGTATTATCGCTCTTAACATTGTTTAATACATGTTGAATCTAACCTTATACCCATTTTTTGTATTATACTCATTGTTACCTTTTATGCTCCTAGTCTGAGCTCTGGTGTTTTGTGGACCATTGAGAAAGGCATTTGGACCGAAACGCGTCTAGTCCGATCCAGACACCTCAGACCCTTCTGGTTCCAAGACGTATCTATGACCTTGTTTTTATTATATACTTGATATGTGATTATGTACAATTTATCTTTATTATATGTAGAATAAAATTTATATTTTTTCATACTCAAGTCCTGATTCTTGCCGTTGAAAGTCCCAATCCTCAGGGGTTATGTTTGTTCCATATTTATCAGGGATGTTGGCAAGATCCCAGGTTTAAAACACAGAATTCGAATTTATCTTCTCTTCTGAAAAGATTGCGGTTTTGGAAGGTAGGTCTGATGGGATGGCTATTTTCCATTTAGCATCATTGGAAAGTAAATTCTGGGGTGCCGGTGTGCAGTCCGGAGTCTGTCCTGATACTTTTGACTCCTGTGGTAATTACCATTGCTTCACCTTTTTAAATTTCCTCCCTTTTACTTTTCCAGATGCTGGTTGGATAATTGATTTCTCAGCAGTTTGTAGGTAGAAAGAAATGGGGATTTCCTGTGATTCGTTGTCACATATGGGTCCCTTTATTGCGGGTGTATAGAGTGGTGTCAGGGGTATTTTGCTGGTGGTTAATAATACCGTATGTCTTTTGGGGACTATGCAGAGTGTATTTTGTAGGGCGGATAGGTGTTGGGTTTAACTTTCAAAGTTATTTCTTATAGGGCATCTTTAATCCCTTCTCCCCACTCTGTCAGCGGTTTGGCCGATACTTCACCCCTCTACTGATGTGTATCAGTGCGTTTGGGGACTATGCAGAGTGTGCTTTTATAGGGCGGGTAGGTAATGGTTACTTCAATACCACTCCTTCGGTACCCGTCTATTCGAATGCACCGCTCACCTATTGTTTTTCCCCACTCTGTCAGCCATTGGCTGATTCTTCACCCCTTCTTCTGATGTGTTCCAGTACAGTCTTGCACTTACCTGACCTTCACTCTATAGCCGCTCGTTCCGTTTTCTATCTTCCGCTGCTTCCTTGTTGCGGTTGCCGATCCCCGTCTGGAACGAAGCTACGCCACTTAGAAGCGAAACGCGTTGACGTCATCACCACCGCCGGCACGCCCACCAGTGTCTCAGACGCGGACAACGGAGAAAGCGAAAGGAAGCAAGAGGTCGGGGATCGGCGACCGCAACAAGGAAGCAGCGGAAGATAGAAAACGGAACGAGCGGCTATAGAGTGAAGGTCAGGTAAGTGCAAGACTGTACTGGAACACATCGGAAGAAGGGGTGAAGAATCAGCCAATGGCTGACAGAGTGGGGAAAAACAATAGGTGAGCGGTGCATTCGAATAGACGGGTACCGAAGGAGTGGTATTGAAGTAACCATTACCTACCCGCCCTATAAAAGCACACTCTGCATAGTCCCCAAACGCACTGATACACATCAGTAGAGGGGTGAAGTATCGGCCAAACAGCTGACAGAGTGGGGAGAAGGGATTAAAGATGCCCTATAAGAAATAACTTTGAAAGTTAAACCCAACACCTATCCGCCCTACAAAATACACTCTGCATAGTCCCCAAAAGACATACGGTATTATTAACCACCAGCAAAATACCCCTGACACCACTCTATACACCCGCAATAAAGGGACCCATATGTGACAACGAATCACAGGAAATCCCCATTTCTTTCTACCTACAAACCGCTGAGAAATCAATTATCCAACCAGCATCTGGAAAAGTAAAAGGGAGGAAATTTAAAAAGGTGAAGCAATGGTAATTACCACAGGAGTCAAAAGTATCAGGACAGACTCCGGACTGCACACCGGCACCCCAGAATTTACTTTCCAATGATGCTAAATGGAAAATAGCCATCCCATCAGACCTACCTTCCAAAACCGCAATCTTTTCAGAACATCTTAATTTTGAAAACACCCCCCCCTTTTTTTGTACTACACTCCGTTTATCCACAGACACGAATCACAGGAAGATATACTCCCGGTATTTGACCAAAAACAGTGAAAATTAGCCCTGTGATCGAATTAATATGCACCGGCCGGTACTATGTTATATGTTTATCGTTTTATGTTGTATGTCTTGTTCCTCATTAATATACTGGTACATAAAGAATTATATACTGTACGGTTATGATTATAAGTCAAATTTTTCATTAATAAACTTGTTATTATTTAAAAATATAGAATACCCGTGTCCCTATATCTGTTTTGACCATTTAACCAACTTTAGTTCTGACCGCTGCACAGAACACCTCTTTATATGCATTTTTAGGTTAGGTCAAAAATGTATTATCTAAATACAGGGACCTCTAATAATAACAATTGTGAAACCTATGCTCCTTACAATAACCTTATGCTATGGAATGGGCTACAAGACCATTGTGAAGCAGCTTGGTGAGAGGGTGACAACAGTTGGTATTATTCCTAAATGGAAAAAACACAAAATAACTGTCAATCTCCCTCGGTCTGGGGCTCCATGAAGATCTCACCTCATGGAGTTTCAATGATCATGAGAAAGGTGAGGAATCAGTCCAGAATGACACATGAGAATCTTGTCAATGATCTAATGGCAGCTGGGACCATAGTCACCAAGAAAACAATTGGTAGCACACTACACCATGAAGGACTGAAATCCTGTAGCGCCCACAAGGTCCCCCGGCTTAAGAAAGCACATGTGCAGGCCTGTCTGAAGTTTGCTAATGAACATCTGAATGATTCAGAGGAGAACTGGAGGAAGATGTTGTGGTCAGATGAGACCACAACTGAGCTCTTTGGCATCAACTCAACTTGCTGTGTTTGGAGGAGGAGGAATGCTGCCTATGACCCCAAGAACACCGTCCTCATCGTCAAACATAGAGGTGGAAACATTATGCTTTGGTTGGTATGAGAGTCGTTATTCTGTCTCTCACGGTCTCGCTGTTAAATTAAACCTACCATTAAAATTATAGACTGATACATTTCTTTGTATATATATATATATATATATATATATATATGTATATACAGTGTACAGTGTTTGTGTGTGTATATATATTGTGACAGGAAGTCAGGTAAATCTGTGGATGTAGTCACCGACAGGAGATACATTTCCACCTGGTGTAGAAAGTTCACCAATTACTATAGGGTGTCGGCTGAAAAGGTAGCCAGGACGGCTTAAGGAAGTTGAAAGGCTTTCAGCTGTTCGGGATGAGGAAGTTAAGGTCTCTATAATTTGTCCAAAAGAAGTCTAAGGATTGCTGCCTCCTGTCGCCGTGTGGGCTGGGAGAGGAGGACAGTCAAGATGTGTGCCCCCTGAAAGCTGTGTGAGCATGGGAAGACCTCCTGAAGTGATGTGAAGCTGAGGGTAACAAGTGTGAAGACTACTCAAGGTGAGGTCTTGGATCGTTTCTAAGTGAAAAGAAACCAATGGACATTTCCTGTGTGAAGGGGAAATTAATTAAGACAGAAGACTACTCAAGGTGAGGTCTTGAACTATTTCTATGTGGAAAAAAATAAATGCACTGTTTGCTATGTGAAGAGACAAACAAAGGAATGTGTTCTATGTGAAAGAGAAAAGGGACATGTTTAATGGACATTTGTTGTATGAAGTAAAACATGGACTGTTGAGAGTCTGCTGTATGATCAGCCAAGTCTGCCCAACAGTAGGTTGGGGACAGACTTCATAAGATAGGTTCCGGTATGTGAGAAGGTAGCCGCCCACAGTGGCAAGGATTTATTTTGTGTTTTATTTTTATTTTGATGTTTTTGATGCTTGCACTTGTGTGAAGAAAATAGCAAGAATAAACAAACTGTTTTGTTTGCACCACTTCTCGGCTATCTCCCTGTGTAATGAATCCCCCCAAGGGGTCATCCACACCTACCACTGAGCTAATCAACCCCACATATGGTGGAGGTATGCATTGGGCAGAAGCAGAGATCCCTGCAAAGAAGTGCATATGTTTGATGAACTTTGTCTGGTGCATGAGATTGCACAATCTATGTGTGCAGGAGAGAAGATCCTGAAAGAGAAAAAAACGTGTTTTAAAGAGACAGTGGTCTCAACATTTTTGATGGACTTTGTTTTGTCTGGTGCATGAGATTGCACAAACTGTGTGTACAGGAAAGGAGATCCTGCAAGAGAGAGAAAAACTACTAAGTTTTAAAGAGACAGTGGTCTCAAAATTTATTGTGAAGTTATTGAAGATGGGGCGATCAAAACGCCTGAAAGATGCAAAGATCGCTGAAATGAGAGACCGGATTCTATGGATGGAGGGGATGCTACCGTCTGAACGAGCCCCATCCATGCCTGAACAGAATCTGCTAAAGAGAAAGGTTGTTGTCCCTAGCAACACTGAGGAAAATGCAGATTTTCAGCGGAGCTTTGCAGCTCAACAAAAGGCTCACCAAGAGAGCATGGCAGGCTGGAAGCAGAGACGCCAGCAGCCAATGGAGACAATCGGTTTGGAGGAAACCGAGTATGTGTGCAGGGCTGAGGTGGATGCCTTGAAACGGAAAATGGAACGAAGGAACGAGCCCTGGAGTTGCTTAAAATGGAGCATAGAAAAGTGCAGGCTCAGGTGTTCCAGTGGGAAGAATCCACTGCTCTTCTTTTTTCCGAGTTGCAAAACGTGGAGAGACTATAATGGAGAAAGATACCATCCTCATGGAAAAGGAAATTGAAATTCAGACTTTGCAGAAGCAAAGTATGTGTGATATGTTGGAGTTGTGTAATCAGCTGGAAAAAAGTCTTGAGTCTTTGGAAGCTACCAAAATAGACCTGCAGGGGGTGCAGGAACAGAATGTCGCGCTGAAAACGACATTGTCTCTCAGCGACAAGGAGAAAAGTGAAAGAGAGGCTAAATTACTGAGTACTGTGTATGAGCTCACCACTTGGAGCAATGTGGTAGATGAATTGTGTATGGACTGTGAAAGTTGGAAAGATGAAGCCCAACGTGTCCAGCAGCAGCTAAAGGAGAAAGAAACCTGTGTGGCAGAATTACAGTCTCATTCTCAGAAACTAGCCAATGAGATGAAGGCTCTTATGCAGGGAAAAGGAGATTCTGAACACAAGAGAAAAAAAGTAGAGGCACAGCTGCAGGAATTGCAAGTCAAGGTGTCAGAAGGTGACCGATTGTGTGCTAAGCTGTCAGAGAAGGCAAACCAACTGCAGGTTGAGTTGGACAATGTCACAAATCAGATTTCTCAAGCAGACAGCAAATCTAGAGAAATTGCCAAAGATTTTTCTATCTTGGAATCGCAGCTGCAAGACACTCAGGAACTCTTACAGGAAGAGAGGTGTCAAAGGCTGAGTTTTAGCACAAAGCTCAAACCAATGGAAGATGAGAAAAATGGCTTCCTGGAACAATTAAGAGGAGGAGGAAGCAAAGAAAATCCTATCAGAGCAAGTCGCAACACTGCAAGCTCAGATAGGCGATATGAAAAAACGCATGGAAGAAAGCGTTGGTTTATTAGAAAATGTTGAAAATGTGAAAAAGAGGTTTGATCAGATGCTTGGTGAGGAGAAGACTGTGTCTGCAAAATATGCAGAAGAACGCGACCGTGCAGAAGCGGAGGCGCGTGATAAAGAGAGCAAAGCCCTGTTCTTGGCTCGCTCCTTGGAGGAAGCTCTAGAGTGTAATGTTGAACTAGAAAGAGTTAACCAACAGCTGTGTACAGAAATGGAAGATTTGGTCAGCTCCAAGGATGATGTTGGGAAAAGCGTTCAGGAGCTAGAAAAGTCTAAGCGAACCTTAGAACAGCAAGTAGAAGAGATGAAGATTCAGTTGGAAGAACTTGAAGAGGAATTACAGGCAACAGAGGATCTGTCCCAAAGAGGGGATAGTGTGCCTGATGCAGTTTTTAGAAGGATCAGTGTTTTGGGGTCTGTCCTGTGTGAGCATCAGAAATGTGATGACATGTGGCTTGAATCACCCCTCTGGAATAAACAGTTCCTTCAAAAACTTCAAGCATTGGAAAATGTATCAGTAGAGCTTCAGCAAACAAAGGAGTTGTGTAAGAGATGTGGTGATTTCTCAGTTCAGGCTGAAAACCTAGTGGAGAAAACTAAAGAGGAGAAAACTAAAGCAAGTGATATAAAGCTGGGAGAAAAAAGCAAACACCACCTAGTGGAGAAAACTAAGGCTGTTGGTGAAAACGTGAAGCAAATGAATAAGTGCCTTTCAGGGAATATTTCCAAAATGGAACTGGTGAAAGACAGGTGGCAGAAGTTTGATCGTGATCTTGAGATGCATTCCATGTGGAATTCAGATAGAGAAAAGGAACTAGGTGACCTTGAGCGATCAAATAGTTCAGCAGAAAGTGCATTGAAGAAACCTGTAAAAGAATGTGCTGCAGTTCCATGCTTCTTCACTGATGCAGAGAGGAGGTCTATAATGGATACCACCCAGATCGCTGGGTTCAACGGTGTTGTTACAGTGTAATCCAAAAATTATATTGTGCTATCTTAAAATGTGAGAATGAGCAGCTAACACCAATCACTAGACAAAAAAGTGATGAAAAATACAAAAAAAGAAAAATGTGTAGCGCTAAAAACTGAGTAAATGTCCGACAACATAAAAAGTCCAATTGAACCAACAATAAGGTGCATAGAATAATGATAAGAAAAATCCAATCATGAAAGATGGTGGCAAATGATGTGACCAAGTTGTGCAGCAAATCCCTCCACCAATAACGGTATAAATAAGATTGCGCTCACCAAATGGAAAGGACCCCAAATACCTTATGGCAAAGAGGTCAAACAGGCTTGAAGGAAATATTGTAGTGTCTCCACAGGATTCACCGTCCGCGATGAGCAACGTGCCAATCACTGATGACGAGGATCAGACGGAGACTCCACTTCCCCAAGAGATGGTACATCAAAAAGACAAAAGGAGGAGCACATAGCATAATATTGCTAAAAATAAATGTGAAAAACTCATAGTGCAGCTAATCCCTACACCAGTGAAGGTATAAAAAAGATTGCGCTCACCGAATGAATAGGACTCCAAATGCCATATAGCATAGGAATCAAACCAAGCTTGAAAGAAGTGATGGAGTGTCCCCACAAGATTCACCGACCACGTTGGACAGCGTGTAGATCCCCAATAGATGAGAGCAATCACGAAATCCACTTCCACAATGGGGGGTGTATCAAAAAAGAAAAATGGGGGACATATAGCGTAATATTGCTAAAACAATTTATTTCTAAAAACGTCTGATACACTTACAAACATCCATGACAGAAAAGCGTGTAGAGTATATAAAACAGCTGTGCTGACTGAGTCCTCTTAACATGTTTCGGCATACATGCCTTTTTCAAAAGATATGTGTCAGCAGATAGAAACACTTCTATATATAACATATCACCTGGTTTCAAATGAGCTAGGCAGGAAGTGAGCCGTGGACCGCCCAAAACCGGAAATAAGACCGGCTTGTGTTCCAAGCCTCAATTTGAAATACCGCCAAATAAATACAGAGCATCACTTCCTGAAACCGCACAGGAAGTGATGTCGATCATGGGGACAAAGCATCACTTCCTGAAACCACACAGGAAGTGATGTCGATGATCATGGGGACAGAGCATCACTTCCTGAAACCACACAGAAAGCGGGAAATTGTATCATACTTACCGTAATTTCCCTTTCCTGGTGCCAATCCATGGCAGCATACAAATGATAGAGCTCCGCCTCGACTCCTCCCTCAGGACTAGTGCATAGCATAAAAGACAAGAAGGTCCCTTCCCCCAGCATTCTCCTGTAATTTAGAATACCGAGGGTGGGAGCGTATGCTGCCATGGATTGGCACCAGGAAAGGGAAATTACGGTAAGTATGATACAATTTCCCGCTTTCCTGGTGCCTCCATGGCAGCATACAAATGATAAATAAATAGCTGACACGGGTGGGATAATGCACACACAAAAAATAAATTTTATTCAGACAGAGGACATGGCTAAGCTTAGTGCCTTCCTTCCAAAGTTTACAGTTGAAAGGGATCCTGGATCAATTCTGTAATGCCTGATGAAAGTATGGCAAGAAGACCAGGATGCTGCCCTGCATACCGTCTCCAAGGAGACGTTGGCCCTAGCTGCCCAAGATGCTGCTACAGCCCTCGTGGAATGAGCTTTCACCTGTGTTGGAGGCACCAACTTCTTGGATATGTACGTTTTTTTGATTAGCTTCACTATCCAGGAGGCTAGAGTTCTACTAGTGGCATCTTTCCCTCTATTTTTCCCGTGAGGGATGATGAATAGTCTTTCCGATATCCTAAAAGATTCGGTGGCAGCCAAGTAGGCTTTCAGCACTCTGGCGATGTCTAATTCATGGCAAGTATCGGAATCCATGTCAGTAAAAACTGGCAATGCCCAGGGTTCTCTTAGGAAAGCTGATGACGCCACTTTGGGGACAAAACCATGAATCGGACGGAGTTCCACCCTATCCGGGAAAAAGGAAATGTGTTCCTCACCAATTCCTAGTGAGTGGAGTTCCGAAATTCTCTTTCCAGATGTTATGGCTAAGAGGAAGACCGTTTTTAATGTAAGATTCCAAAGTGAAATTTGCTCTACTGGGGCAAACGGCTGATCTGAGAGGACCTCCAAAACGAATGAAAGATCCCATTTTGGAAAGGAGCGCCTGGCCGGAGGGCGGATTTTTAATACTCCTCTCAGAAAGGTCACTACTAAGGGGTCTTCTGCCCACCTTCTATTGGATGCGGCCGATATTGCTGCTACCTGAACCTTTAGGGAGCTCAGACTAAGACCCAAATCTAGACCCGTCTGTAAAAAACTGAGGACGTCAATCGTAGAAGGAGAGACCGGGTTGAATCCTTTTCCAGAAGCAAAGGTTTGAAACTTGTTCCAGATTTTATTGTATACTGTGTTTGTGGAAGGTTTTCTCGCTCCTAGAAGGGTAGCGATGACCTCTGTGGAGCATCCTAGGTTTTTAAACCTCTCCCTTTCAGCTTCCAAACCCGAAGGTCCAGCTTGTGGGGATTCGGGTGAAACATCCTGCCTTGGGACAACAGGTGAGGAAAGGAGGGGATCCTCGTCGGCGGTTCCAGGCTGAGATACATGGCTAGAGGGAACCATGGTCTCTTCGGCCAATAGGGTAGTATTGCCAAGACTTGGACTTCTTCCTTCAGAAGTCTTGAGAGAAAACTCGCAATCAGTGGGCGAGGTGGAAAGGCATAAGCCGTCTTGAAGACCCATGGGCATACCAGAGCGTCCACTGCTTCGGCCGATGGGTGAGGAAAGCGGGAAAAGAAACGGGTCAACTTGTTGTTGCTCGGAGAGGCAAACAAATCTACCTGAGGATAGTCCCAGAGATTGACTATCTGCTGGAAGATGTGGGGGTGTAGAGACCACTCGTTGCTGTCCGTGAAGTTCCTGGACAGCATATCTGCTTCCATATTCAAAGTGCCTGGAAGATACACAGCTTTCAGGCCGAGGAGATTCTTCTCTGCCCATAAGAGTATTGGCTCCACTTCCCTGAGAAGGGATCTGCTGTGTGTGCCCCCTTGTCTCTGGAGATAAGACACTGCTGCCCTGTTGTCCAGACGCAGTAACACTCTCTGACCCTTGATGATGGAAGTCAAGGCTAACAATGCTTGAAAAGCCGCTCTGATTTCTAGGATATTCGACACAATCCCGTTGGTAGGGAAAGGCCACCTTCCCTGTACCCTTGTCTCCCCGCAATGGGCTCCCCAGCCCTGTCCGCTGGCATCGGACGTAATTGTGATCCATGAGGAAGAGCCGAGGTGATGCGATTTGGAAAGATTTGTTGCGTCTGTCCACCAGTGTAGGCTTCTGATTGTTGATGCTGACAGACTGATCTTTTGGGAAAGATGTAGTCTCTTCCACTGTGCCAGAAAGGCTACTTGGAAATGCCTCAGATGCCAATGAGACCAGGGGACTAAAGGGATGCAGGCCGACATAGTGCCTATTAGACTCATGCATTGAGCTGCTGTCAGGAAAGAACACCGCCGAACTTGGATCATTTTCTGAATAATGGCTTCCCTCTTCTGAGGAGGCAACGAAACTGAACTTTGTTTCGTGTTGAATAAGGCGCCCAGATAAATCATCTCTTGAGTAGGTATTAACTGGCTCTTCTGTAGGTTTATCAACCATCCCATTTCCGTTAATTCCTGCATTAACATTTCCTTGTGGACTATGAGCTGGTCTGGGTTGGAGGCCAGAAGCAAGATATCGTCTAAATAGTGGTAGACTCTTAGACCTCTTTCTCGAAGTGGAGCGAGGGACGAGATCAGTATCTTTGTGAAAACTCATGGAGAGGTGGACAAGCCGAAGGGAAGGGCTTGGAATTGGAGGTGCAATTGTCCCACTGCGACTCTCAGGTATTTTTGGAAAGAGGGGAGAATTGGGACATGCAAATACGCATCCTGCAGATCTATAGAGATCATCCAGTCCCCTGGCTGGATGGCATGGATAATCGTTTGCAGGGACTCCATTTTGAACTTTTCGAGAAGAATGTGTCGATTTAGCTTTTTTAGGTCTATAACAGGTCTCCAACCTCCTGTTTTCTTTGGGACCAGAAAAAGGGTAGAATAGAATCCCTTGAAGCGCTCTTCCGAGGGAACAGGAACTGCTGCTTTCTGAAGCTGGAGAGATGACAGGAAATGAGACAGTGCTTGTGCCTTTTGATGGGAGGTCGGCCACGTTGTCTGTTGGAATGAATCTGGAGGAGGATGACCCAAAAAACTCCAAAAATGGCCCCAACGAATAGTCGATAGAACCCAAGGATCCTGGCAGCGGCTTGCCCAGATTGGAAAAAATTGTTTTAGCCTGGCCCCCACTGGGAGGGACAAGGCTAAGTTGGCGTCAAAAAGGTTTTGGCGCCTCTTGGGGAGCGGTAAGGACTTTATTTTTTCTGGAATTTAGGAAGGAAGCTTGAGTGCCTCTCCAGGGTCTCCTGCCCTCTCTGGCCTGTTTTGGCTGTCTGTAATCCCGCACATTAGATGGACGGAATCTTGCTGTAAATGGCCTTGACTTGCGAGCCCTTCTGTCTTGTGGAAGCATGCCCGATTTTCCGCCCGACACTCTCGAGATGGCTGTATTTAGTTGTTCCCCAAACAAATTTTTCCCATCAAATGGAATCTTCCACCAGTTCTGTTTGGATGCAGGATCGGCTATCCATGGTTTAAGCCATAAAGCTCTTTTTGCCATCACAGAATGGAGCATAGCTCTGGCTGAGCATCGGATGGTATCAATTGCCGCTTCTCCCACAAAATCTGCCGAAATCTTGAGCTCTTCCAGGGCTTTGATTATGTCCTCCTTTGGGACGTCCTGACGTAAGGCAGTCTCGACGTTTCCTGTCCAATACCTAATAGCAGTGGAAACTGAGGTGAGGGCAATTGCTGGTCTGCAAGCTGCACCTGCTGCCAGATAAGATTTTCGTAGATCCGAGTCAATCCTTCTGTCTAAAGGGTCCTTGAAGGAAGTAGAGTCCTCCATAGGTAATGTAACGTTCTTTGCCAGGCGGACCACTGCTGCATCTACAACTGGCATAGAGGTTAAGGAATGCATATCCTGTTCAGCCAAAGGGTATAGCTTGTTCATACGTCCCACCGAAAACTTCTTATCTGTTTTCTGCCATTCATTATCAATGACCTCCTTAATTTCTCCCATTAAAGGGAAATAGATCTGTTTCCTTTTCAGGAATGGAAAATAGGATTTGGATTTTTGAGGAGTGGGATCTTCTACCTCCTCCCAGGCAATAGCTTTTTTGACCGCCTGAATGAAGGGCTGAACCAAGGTATACTGGAACCCAGATAGATCCTCTTCATCTGAAGATCCCTCCGAGTCTGACTCCCTGGCTGGATGCTCTACCGGATGTAAAGGAGTAATAGTTGCAGAGGGACCGGGCCTTTCGGTATCTGGAACATGAGCAGAAGGTTCGGAAACAGATTGGGTCGGAGCCAATGATAGCTCTGAAATTGAATCCTTAACCGTCCGTTTGATCAAGTCTACTACTTGTTTGCTTTCCTGCTCCCGATTGGCCGCATAATCTCTTAAGCAGTCCTTGCAGACTAATTTATCCGGGAGGGGATTTGCGCCACAAGCCCAGCATTTTTTCCTGGAAGAATGAGGAGGGGGAGATGGGGAATAGTCCCGCCTCCTTGATCTTGACCTTGATCTTCCAGATCTATGATGTGAGGATCGGGATCTATATGGACTCTCGTCATCTCGATGTCTTGAAGATTTCTCCGATCTCTTGGAATGGGCAGGGCTGGTGAGAGAGGGAAAATTCCCATCACTCAAAGGCACATGCTCTCTCTTTTTTTTTTTTTTTTTTTTTAATACTCACGTAAAGTTGGTCCCATACCTATCAGAAGTGTGAGGATCTTTTGCATGGGATGAGTGACTCATGATGGCTTACAAACAGCAGGGTCAGCTAAAAGGGAAAGAGAGAGAGGAAAAACCCCATTTTTTTTTTTTAAGATAACAGGAAAAGAAAGGAGAGAGAGAAAAAAAGCTTTTAGATCTAGACGAGACAGATATACGCATACATACACATACATATATATATACATATATATACATACACACATACAACCCTCCCTTTAGCACGCACATATACACATCTGTATACAAATTACATAATCCCAGAAAAAAATGCAAATGTTTAAAAGTAGAACTGCTGTACCTAAGGGCCGGTAAAGGAGCAATTGCAGGGCTTCTTGATAGAGGCAGCTCCACACATTTAATTCAACTGCCTCCTTATATATGCCTTTATTTAGGAGACATAGGGAGGGCCACTGGAGGAAACTGCTGTTTTTAATTAACCTAATTGTAAGGGAAAGCGAGTATCGCTTTCCCTTACCCAATATGGCCGCCCGGTGTTGGAAATGCCACTGCGCATGCGCCCGCGCACGCGCCGTGCCTCCCGCGGCTCCACGCAATGAGCGCCTGCATCCTCCCACTGCTGGTGACGTTCCGCTCTACCGCGCATGCGCCCGCACCCGACGCCGCTCCACGAGGACGCCGAGGAGCGCGCACACGCTCCTGCTCGCCGCAACAAACACCGCCGCCGAGGAAGAAGGACCGGCATCCCCCTGCACAATGCAAATGCCAGGTAACCCTGCTGGGGAAAAAATACATTAAATCTACCTACTCATACCAATATAAAAAAAGGGGAAAGAAACAAAACAAGATACAGATAATACACACATCATCCTCAGGAAAAACAATGACATTTATAATAAATGATAGAATAAAGGGAAAACCTGACCCGGCTGTTTTGCAGAAACGACTCATCCATAATTTTCCAGAAACTGCAGACTGCGTTCCTATGAGGAAACTCTGCTTTTGACCCCAAAAGATCCACAGAAGGGGTTCCCTGCCTTATTAGTGCTATGAGCGACCCAAGAGCAGGGACTGCGTCTGGGAGAGGCTGAACCCAGCGGAAGCTGCCAAACTAAGTAAGGCAGAGGTAGGGACATACTGCTAACTCTTCACCAGTTCCAGAGGTATGAGGAAAAAAAGGAGAATGCTGGGGGAAGGGACCTTCTTGTCTTTTATGCTATGCACTAGTCCTGAGGGAGGAGTCGAGGCAGAGCTCTATCATTTGTATGCTGCCATGGAGGCACCAGGAAAGTGATGTTGATGATCATGAGGACATCTCTCCGCCCCTTTGGTTACTTCTCGCATCCAGTATGCAGAAAACACCGCCGTAATGGACTAAGTGTGTTTCCAGAGAAGCTATATGTTCTAATTAAAAAACAGGGCTAAATGTGATTAAATAAAACGGTCCAGGGCTCATTTCTTACAAATTATTAATAGTAGATAATAGTGTATCATATGTAAAAACTATACAAAACACGCCAAAAACGCATAATGTATTTCTTAAAATCCAAATTAAAACACAAAGACCTAAATTAGAATAACCTTAATATATGGTGTGCAGGTAGCTTACAAATCTAGGTAAAATCATAAAATGCAAAATAAATATGCTCAAAGAAGGTTATTGCATATTATACACATGGCCTGCGAATCAGTACACAAAATGCAGAAAACCAAAAAACACCAAAAAATAACAAAAAAAAAATAAAATTCTTTGTGTTTTAATTTGGATTTTAAGAAATACATTATGCGTTTTTGGCGTGTTTTGTATAGTTTTTACATATGATAAACTATTATCCACTATTAATAATTTGTAAGAAATGAGCCCTGGACCGTTTTATTTAATCACATTTAGCCCTGTTTTTTAATTAGAACATATAGCTTCTCTGGAAACACACTTAGTCCATTACGGCGGTGTTTTCTGCATACTGGATGCGAGAAGTAACCAAAGGGCCGGAGAGATGTCCCCATGATCATCGACATCACTTCCTGTGTGGTTTCAGGAAGTGAAGCTCTGTCCCCATGATCATCGACATCACTTCCTGTGTGGTTTCAGGAAGTGATGCTCTGTCCCCATGATCGACATCACTTCCTGTGTGGTTTCAGGAAGTGATGCTCTGTATTTATTTGGCGGTATTTCAAATTGAGGCTTGGAACACAAGCCGGTCTCATTTCCGGTTTTGGGCGGTCCACGGCTCACTTCCTGCCTAGCTTATTTGTAACCATGTGATATGTTATATATAGAAGTGTTTCTATCTGCTGACACATATCTTTTGAAAAAGGCATGTATGCCGAAACATGTTAAGAGGACTCAGTCAGCACAGCTGTTTTATATACTCTACACGCTTTTCTGTCATGGATGTTTGTAAGTGTATCAGCCGTTTTTAGAAATAAATTGTTTTAGCAATATTACGCTATATGTCCCCCATTTTTCTTTTTTGATACACCCCCCATTGTGGAAGTGGATTTCGTGATTGCTCTCATCTATTGGGGATCTACACGCTGTCCAACGTGGTCGGTGAATCTTGTGGGGACACTCCATCACTTCTTTCAAGCTTGGTTTGATTCCTATGCTATATGGCATTTGGAGTCCTATTCATTCGGTGAGCGCAATCTTTTTTATACCTTCACTGGTGTAGGGATTAGCTGCACTATGAGTTTTTCACATTTATTTTTAGCAATATTATGCTATGTGCTCCTCCTTTTGTCTTTTTGATGTACCATCTCTTGGGGAAGTGGAGTCTCCGTCTGATCCTCGTCATCAGTGATTGGCACGTTGCTCATCGCGGACGGTGAATCCTGTGGAGACACTACAATATTTCCTTCAAGCCTGTTTGACCTCTTTGCCATAAGGTATTTGGGGTCCTTTCCATTTGGTGAGCGCAATCTTATTTATACCGTTATTGGTGGAGGGATTTGCTGCACAACTTGGTCACATCATTTGCCACCATCTTTCATGATTGGATTTTTCTTATCATTATTCAACGGTGTTGTTGCCTTTGACCCATATGTTAGTGGAAGGAAAGTTAATGATGTCGCTGGAAAAATGAACAGGGGTCACTTTGAAGAAATGTGTGACAGCCTGTTGTCGCAAATGGAAGGCCTTCTGCACAGCATCTTAGAGCAAGCCAAGCTCAAGAAGGCATTTCTTGGAACAAAGCTAAGTGAAGCAGAGGTTCTCAAAGTGTTGTGGAAATAATTTGTTGATTGCAGAGAGAGGCGTCTTAAGAATGTTGAAGACTTTAAGACTAGCAAAATTGAGTTGCCTATGGATCACGGTCCTCCTTGGTGGATAGGACTAACTTGTATGCAAGACAAACTTGAGAAGGAGCGAAATGATGCCAAAAATGCAGTTGAGGAAGATGTGTATGAGATAAGAGACAAATTGTGTGACATTTACGAGAAATCTGTCAATGAAGATGACAAACAGTTTCATCCGGAAGCTTGAGGATACTAGGAGGCTTATCAGTGAGAGTCAAGAGAGGTGCCTGACACATGCGTGTCTGGAAATCTGTGTCCCAACCCTAGGGTTGAAACAAGAGGGGGGTATGTGACAGGAAGTCAGGTAAATCTGTGGATGTAGTCACAGACAGGAGATACATTTCCACCTGGTGTAGAAAGTTCACCTTTTACTATAGGGTGTCGGCTGAAAAGGTAGCCAGGACGGCTTAAGGAAGTTGAAAGGCTTTCAGCTGTTCGGGATGAGGAAGTTAAGGTCTCTATAATTTGTCCAAAAGAAGTCTAAGGATTGCTGCCTCCTGTCGCCGTGTGGGCTGGGAGAGGAGGACAGTCAAGATGTGTGCCCCCTGAAAGCTGTGTGAGCATGGGGAAGACTTCCTGAAGTGATGTGAAGCTGAGGAGGGTAACAAGTGTGAAGACTACTCAAGGTGAGGTCTTGGATCATTTCTAAGTGAAAAGAAACCAATGGACATTTCCTGTGTGAAGGGGAAATTAATTAAGACAGAAGACTACTCAAGGTGAGGTCTTGAACTATTTCTATGTGGAAAAAATAAATGCACTGTTTGCTATGTGAAGAGACAAACAAAGGAATGTGTTCTATGTGAAAGAGAAAAGGGACATGTTCAATGGACATTTGTTGTATGAAGTAAAAAATGGACTGTTGAGAGTCTGCTGTATGATCAGCCAAGTCTGCCCAACAGTAGGTTGGGGACAGACTTCATAAGATAGATTCAGGTATGTGAGAAGGTAGCCGCCCACAGTGGCAAGGATTTATTTTGTGTTTTATTTTTATTTTGATGTTTTTGATGCTTGCACCACTTGTGTGAAGAAAATAGAAAGAATAAACAAACTGTTTTGTTTGCAACCACTTCTCGGCTATCTCCCTATGTAACGAATCCCCCCAAGGGGTCATCCACGCCTACCGCCGAGCTAATCAACCCCACAATATATATATATACAGTATCTCACATGCTTAAGAGTCTGCCCAGGAAGATCCTCCTCCTACAGGAACATAGGACACCCACCAAACAGGACCGTATATATATATATATATATATATATATATATATATATATATAGTATCTCACAAAAGTGAGTACACCCCTCACATTTTTGTAAATATTTTATTATATCTTTTCTTGTGACAACACTGAAGAAATGACACTTTGCTACAATGTAAAGTAGTGAGTGTACAGCTTGTATAACAGTGTAAATTTGCTGTCCCTTCAAAATAACTCAACACACAGCCATTATTGTCTAAACCGCTGGCAACAAAAGTGAGTACACCCCTAAGTTAAAATGTCCAAATTGGGCCCAGAGTGTCAATATTCTGTGTGGCCACCATTATTTTCCATCACTGCTTTAACCCTCTTGGGCATGGAGTTCATCAGAGCTTCACAGGTGTTCACTGGAGTTGTCCTTCACTTATCCATGACGACATCACGGAGCTGGTGGATGTTAGAGACCGTCGGCTCCTCCACTTTCCATTTAAAGATACCCCACATTTGCTCAATAGGGTTTTGGTCTGGAGACATGCTTGGCCAGTCCATCACCTTTACCCTCAGCTTCTTTAGCAAGGCAGTAATCGTCTTGGAGGTGTGTTTGGGGTTATTCTCATGTTGGAATACTGCCCTGCGGCCCAGTCTCTGAAAGGAGGGGATCATGCTCTGCCTCAGTATGTCACAGTACATGTTGACATTCATGGTTCCCTCAATGAACTGTAGCTCCCCAGTGCCTGCAGCACTCTTGCAGCCCCAGACCATGCCACTCCCACCACCATGCTTGACCGTAGGCAAGAGACACTTGTCTTAGTTTTTCTTACCTGGTTGCCGCCACACACACGCTTGAGACTATCTGAACCAAATATGTTTATTTTGGTCTCATCAGACCACAGGACATGGTTCCAGTAACCCATGTCATTGGTCTGCTTGTCTTTAGCAAACTGTCTGCGGGCTTTCTTGTGCATCATCTTTAGAAGATGCTTACTTCTGGGAGGACAGCCATGCAGACCAATTTGATGCAGTGTGCGGCATATGGTCTGAGCACTGACAGGCTGACCCCCCCACCCTTTCAACCTCTGCAGTAATGCTGGCAGCTATTTCCCAAAGACAACCTCTGGATTTGATGCTGAGCACATGCACTCAACTTCTTTGATCGACCATGGCGAAGATGTAACTTCTTCCTTTAAAGCTGCTCCGCCTCCCCCTCAAGTGCTGCTCTTCCCAGCTTCCTGCTGACTACAGAAGGAGCCAGGAGAGAACTTGCTGTCTAGACTGGGACACTGTTGAGCTGACTGGCTGTGAGCATGAGGGGATCTGTGCGCTGTCTGGATCGGGACACTGCTGATGACGTGAGTAAGGGTCGGGGGGAGGAAGTAAACAGAGGATTCTGGGTCTGGCCGTGCCTGCACACAGGGGGAGGGAACTGGGATCACACTGAACAGATATATATTCTAGAGGGAGGACATGTTCGCCCAGGTCCTAGAGCTGTGTACACTGATCTGCTACATCTCCCCCTCTACAGAGATGTAAAGGGGGGGAAGCATCCATCTCCACAGTACCTGCACCACGTCTGCAGTCTTTGGCCATCTCCTGTACTTTGTTTGCAGTCACTGACCATCCCCTGCACCATCTCTCCAGTCTCTGACTGTCTCCTGTACCATATCTGCAGTCTCTGACTGTCTCCTGTACCATCTCTCCAGTCTTTAACTGTCTCCTGTACCATGTCTGCAGTCTCTGACTGTCTCCTGTACCATCTCTCCAGTCTTTGACTGTCTCCTGTACCATGTCTGCAGTCACTCTGTCTCCTGTACCATGTCTGCAGTCTAAGAAAACAACAAGAGAGGGCGCACCAACCTTGTGCATTACCACTAAAAAAGTTTATTAAAATCAAAGAAGGTAGCGTACAATATACTCACAAACATAGGATATGTACAAGCATGTAGGAAATAGGGCCTGCTCGCTTCCAGGACACTTCTCTACTGCTGGATAGTGTGATGGCATCCTCACAACCTTGTATGGCTTACGCCCTTCGAGGGAGGACCCTCTTCCTCAGAGCCAAGTTGCCACTGAGGAAGAGGGTCCTCCCTCGAAACGCGTAAGCCATACAAGGTTGTGAGGACGCCATCACGCTATCCAGCAGTTGAGAAGTGTCCTGGAAGCGAGCAGTCCCTATTTCCTACATGCTTGTACATATCCTATGTTTGTGAGTATAATTGTACGCTACCTTCTTTGATTTTACATTTTTAATAAACTTTTTTAGTGGTAATTCACAAGGTCGGTGCGTCCTCTCTTGTTGTTTTCTTATAGTGCTTTTTGGATACCCTTGGTCCTGACGAGGGTATCAAGACCGCTCTATTTGTGCCTAAAAAAAAAACCCACCTAGATCATTTACCTTTCTGCACACCACTCAAGCGCAGGAGAAATTGTTTTTTGGAATTCCATGTCTGCAGTCTCTCTGACTGTCTCCTGTACCATGTCTGCAGTCTCTCTGATTGTCTCCTGTACCATGTCTGCAGTCTCTGGCCCTCTCCTGTACCATGTCTGCAGTCTCTGACCTTCTCCTGTACCATGTCTGCAGTCTCTGGCCCTCTTCTGTACCATGTCTGCAGTCTCTGACCCTCTTCTGTACCATGTCTGCAGTCTCTGGCCCTCTCCTGTACCATGTCTGCAGTCTCTGACCTTCTCCTGTACTATGTATGATCTAAATAAAATATGATAATTTATGAGGGTGTGTTTAGGGGCGGAATTAGGGTCAGGGCAGGGCAAGGGCAACTGGTGGCGAGTAACTCTTAAGTCCTGGCTAGTAGCCCAGGATTTGAAATTTTAAGCCCTGTATATATGTATATATGTATATATATATATATATATATATATATATATATATATATATATATATATAATACACATGTAATCAGAGACCCTAAAGAATAAAATGTTGGGTGTTGCAATTTTTTTAATGTCCCAATTTGATTATTTTTTTTTTTTTTTTGCACACAACATAATAACCAATTTAAAAAGTTAAAGATGATGAGAGATGATGCTACATTAAGTAAATACCTAATATGTCAGGCTTAAAAATTGCATATGCCCGTGGAACCGCGCAAACTACAGTACCTAAAAATCTAAGACCTGAGATAAGCATATGACTGCACAGAAGCGCTGATGGGAAAAGATATTTAGAGATTATGTTGCTGAAAAAAACACACACACTGCCATTACTATTGCCCCATAAGAGAACCTATCTTCAGAGTTTATTGTGGAGATTTTACAACCACTTTAAGGTTCCGGTTCTGGCAAGAAGTTGCTGAGGAGAGGGCAGGCTCAGCCTGAAGGGAAATTGGCAGCAACCATCAAAACAGAGAGTGACATTGCAAGGAAAGTGGGAACCATCAAGCCTGCAGTGAATTATTTTTCTCCATAAAGGTACAGTCAGTAAAGTACGCCCTCTTCACCTATGCTATGCCCTGGCTGTTGCCCATGGTTGATGTATACAGTAGCTAATTTGATCATTATCATCAGGATAATCACATAGTTCCAGTGTATTGAACCACTGCACCCTTATTGTGTGATTATCATGATGATCATAGAAGGACAGTAAAATGTATTCTTAAGCCTCATTTAGGCCCTTTTCACACATGGCACCACAGATATGTGTCTCCTGTGCACAGCCATCTTTTACCAGCAAAGGGTTGTGTGCATCTCTGTGCTGTCGTTCCATTCATTTCTATTGGGACATGCAGATGGATGGACACATCCAGTGTCCCAATATGTCATGCAGGTGATAAATATTACTTGAAGACAAAGCTGAATTTTATTTTAGACAAGTGGGTGGGGTCAGGGGTGGGGTTGGGGGGGGGCCCTCAGGTAGGCTTCAGGGGGCCCTGTAATTTTTAACAGCTGCCCTTTGAAGACATTTTATTTTTTCAACTTTTTTATTATATATGTTTTATAGCAGAAAGTACATTTTTTTTTTTTAATTGTCTGTCTTTTTTTGTTTAAAGCGCAAACAAAAAAAAAAAACACAGTGGTGATCAAATATGACCAAAACAAAGCTCTATTTGTGGGAAAAAAAATGATATAAATTTTATTTAGGTACAGCGTTGTATGAGCAATTGTCAGTAAAAATAATGCAGTTCCGTATCGCAAAAAGTGGCCTAGTCATGAATGGGTTAAATCTTCTGGAGGTCAAGTGGTTAACAAAGGTTTTTCAAGTTGAAGAGTACATTAAAATGTACAAGGTACAAAATGTAGTTTTTGTAACAGTAATAAAACAATCTTGCTAATTTTGACAATGTGCAAATTCACACCTTCAAGTATTTTTTAACATTAAAGGATACGTTCCCTTTTTAAAAAAAATAAATAAAAATGAATGCACATTTTTTGGTCTTTAAAAAAAAATGTGCATTTACCTTCAATAAACTCTCATAGCGCTCAACAGCGCTGTAGTAGTAGTTCAATGATAAGCTGACAGGTGGACTTTTAGTTTATTCATACATAGAACTTTGTGAATGACAGGGCTTACGTGGGGCTATGTTTTCAAATTCATAATTGGACGACATAGTGTATATGTTATCCCATGAATTGCAATATTAAACATTGGTTAGAAGTGTCCTAAAATTGGCTATTATGGCTGATTGAAAAGTTGTCAACATGTTTTATTTGCACACTAAACCTGGACTACTTACCAGTTCTGTGGCACAGGGCTACCCCTTTCCCCTTATTCTGAGGCCCCAGAAACAGGAACACAGAACTAATACTTACTTTTCCTTAGAGCATTCTTTATCTTCCTTTACTGGTCTTCCTCTCTCAATTTAAGGTCTGACCGTTGTTTTCTCAAATGTTTCTGTTTCTTGATTCGTCAGACCCCAAACTTCCTGTGCAGACTTTTCATAACTTTCTCCATGATCTTGTCCTTTTGTGCACTTAGCTTGCTGTAAATTTCATGCTTTCCATCATACAGTGGGGAAAATAATTATTTGATCCCTACAGATTTTGTAAGTTTGCCCACTTACAAAAAAATTAAGCATCTGAGTTGATAGAGACAGAATATCAACTAAAAAATCCAGAAAAAAACATACGATACAAATGTTATAAATTGAGTTTCAGTTCAGTGAGTAAAATAAATATTTAATCCCCAAGCTAAACACGATTTAGCACTTGGTGGATAAACCCTTGTTGGAAAGTGCAGAGATAAAATGTTTTTTTTTGTGATTAGTGACCAGATTTGCACACATCTCAAGAGGGAATTTGGTCCACTCTTCTTTACAGATCTTCCTTAAATCCTTTGTTGTCTCTCGGCAACTTGAAGTTTTAGCTCCCTCCATAAATTTTCAATAGGATTAGGGCCTGGAGGCTGGCTAGGCCATTCAATGACATTAAAGACTCATCCACGACCAATCTTTAGTGTTCTGGCTGAGGGAAGAAGGTTCTCATCCAAGATATTACAATACATGGCCCCATCCATTGGTCCCCTTAATGCAGCAAAGTTGGTCTTTACCTTTAGCAGAGAAACGGCCCCAAAGAATAATGTTCCCACCTCCGTGCTTGACTGTAGTGAGGGTGTTCTTGGGGTCATAGTCAGCATTTTTCTTCCTCCAAACATTGCAAGTCCCCTCCTCAAGAAGACACATGTACAGTCATGCCAATGACCATCTAAATGATTCAGAAAAGGATTTGGAGAAAGTGCCGCCGGCGTAACGCATTCGCTCCCCCTACCCAGAATAGTCAGATTACGTATATATATATATATATATATATATATATACATATACATATACAGCGCAGAGGTGTTGCCCTGTAGAAGTAAAAAAGCTATAGGGCGGATATTGGGTGGTTAAGATGTCCACCATCTCCACTATTTCCTCAAATGTCATATTTGTTGCCTTCTTCCTCCTCCTGGATCTGTAAGGCACCGACTCCTTCTCTTCCTCACTGCTGATCTCACCACACACCTGCTGTTTCGCCGCCATTTTCTCTGTCCCCCACTGCACCAAGAGAGAAGAGGCGGGGAATACACCAAGAAGGAAGGGGTGGAGACTAGAGCATATACCTTTTTTTTCCAATTTTTTTTTTTTCCAAAAGAGCATATACCAACTACAGAAGCGATTGTTCGGACAGAATGATTTTTAGTTTCCCCGGAAAGTTTGCCTGGTTGTTGTGGCTTCCATTGCTATGAAGAAACCAAGACACATAAACTAAATAAGTATTGGGATGCTTGTCTTTACATGCACATGAACTTTAATGCCATCCAGTCTTAGTCCATAGGGTTCAATATTGAGTTGACTCACCCTTTTCAGCTATACCAGCTTCATCTCTTGTGGGAAGACTGTCCACAAGGTTTAGGAGTGTGTCTATGGGAATGTTTGACCATTCTTGCAGAAGCGCATTTGTAAGACCAGGCACTGATGTTGGAGAGAATGGCTGGCTTGCAGTCTGCGCTCTGATTTATCCCAAAGGTGTTCTATTGGGTTGAGGTCAGGACTCTGTGTAGGCCAGTCAAGTCCCTCCACCCCAAACTCGCTCATCCATGTCTTTATGGACCTTGTTTGTGCACTGGTGCACAGACATGTTGGAACAGGAAGGGCCATTCCCAAACTGTTCCCATAAAATTGGGAGCATGAAATTTGTCCAAAATGTCTTGGTATGCTGAAGCCTTAAGAGTTACCTTCACTGGAACTAAGGGGCCATGCCCAAACCCTGAAAAACAACCCCAAACCATAATCCCCCCTCCACCAAATGATTTGGACCAGTGCACAAAGCAAGACAATCTTATAACCACAGCGCAACATTAAACAAACAGTGTTATTAAAACAAAAAGTATTTTTGTATCATTGGTTGTGCAATCAACATGCCGATGCTTATTATTAACCAAAAGTGCTAAAGTACAATGACTATTAAAACTATTATCTCTTACAATAATTCAATTTTAATTGTCAAAATAAAGTGCAAAAAAACATGTGATTCCAATGTGCAAAATTTAGTCCAATATTACATACAAGCAAGTAGCCAGTGAAAATACATTAAATATTCAAATATAAAGGTTTCTTCTGTGCAAAAGTGTGATGTTCAGCCAGTCCGGGGACCGTTGTGGTGTCCACACTCTGGGTGCGTTCCAACCTGTGTTCCTCAATACTGGAGATAGAATCTCCAGTATTATGGAGCGCAGGTTGGAATGTATGTGGAATGCGGACACCGCGCCAGTCCCCGGACTAGCTGAACAGCACGCTTGCCCTCCTATACATGCTATTTTCCCATTGTGAATTGACTTCTTCAACACTGTGAATTTAAACAAAAAGCTTTTGAATGAAAGGGATGTATTACACTATGTTGGGTCCTCTCTTTTCTCTTTATGAGCCATGACCCTGTAAGGACATATAGGAAGTGATCCAGTCTCCACTTACCAGAACAAGCTTCATAGACCCACATGCAATACTGCTAAGGGGTCCACACTATCTGGTAAGTGCAAGCACTTTTGGGGAGTGGAGCACCAAGCACTGCATGAGAAATTTAAGAATTTTTTCAGCACATCAACACTTTTGCACAGAAGCACATTTATATTTGAATATTTAATGGACTTTCACTGGCTACTTGTTTGTCATGTAATATTGGACTACATTTTGCACATTGGAATCATATGTTTTTTTTGCACTTTATATTGACAAATTTAATGTTATTATGTGGATTATAGTATTAATAGTCATTGCACTTTAGCACTTTTGGTTACTAATAAGCATTGGCACGCTGATTGCACAAACAATGATACAAAAAGACTTTTTGTTTTATTGACACTGTGGTTGCGCTGTGGTTATAAAATTTTCTGATATTTTCACTGGGTGATGAACAGCAGCAGCAGAATTTATATATACTGTACACGTAGGAACTTGACTGGCCTCCACAGAGTCCTGACCTAAACCCAATAGAACACCTTTGAGATAAATTAGAGCGCAGCCTGCAAGCCAGGCCTTCTCTCCAATGTCAGTGCCTGACCTCACAAAGGCGCTTTTGGAAGAATGGTCAAACTTTCCCATAGACACACTCCTAAACTTTGTGGACAGCCTTTCCAGAAGAGTTAAAGCTGTTATAGCTGCAAAAGGTGGGCCAACTCAGTATTGAAACCTACGGACTAAGATCGGGATGCCATAAAAGTTCATGTGCGGGTAAAGGAAGGTGTCCCAATACTTTTGGTAATATATATATATATATATATATATATATATATATATATATTGTGAGAATTAGCATCAAAACTAGAGCTTTTAAGGACACGCTTGTCTTCTTTTTAAGGGCTTTTCTTGTCCATTTTTATTAAAAGAGAGTTCAGAAAACACAAACACAGGTTTCCCTCGCAGGGGTTTTCAGCATTTCTTCTCTTTCAACAAACCATATTCAGCCCTCCTGAGTCCTGACTTGTCCTTGCATGCAGCTGCTCTGGCCTTCCACTCCACGTCCTTGTCTGTCTCACTGAACAACTTGGTGATTTTTTCCATACGATTACTGTACATATTTAGCAAAAATCGGACGTTGTGTTCACATACAGAAAAAAGATTTCTAGCTTGCCTCTACGGTTTTTGTCATCCAAACAGTTGGAATCAGTTGTCAGAAGCACCATACTAACGATCAGAAAATCTACCGATCATGCCACATATAGAAATTTTCTGACAATTTTCTTATCCTGTGTATGGGCCTTTAATAGCAATTGATATACTAGGGGGATGTTTAGTTAAATCCTGTAATTTTTACTGATAGGAAAAATAATCAAATATATAATTGGATACTAGGTGTTTGTCCACATCTCCAACAGACTTGTGGAGATGTTTGTGGATCCCTTTTAGACTCATTAGATTTCTATACCACATGGAATTATTTTGAGACTGCTTTTAGAGATAGTGTTGAGAGAGGATATGTGGATTATGAGTAGCACTTTAGATTTTAGTTTGAGAGAGAGAGTTCTCCAGAAGGTTCTTGTTCCCAGTTTGCCAAGAAGATGGGATAGTTGGTGTGGTTAAAAAAAAAGAAAAAAAAAAAAAAGTAAAAATGTGTTTTTGAAGATGTTACTGCTCTTTGAACAAGTATCAAAAGTTGCCAGCTGGGGGAAACAACTATTGCATTACCAGTACCATTTACTATTTTTTTTTTTTTCATAAGTTTTATTGAAATACAAAAAAAAGATACATCGTAATCACAATATGTATGTTCCAATTTTAGAATTCGGAGAGTACAAACGTATTAAGGCAAAAAACGATAGGAATGAGAACGGATAACATTGCCTGGAAAACCCGTTATAAACAAACACATTATATAGAAAATGTAAGACTGTATAGTATATAAAAAAGCGGGTGTAAATTATTGAGCAGGTGGAATGCAAAAAACGTATCCAAAAGTTGCATCTTTACCAATTTTTATGTTTGAAAGAGCACAGACTTCACCATAAAAAGTTATGTTTTTTTTTCTTCTTTGTTAGAAATTCCAACAGAGAGGACATAGTGTAGGAGACATTGTCAAGGAGAAAACATACCAGAAGGATGACATCAGTTATCATGATGATATCTAGTTTAAGGAAAAAACAATGAGTGAGTGTTCCTTTGTCTAGCACAATTCCTAATGCCATTCACTATGATCATGACTAAGAAAGATTGCAGTGGGCAACAAAAACTAAAAACTCCTCAGTCTTTTGTTTAATAATCTTTTGTTTAATAATTTTCCACTGATATTTGCCAAGTCCATGTTTGTACATTTACAATCGTTTCATCTTGTTCAAATATTTTTTATTGAAAGAAACAAAAGGTTCCAGTACAAACATACAGGTAATACTGTGAGAGGTACAAATATCTAGCAAGTACAATATAACAAAAGATAGAGCATGGAAAAGATGAAGGGTCAAAAAGGAACATAGCAAACAACAGGGCAGGAAAATCCTCCAAAAATCTACACGAAGGTAGGCTGAAATTTTTGGAGCATACAACTTAATATTAGCCAGAGTAAAGAACTGCGGGGGGAGGGGGGGGGGAGGTGGTCTGTGGATTGGGAGGAGTGCATATACATAAACACTCCAAACCATGCCCAAATAATACCAGGGGCGGCAGTTTGGCACCCCAATGGGAGAGTGTACAAGAGTATTGGGAGACTGTAGGTAGGGGTGGGCAATAAGGGCATGCTAAGGGTTAGGCCTAGCTAGAAGCCTTGAGCCAGGGGTAGGAAGGCTGTGGAGATAGACTAGGAAGGAATAGAAACTAAAAGGAAGAGGGAAGGGCGGGGGACGAGTGAGTGAAGGGAGTAGAAAAGAGCAAAACAAAGGAAAGGGAAGGGAAGAGGCAGGGGTGGTGGGAGTAGAGGGGTATGGGGGCAGGTGGGTGATTGGACCCCCCTAGGGGAGGATAGGACAGTGGTGGCAGACTCAACGGAAAGAAAGTTTGCTGAAGAAATTATGGGAACAATGAGGTTTCATTGAAACCAGGGGGTATGAAAATGGATCACCCAGGGGTTACACATTTAAAATCTTTTCTAAATTTTTTTCTCATCTTCTTACATTTATTCCATCTTCTACAGTAGTTTTAAAGAAGTAATTATTTACCTTGGTATATTTCCTCAAACAGTTCACTGCAGCATACTTTACTGAAATAACTTGACATTCAACCTGTATCTCAAAAGTGTTCATAAATCTCTATAATATCTTACTACCTTTGGATCCAGGTTCACCAAACTGCAGTCCTCTAATCCTCCAGCTTGTGTTTGATGACAGTTTGCTCTGACAGTCACTTCACCATTCTTAGGGTGACATATCAAGAAAATTGTAAGAAAGACAGTAGCAAAATCTTCTCCTAATTTATTGAAAGAAGACTACACATATCAATTACAAATAAAACTTTTGTGCGACAAGAAGCTTTGCTCAACACATTTTGTCTTTTGACTATTAGTTTACAAGGATTACAAAGGCATGAAGGATAAGGCACCTTTCATTCTCCTACCCAGTTTGGATTTTTCTACCCAACTCTAGCAAAAATATGTATACAAACACATAGCTAGTGGCCTGTGAAATCCTGTGTATGCATATATTCTGAATCTGCCTATCCACCCATCAATGTATTTACTACTTCATATGATTCTCCAGTGGCTGCAATATCAAGTAACATGAATAATGCACTAGGCTATGAAATGTCTGTCATGGATACTGAACATTGCATTTATTTGTCAGTTTCCATGTCACAACTCAACTCCAGGCACACAGCAAAACAAAACAAAAAATGAAAAAAAGTTTTGTTTTTGCTCTCTAAATCTATGTATTACTGACATGTTGCTGTAAGAATATCCAAAAGTATACAAAGATATGACAAATAAATTACATGACTAAAAATATATATGAGCACCCACCCCAAGTTCAAAATAAGTATATGAAAGCTCAAAATAAATCATCTGTATTTACATGCACAGAACAAACTTATAGTCGTATACATTTTTGAAAACTTCTAACTTTTACATGTGCAAAGCTACACTTAGGGAAATTAATGAATACTCATGATAAATGTAAATATGTGAATACAATTATGTATACAATAAATAAATACAGTAATGCAATAAAAAAATGTACTGATTATCTCCGACCCTCGCTAAAGTTTTAAACCCTTTTTAGTAATAGTGCCAATACTAAATAAATACATAAATCCAACCTCACCCTTTAAATAATGTGAATATGTAATCACCAAGATGAAACTCCATGAACATAAAATGCATGCAAAAAAAAAAATTCAAAAGGATCCAACAAAAAAAAAGTATTTAGAGTGCTTTTAAAACCACTTGACCTCTGGAAGATTTACTCCCCTTCATGACCAGGCCATTTTTTGTGATACTGCACTGCGTTAATTTAACTGACAATTGCTTGGTCGTGCGACACTGTACCCAAATACAATTTATGTCCTTTTTTCCCCACAAATAGAGCTTTCTCCTGGTGCTACTTGATCACCTCTGCAGTTTTTATTTGACAACAACTGACAACAACTTTTTTTACTTTCTGCTATAAAACATATCTAATGAAAAAATGTCAAACATCCAATTTCTTCATCAATTTAGACCAATATGTATTCTGCTACACATTTTTGGTAAAAAAAAAAATCCCAATAAGGGTATATTGATTGGTTTGCAGTTGCACAAAAGTACAAACTATGAGATATTTTTGTTTATTTATTTTATTTTTTTTTACTAGTAATGGTGGTGATCAGTAACTTAGGTGTACGTTTAGTAAACTGAGAAGTTTTCTCTCAGTTCACTTCTCTGCAGTTCTCAGAGAAAAAAATATCTCCTCTGGCACCCAGTTTAGAAGGCGGAGAACTTCACTTCTCACAGGGTGATCAGAGGAGAATTTTTTTCTCTGAGAACTGCCAAGATCTGTTTATAACTGGGTGGACTGCCTGTAATCTCACGAGATATTGTGAGATTACAGCCGCCCCTAAGTTTAAAAAGTGAAAGTTTAAAAGAACTCGTAATGACATGTTCTGACACATGAAAACATATCTATACACACACACATGCACAGTATATATACATATATACATAAAGTGTATATATATATATATATATACAGTGGGTACGGAAAGTATTCAGACCCCCTTAAATTTTTCACTCTTTGTTATATTGCAGCCATTTGCTAAAATCATTTAAGTTCATTCTTCTTCCTCATGAATGTACACATAGCACCCCATACTGACAGAAAAACACAGAATTGTTGACATTGTTGCGGATTTATTAAAAAAGAAAAACTGAAATATCACATGGTCCTAAGTATTCAGACCCTTTGCTGTGACACTCATATATTTAACTCAGGTGCTTTCCATTTCTTCTGATCATCCTTCAGATGGTTCTACACCTTCGAGTCCAGCTGTGTTTGATTATACTGATTGGACTTGATTAGGAAAGCCACACACCTGTCTATATAAGACCTTCCAGATCAATATTCAAATCCCACATAAATATATTGCAAAATACAAAAAACTAAAATATATACATAGATTTACAAAAAAGCCCCAAATTAGGGACTGGCAGAAAACATTTCTCATTGGTCTAGACACCATTTAACATGCTTCAAAGGAAGCAATAAAGTGGCCAATAAGTTGTTACAGTCTCAATACACAGAAATCAAGAAGGGATTGTTATAGGAATACATGAGGGGGAAGGGGATGAAAAAGAAATATAGAAAGGGAGGTTAATGAAGACATAATTTAGAGAAATGGTTTATAGGATACTGCTGTGTTCAAACCTGGCCACTTTGTGGCTTGTTGGTTGAAGATCCATTTGGCTTCCTTCTGAAGAATGATTTTGTCAGTGTTCCCACCCCGTGGGTTACTAGTTACCACCTCCAGTACTGAGAAAGAGATCATTTGTGGATCAAAGCTATGATTTAAGCCAACGTGTTTACATATAGGTGTATATATGAGTCCCACCTCCAGATAGTATAGGTGGTCATTAATTCTTTGCCAAAATTTTCTTTTAGTTTTACCTATGTAAAACGCTCCACATTTACATATGGCTAAATACACAACACCCTCAGTCTGGCAAGTAGCCGAGAATTTTGGTCGAAGGGTTCCTCCTCTTGGCAAAGGAAGGGTGGTGCCCTCCCTTACCCATGGACATTGGTCACAGGACCCACATCTGTGGGTACCTAGTTCACCCTCAGCTCCCGAAGAAATCGGGGGCCGATAGTGACTATGAACTAGAGAATCACCTAGTGATCTAGCCTTCCTGAAAACCAATTCCGGCCTGGGTTGAACGTATCTAGAGATTGTAGGGTCTTCGGTTAAAAAATGCCAAATTTTGGCTAAAATAGATCGGATCTCTTGATGGTGAGCATTAAAGGTGGTGATCATTTTTGTAGTTGAGGAAGGTTCCTGTCTTCTTGGAGTAAAGATCAGGTCCTCCCTTGTCTGTAGTTTGGCTTTCTTGTAGGCATTCTTGAGAACCCTCCCACTGTAACCCCTCAACTTCAGACTATGTTGTAGGGCTTTGGCTTCCTTCTCAAAGTCCTCCTCTTTGCCACAGTTGCGGCGAATTCTCAGATACTGACAATAAGGAATATTTCGCACTAGTGGTCTAGGGTGGCCGTTTTGGTAATGAAGGATAGTATTGCCAGCTGTATCTTTGCGATACAAAGAAGAATATAGTGTTCCATCGGAAGACATGTGAATGTAGGTGTCTAAGAAGGGGATCACCGTATTGCTGTGCTGCATCGTGAATTTCAAATTGAACTGATTAATAGATATGAATTCTATAAATTCCATCAGCTGTTCACAAGATCCAGTCCACACCACCAGGACGTCGTCGATATATCTTTTCCAAATGAGAACATGCTCAAATAGGGGTGACGCCTTCTCGTCCGAGAACAGGTAGCGCTCCCATCCCCCCAGGTACAGGTTGGCATACGATGGGGCACACGCAGTCCCCATCGCTACCCCCTGTACATGGAGGAATGTCTCATCATTGAAGGTGAAAACGTTTGAATGTAGAATGAATTCCAAAAGCTGTAAAACAAAATCAGTTTGTGCCCAATTGGAGCGCTCCTGTTCTCGAAGGAACAAAGACGCCACCCCTAAACCTTTGGCATGTGGTATTGAGGAATATAGCGCCTCAATATCAATTGCCACTAATAGTGACTGAGGGAGCACAGTAAGCCCCTCTATAACTTTCAGTAGTTCCACTGTGTCAATTAGGAAGGCAAGCTGGCCACCAGTGGACGCAATTGGCTATCGATATATCGGCTTGCCATCTCCGATACACTTCCGATGCCAGATATAATCGGACGTCCTGGTGGTGGGTTAGTTTTCTTGTGAATCTTTGGTATAGAGTAAAAAGTAGGTGTAATAGGCCATTTCACATACAGGTATGCAAACAATTCCTTATTTATGATGTTATCGCGAGCAGCATTGGAAATTAATGTATTCAATTCAGCATTTTTAGTAGTGATCAACGTCTCAGACACCTTACAATACCACTCCTCATTAGAGAGGATGGCTTTACACATGTCTACATATTGATCGCGATCCATTTTTTTTCTCCTTATTTATTTGCCCAAATTGGGATGGGATATATCTAGTTACATTACCTATGCCTCAGTTTTGAGACTTTGTTGGTATATTTTTTCTGTCACTAGATATCCATGGATGTATGACATTCATTAAGTCCTACGTTTCTCTCTTTCTTTCTTCCTCCCTCTCTCCCCTTTCATTTGCTTAATTATCATTGCAGAGCTCCTTGGGCATTTGTCACTATTCCCTTCTAAGTCATCGTACCGGATATTTGTACCTTCATGTGTTGCATGAGGTACTATATTATATGTACTTGGTGATAGGATTTGATCACCGGGGAAATTATGGAAGAGGTCCGATCCACCACACCTCGTTTGAGGTGTATATGATCCTTTATCTAGGATCACTTGGAGGGGTTTCCACCCTGGCTCCCATCAAATTATTTGGCATGGTGGGTCCCAACGAGTTAATTCAATGTATGAACTAGGTGAGCAAGTTGACAGACTATTATGTATAAACGCCTTGCTGTGATCTAATGGTGTAATATATATATATATATATATATATATATATATATATATATATATATATAAAATGCACTGTTTATGTATATATGATTGACACTTTGATATTTGTTCTTATGTCCTTTTCCTCTTTTTTTCCAAATTCTTTGAATTAGAGGCTTTCTGTCCTGACTATACTGGTTTCTGAAGAAGCCAATGTATTTTTCTGGCAAAACGCGTCGAACCAAGCAATTGTGTAATGATATGGATAGTTTTATCACTATTGATTCATTTTTCCGTGTATGAATCCATACGCTGCTATATGTGTCTCTATGTGGTTTTTTTGTATATGTACAAACCCCCCTTTTATATCAATACATTTATACCTTTTTAAGACTCCGTTGTTGCTCATCTTATGCTTTACTAGCCCAATAAAGTCCTTTCACTTTTGGGAAATTTCACCTGGAGTTTCTATCCCACAAACCCGGTGAACATGTTTATTTCCCTCTCATATTTGTTTAATGTTTCACTAATGGATGTGGGCATGGTTCAGCAGTTCTATGACTGACTGTAATTCCTTTATTGATTTACAAACTATATATATATATATATATATATATATATATATATATATATATATATATCTATATCTATCTATCTATCTATCTATCTATATATATATATATATATATATATATATATATATATATATATATATATACAGTGTATATATATATATATATATATATATATATATAAAGAGAGAGATAGAGAGATAGAGAGATAGAGAGATAGAGAGATAGAGATAGATAGATAGATAGAGATATATATATATATAGATAGATAGAGATATAGATAGATATAGATATAGATATATATATAGAGAGATATATATATCTATACATACATACATACATACATACATACATACATACAATATATACATTCATTTTGAACCCACCGGTGCTGATATATAGGAAGAAAGAAAGTCTTCTTCCTCTAATCACACAGCTTCTCCCCCTGATTCTCCACCTCTAAGCTGGAGAAGCAGGAAGAGGAGATCTTCAAAGAGAAGCACAGTGATAAAGTGACATCATGTGTTACTAAACTAGCCGTTTCTGTTGCAGTGAATGCAAGCCGTTTGAGTACTGAGATGAGATGAGAAGAGAAGAATATGTTCTCCACTACTCTTCTCAGTAATTTAAACCGGCAATGCTCTGAGACAAGCCGTGATCATCCAGATCTCGGCTTATCTCAGTTTACTAAACGTACACCTTATAGCGGGACTGCGATAGTGCGGCGGACAAATCGGACACTAACTGACACTTTTGACACTTTTTGTGGACCAGTGACACTAATACAGTAATCAGTGCTAAAAAAATATGCACTGCCACTGTACTAATGGCACTGGCAGGGAAGGGGTTAACATCAGGGGTGATCAAAGGGTTTATGCCTAGCCTGTATTTTCTCACAGTGTGGGAGGTGCTTTGACTAGGGGAAGGCATTGATCCATGTTCTTGCTTTGCAGGAACACAGGATCAATACCTTCCCTACTGAAAGAATGGCAATCTCCCTTGTTTACACATGCCTTTCTGCCTGTGTACTGTATAATCGGCAGGTGGCGGCGGACATCCAGTGTGATCACAGCAGGAGCAGGTCACCGGTGGCGCATGTGCACCCCCCCAGACCTGGAAGTGGCAGATCAGGTACTACTGTAGGTACATGCACGGTGAGCTAGGTATATGTACAGTGAGCAGGCCGCAAGTGGTTAATTGTTTCCACAGCTGTAAAGGTGTAATTCAGTGCAGCAGTAATTCAAAATGCAGGCTGCATTATGCAATACATTGTTTCCTCAGTTTCAAAGGTATAGACAAGTACAGTGAAAAAATGACATGCTTAAATGAGTTTATTAGGTGTTCATCCTTAGATCAGTGCTGCAAATTCAAAAATAGGGTCCAATCCTACAGCTCCACACTACTGACGAGCTTAATGTATCTAAGTACTAAATATCCATTTCTTCATTGTTGATGGGGACAAAGGCCTTTTCCCCACAACCGTGAGCAGTGGTTGTGGGGGTCTGTGGGCAGGGGGATTATTTGAATCTGGAAGGCCCATTTAACAAAGGGGGCCCCCGGGTCCCATCCCCCCATGTGAATGAGTAGAGGTACATTGTCACGTGACGATTCTGGCAAAATCGCACTGTGTTTTAGGTGCTATTCAAAATAAAGTGCCACCGAGCGTGTGTTGCATGTTTTGCTATGATTCCTAATCGCCCAAATGTGAATGGGGCCGAAGTGTTGATGCCGGAGAGACAAGAAATTCATTTTTTCGGAAAGAAGTCAGGCAACAATAGGAACTTCCATATTTTTCTAAATACTGGTTTCTTTTGACAATTTACAACTACAAGGCAAAAAAGATTAACAATAATTAGGGCAACATAAATAAAATAAATAATTCCTAACTTGAAAATATCATTAAAAAAGAGTAAAAAACGTAAAGATTTTAAAAAGCATTACAACTTCTGTAAATGTATTAGATTTACGGAATTACAAGGGATAGAAAAATATATTGCTTTTTACAGTACAGTGTGGAGAAACGTGACCATTCTTTATTGGGTAATTATCAGTATGGTGCCTCTTATGACAGTGATTTTATCACTAACAGTGTGTTACAAACTCATTACATTTCTCAACTAAAAACAGAGAGGGAGCCAATCACGATATTTTATCTATAGCAAAGAAACAACAATTTGGGGTTATCTCTGTAATAACAATTCAACCTGAAATATAGATTTTCCTCACAAGCTTCATTTATCCATGGAACATTTATAAATAACATAAACAGAATTAAGGGTTAGCTCTTTATAAACAAATTAGGTTTGAAAAATAGGATTTCCTCATTTTCCTGTTGAATATGTCTAAATAATATTTATTAATAAAAACAAAAGCTCTGTAGTCTTCCGCTATCATTCTGCTTGTCTATAACTAATTCATCTGAAACAGACTAGAATAAGGGAAGGGTATAACCCCAGTAATTTGTCTTCTCTTTTCTGCCATAGGTGTCCCATAGAGGAGATTTCATTTCCTCTCCGATAGTCAAAACAGGAAGTGAGAGAAAATCCCTCTAAAGTGAGACAATCCCTACATGACCCCAGGGTCATAAGAACTAGTGTCCCCATTTCCCTTCTATTAGTGTTCTGATCTTGACCCAACATTTGGGATTTCCTTTTCACTTTTCATGATAATGGTAAACAGGACAAATAGATTAGCTAAATCTCTCTAACAAGGGGACAGACTGCAAAAAAACCCGACAGGTGTTTCAATCCCTCTCCGCTCTATCCAAAGCTAAAACAAGAAGCCTGCTCACCTTTCCTGTGTTATGCACATTCTCATTGACCAGTGAGCCAGACCATAATAATGATAAGTGCTGACACTATTTTGCTGAAACCACAGGCTTTTTGAGGCTACTGGACATTTTTGCAGGTGCCAGTAGGTGCCTGCACCTTAACCTTAACCTTTCATTGCCATGGATGTTCGTCATACTGACCTACAGAGCCACTTACAGCTGGTCAGGTCAGTAGTATGATGTACGCTGGCTGCATTCTCCTTTTTGCTTTAAGCATGTGGTCACTTAAGTGATCATAAATTTATTGAAAAAATGTTCAGCAGACTCTGCTGAAGAAACAAATAATTGTTATCAGTGGCTGACAAGTTGCTGATCAACACCAATCACACTCAGCAGCATTGATTTGAAGTTTATTCCCCTGATGTCTCACAAAATGCCCCCAACAGGGCTGTTAAAAAGTGTAAAAAATAATAAAAATGTAATTGTAAAAAATGTTGTTTAAAAAACATATAATAAGGCCTTACTTACATGGGGCATACTACAGCTAACACCCGCACGAGATGTACAGGTGCTCCATACATCCACATACAGGCAATCAATTGGGATGCATTAACTACATTGACACAGCCACTCATCCCTATGTGACATCCACGTGGGTGTGGGAGAACCTCCCTGAACTTGCAAAGTCTGCATTCCAGGCTGTGCACCTGCACAGATGTCAGAATGGGAGCGGTAGCTGTGTCCATGTAGCTCCTGCACCTGATGTTAACTGACATCAATAGGACTGCCTGAATGGGGATGTATCCCTGTAGAGGTAAACATGGATTTTCACAGGTGTACACTTTAGTAAGACCCATGTGAATCCAGACTTATTAACCTTCCTAGCGGTATACCCGAGTGTGGCTCGGGGTTAAATTTCAGTGCCAAAAGCGGTAAACCCGAGCCACATTCGGGGTACCACTAGGAAGATCGCTGGATCCTGGTAGAGGGGTTACTTACCTTGTACCGGGATCCATCGATGTATCCCGGTGGTGTGTGGTGGCGGATCTTCCTCCCAATGCTCTTTTTTCCCCCCGGATTCCGTCTCCTGCGACGTGACATTCGCAGGGGGGTGGAACTGGCAGCACATTCAAATTTAAAACACACCAATCACACTGATACAATTCAAAATAAAATAAATTCACATTAGTTTGCCCCCCAGTGCCCTTTCCTGTATACATACATACTTACTTATTTATAGTTTTTTATTATATTATAATTTATGATTTTGTGTTTCAAACTTTATCATACCTGAGATGTTATAAAGAAGAACGCACAGAAAAGAAAAAATCATATGTAAATAGTTGGTTTGGGCTGCTCGTTCTTAAGAATTACATGCAAAATAATGGTACCGCTTTCAGCACCTAAAATCCGAAAGAATCATACCGCCAGGGAGGTTAAGCATAGATTTGAGCAACACTTGCTGGTCTAAAAAGTAAGTAGCACATTTTTTTCCCCATAAGTTATGTGCTTTCAAAAAATGTATGTTTGGGAGTAGGGATGATCGAACTTTTCAAAAGTTCGGTTCGGCCAGAACATCCGAACTTCCCGAAAGTTCGGCCCGGATTTCAGAATCCCATTGAAATCAATGGGACGCGGTTACTTCGGTAATCAAAAAACACCATTTTGAAGCCCTAAAACCCAATAAATGCCCCTAAAAAGTGCCTAGGGTTCTGGGTCATACCCCAGGGACTATTAATCACACAAAAAAAAGTTCTTAAAAAGTGTAATTTTTGATAGAGAGCCAATTATTGAAAAAATTGTATTTTGTCACTTATAGAACAGGTTTTTTTGGGCATTTTTGGGGGTCTTTTCAGGCAGGCAAAACATCTGAACTTGTGTATAGGGGTATATATACCACTATACACAAGTTCAGATGTTTTGCCTGCCTCCAAAGAACCCAAAAAAATGCCCAAAAAAACGCCTGCTACTAAACCGGCAAGGTGTGAAAAGCGAGAAGCCACTAACCTGTTCTATAACTGACCTAATACAAACAATCCTTTTTTTTATGGTTCTGGACATGCTACTGAAACTTCACAGGTACACCTTTTAGACCACCCAGACACAAAATCACACAAAAAAAAAAAGTTCTTAAAAATTGTCATTTTTGATAGAGAGCCAATTATTGAAAAAAAAAAAAATTCTTTGGATTTAGTATCTGGGGGGGTCTAAAAAGTGTACCTGTGAAGTTTCAGCTCTGTAGCATGTCCAGAACCAGAAAAAAAAAGATTGTTTGTATTTTGTCACTTATAAAACAGGTTAGTGGCTTCTCGCTTTTCACACATTGCCGGTTTCCTGTCAGTCTCCATGGCAGCCTACGTGTGGGTTAACCCCGCCTCCACTCCAAGGGTATAGGACCCCCCTCCCATAAATTTCAGCTCTCAGGTACAGCAGGTGTTCCTTTTTTGTCCTCCTCCAAGGACCTACAATTCTGATGTCTTACTTTGTCAGGCTTACCTCAGGATACTTTGGATGGTGTCTGCATGTCCAGGGCCCAGCCACGGGCGGGTGAGTGACATTTAAAATTCCCCTTCTCTCTGCGGTTGACTGAAGCCTGGCCGGCGTCCTCTGACAGGGTCTGAAGATTCTCATTACATCTCTTCATGGCAGCGGTATTTGTCATTTATGTATACTCTGTTTGTGTCTCTTTCTATCACTATGCGGCGTTTGTATGGCCCCAATGGCGCTGGAACGCTTCCTGCGTTCCAGCAACCCTTCCTCTTCCTCCTCTGCTCCCTGCGACCAATCGGTGGACGTTCCGCAGTCCAGCGCATGCGCAGTGCGTCGCGGACGAAGCCGAGGCTTGGTTCGCGCATGCGCACTAGCGATCTCGGCCACATCACCGCTGACGTCATTCCGGCGGGGGATTTAAGCAGCTGTCAGTTCCCCTGTGCTTCGGGAAGTACTGTGGGCGTTGCGGCAGCTTCCCTGTGTATCTGGATTCCTTGCTACAGGTATGTGCAATGGATACTTGACTGCAGAGGGGGGGGGGGATGAATTGCTACCTCACACTGTATCACTATATTATCTTGGTGTCTGATGTGTATTACCTTTCTTTATCAGTCTGGTTGTTGGCCTGAAGTATGGATCCTGCATCACCGCCCTCCTGTGGCCAGCCCTCTCACAACAGGTGGGTGCTGGCATTTTTCAGGGGGGGAGGGCTAGCTGGTCCCTGTTTCATGGCTAAATCCAGTGTCTCCCCGACTTTCTCTTTTTCCATCAGCTCTTCCAGGCCTGGTTTATCCCAAGAAAGAGACCCTGTCAGACCTCGTGGGAGTTCATCCTCCAGATTAAAGCGCCATGAATCTCCATCAGGGAGTAGGCAGCAGGGGAGACGCTCTAATTCCTCCCCAAGACACCACAAACAATACCAGAGTCACTGCACATACCAGAGAGCCTGTTGGGGTTGTGGGGCGCATGTCCTGGAGGACAAGTCCCTATGTGAGCCATGTTTTGCTCAAGCAGCCGGTGAGAGGGTGCACGAGGACCATGGATTGGAATCTCTAGTGAAGAGAATAGTGCAACAGTCCCTGAAAGAATGGGGTACGGTCCCAGCACTTGGTCCCACTACGTCCAGTTCTCCAGCGGAAGTGCAGGGAGATCAAGGCCCCTCTCAACCGAGCATTACTTCTGCAAAATCATCTGACAGTGATTCGGAAGAAGAAGGGGCAGTAGGCAGCTTTGAGTTTGCCCTGGTTTCACCCCTGATCAGAGCCATTAAGGAAGCTCTAAAATGGGAGGATCCTGTGTCTCCCCAGAAAAAACAGCGGAAGTTCTTCAAGCCCCTCGGCAAGGAGCGTGTTAACTTCCCTTCCCTCTCTGAATTACAAGAGGTGATTACTGAAAAGTGGAGTAAAGGGGATAGTAAGTCTTCCCTATCTTCCAAGCTTGGGAAATGGTATCCCTTCAAACCTGAAGATGTTGCCCGTTTGGAGTCTGCTCCCCTTTTGGATGCTGCAGTCACAAGATTAGCAAAGCATGTTACTTTGCCCCTGGATAACGCGGTTTCCTTCAGAGATCCCTTGGATAGAAAAATAGATCTAGACTTGAAGAGGATCTACTTTACGGCCGGAGCGGCCTGCAAGCCTGTTATGGCATTAGCAACGATGTCTAAAGCCATGGAAGTCTGGGTGTCTGATATTGAGACTAAACTTGGAAGCATCTCGGAAAAAGCTGTTGAGAGCTCTCCTATTCATGAACTCAAGTTGGCTTCAGTGTTTTTGGGAGAAGCATCTATTGATGTTCTGCGCCTTCTGTCCAGATCAATGTTATCTTCAGTGACAGCAAAAAGGGCCTTGTGGCTCCGCCCTTGGCTTGCGGATCCAGCCTCTAAGCAGGCATGGTGTAAGATCCCTTTCGAGGGTACTTCCCTTTTCGGAAATAAATTGGACAGCGCCATTGCAAAGGCCACTGGCGGAAAGTCAGGCTTCCTTCCACAGGATAAACGCCTATTTGGTCAGAAGAAGCCCCAATCTAGGAGGCAATACACAGAGAGATCAAGAGATGCCCGCTCTTACAAACTGACTAGAGAAATTGGAGAGGAGGCCAACCTTCTTCTCGAAGATCATCCAAAAATCCAGTGCCGGCTGGACAAGAATCTACTAAATCTTTTTGAGATTGGGCCCGTTCAGACATGCCAGGTGGGGGCACGTCTTCTCCATTTTCAGCGTGTCTGGACAGCCTCAATTACAGACTTTTGGACCATTAGGACGGTCTCTATATGCCACAGATGGTCATTTCTGGCAGATCCGGTTCCACGGTTCATTCCAACTCACTTGCCCTGTCTAGAAGAGACAAGAGAAGTCTTGCTCGCCTATGTAGATGCTTTGGTGGCTCAAGGAGCAGTAGTTCCAGTTCCAGAGCAGGAAAAATTTCAAGGTGTTTATTCACCCCTCTTCTTAGTCCAGAAGAAGAACGGAGCTTGGAGGCCCGTTATAGATCTCACATACCTGAACAAATTCATAAAGAACGAAAAATTCAAGATGGAAACACTCTCCACCATTCAGAAGGCAGTACTGCCAGGAGACTGGCTTGCCTCAATAGATCTGAAAGATGCGTACTTTCATGTACCTGTGGCAGTCGACTTTCACAAATATCTCCGCTTCTGTGTTCTGAACTGACATCTTCAATTCATTTGTCTACCTTTCGGCCTCTCTACCTCGCCCAGAGTATTCTCCAAAGTTCTCCTGGCTGTAGTGGCCCTCATAAGATTGAAAGGAATACGTCTACATCATTACCTAGATGATCTTCTGTTGCTGTCTCAAGAGAAAGATCAGTTATTGACACACAGAGATCAGGTCATATCGACCCTCAAAGAGTTTGGCTGGCTGCTAAACCTACAAAAGAGTCAGCTGGAGCCCACTCAGCGCCTAGTCTATCTCGGGGCGCAATTCGACACTATCGAGAATTCAATCTCTCTCCCATTAGAGAAGATACCGGTAGTGAGGGAGAGAATCCTTCCAGCTCTTTCTTCTCCTCGGCTGAAAGCCTCTCAGTGCCTCAAAATCATTGGCACCATGGTGTCCACGGCTCCGATGGTCAGAAAGGGTTCCTACAACAGTGGAACCCGGAAGAGAGGGATCAATACATTCATATCTCCTCCAGCATGAGATTCAGTCTTCTTTGGTGGCTGCAACGCAAGAATCTGCTCAACTGCCACTCTCTGATTCCAGTCTCATGGACCATAATCACAATAGACGCCAGCAACTCAGGTTGGGGGGCTCATTGTCTGTCGGAAATGACACAAGGGAAGTGGTCTTTTCAGAGACCCACACCAGTCTCCAATATACTTGAGCTCCGAGCAGCCTATCAGGCTCTTCGATCCTTTCAACACCTGGTGGAAGAAAAATCTGTAATGATTCGGATGGACAACACCACGGCAGTGTCTTATGTGAAGAGACAAGGTGGGACATGGAGTCTCTCTCTGCTACAAGAATTAGACCCAATTATGTCTTGGGCTCAAGCTCATCTAGTCGATATCTCAGCAGTCTACATTCCAGGTTCACAGAATGTTCAAGCAGATTTTCTGTCCAGGGTCCAGTTGAACCACAACAAGTGGTCTCTCCATGTGGAGTCGTTCAAATGGATCCTGTCATTGGGAGTATCTCCTGAAGTCGACCTGTTCGCCTCTCCTTGCAACCACAAGTTGGAGAAGTATGTCACGAGAGGCAGATGCCATCAAGCCTACGGGACAGATGCACTAACCGACAGGTGGGAGTTCAGCAGGGCATATGCCTTTCCTCCAGTACCCATCATTCTCAAATTTCTGCAGAGACTTCAAGCGGAAGATGTAGAGATAGTGATGGTGGCGCCTTTCTGGCCAAACAGGCCATGGTTTCCGCTGCTCCTACAGCTGAGTTACCGGGACCCGGTCCCTCTTCCCCTCAGACCAGATTTGCTTCTACAGGGAATGTCAGTACACCACTGTCCTGCAATACTCCGGTTGACGGTCTGGTTCTTGAGAGGGATAGGTTGGAATCGCTCGGCTGCCCGTCTACAGCCATTTCCAGCTTGATGAATGCTAAACGACCAAGTACAAATAAGGTATATTGCAGATTCTGGTCGAGATTCGTGGAGTCTGCATATCCAGAAGGTATGTCTTCCTCAGTTCCTGGGATTCAAGAAATACTACGTTTTCTTCAGGCTGGCCTAGATATGCCCCTTTCAGTGGCAACTCTAAGAGTCCAAGTTTCGGCATTGTCTGCCTTCTCTGGGATCATGTGGGCTCAGCACCCACTTATTCAACAATTCTTTAAAGGAGCAGTCAGGCTCAATCCTCAAAGAAAACCTAGGTTTCCAAAATGGGATCTACCTCTTGTCCTAAATTCCCTCTCAAAAATGGGCATAGAATCCTCTTCTTCTATCAAGGACCTGACCATCCGGACTGTCTTCCTGGTAGCCATTACTTCCGCTAAAAGGGTCTCTGAATTAAGTTCCCTCGGCTGTAGAGAACCATTCCTGACTTTCTTCCCAGAGGCGGTGACGGCGCACTCTACAAGGAGTATCTCTATGTCCTGGGCGGCCTCGCGGCACGTGGCTCCAGATGTTATCTGCAGAGCGGCTTCATGGTCTTCGGTCAATACTTTTATGACCCACTATTGTGTGGAGCCTGCTTCTCTGTCCTCAGTTAATTTTGGTTTGACTGTTTTGTCTGAAAATAGCATGAATTAAAGTTTCTTTGCTAAAGCATTCCCACTATACACAAGTTCAGATGTTTTGCCTGCCTCCAAAGAACCCCAAAAAATGCCCAAAAAAACGCTAGCGTCAAAAAAAAAAAATGCCCAGGTGTGTTGTTGCAGGCATTTTTTGGGGGGTTTTGGAGGCAGGCAAAACATCTGAACTTGTGTATAGTGGTATATATACACACATACTTATATGTATATTATATGTATATTACACTTATACATATATAGGTGTGATATGAGCGTAACTATATTGGTGTTAATTATTTCATTAGCGCAAGTAGTTTTTTCTGCTCCTTTCACACTTATATATGTCTAGGTGTTTATATACATACATGGGTGTGTATATATATATACCCCCTATACACATGTTCAGATGTCATACCTGACTCCAAACATGTGCTCAAAAGATGCCTATGGACGCTTGCAGCCAAAAAGAATGCTGAGGGGGGCGAAGCCATATTACTGCAGCGAAAGTGACTTCAGAGAAACAAGCTTTTCTCTATAGCGGTCACCCTGCTATGGAAGGGTTTTGTCACCCTGCCATAGCAGTCACTGTCAGTTAACCCTACACTACACTACAGTCCCCTTACACTTAACACTTTCCCTACAGAAACTGAATAAATTAAAGCTAACTAAAGTGTAAAAGAGCACCTAACTACACTAGATATTCCTTTCCTCACACTAAAAATTGCTAAACGACACTTTGTAACACTTTGTAACAGAAGTAACAGAACAGCATTCCACTCTCTTCCATGTCCCGTATAAGAACGCTAGGAATTTGGCGGGACTATCTTATATACTGGGGGGCGTATTCACTAATGATTGGTCTATGGACCCCCTAGTCACTCCAATCACATTCCTAGCATTCTCCTGCCCCCTCAATTGGCTTTTGCTAATGATTCTGGTCCAATCACGGGCTTTTAAAGCCCATTTCTTAAACCATTGCATTTTGGTCGGTTCTGGTTGTCGAATTCCGAACTTTTTGGGCAAAATGTTTTAAATTCGGCCGAACCTCGAACAGCTAATGTTCGGGTCGAACCGATGGTCGACCCGAACCGTTCGATCATCCCTATTTGGGAGGCGGTGTCTTTTACAAACTCTGAAAGCTGTAAGTAAAAAATGATAAGGAAGTTGCTTAATTGCAGTTTTGAGCACCCTCGATTTTCGCCATTTTGCAAAAACATCCAATTTAAAATGCACGAAGATTTGTTGTTTATAAACTCAATACAGTTTTAGCTTTTATATTTAGAAGGGATTTAGCAGGAATTTTGTACATTTTAGTGTGTTTGTGGCTGCTAATAATGAATTAAACGTATTTTTAACAAACATATGCTAAACATATAATTGCAAAAATGGTCTGGCCGCCTGGGTTTAAAAGTGGAGATCAGGGCCTGGCAGGGAAAGGGTTAAACCTACCAGAATGTTTTCCCTGGCAGAGTCTTTATTTAAGGATAAAATTCTAAAAGAATGTATCACACAAAAAGCTTAGCATTAACCCTGTCACATTTATTTCCACAAAACAATTCTATATCGAATATAAACAATGGTCGTACATTAAATTACAAAGAACATAGTATCATGCGAGGTATAAACAGATTGACTATAAAAAGACATCTAAAGATGAAAGTCAACTTGTCTCCACTGGACGGGAGAGAGATCGCGAACCGGAACAAAGAGGTAAAAAACCTAAGGAAAAGAAAACTCTTCAGTTAATAAACATTGGGTAAAGAGACCAACCCAAGTCTCAGGTAAGGAAGCATTATTCTGCATTGGCCTCAGGGCCAAAAGGGTGGTAGAGTGACTATAGGAGGTCTTAGGAGAGCAGATTCCACTTCCACATATAAGCCTACCAATTCTAGCTGTATAGGCATAGTTTGGGTTATGTATTTCTCAAAGGTAGAATATTTTGGTTTCACGTTGAATGATAAATGGAATTCGCAAGTGTTTATAATAGGTAATCACAGGGAATAAAAGAAGGTGGAATGTATTTTGGTTTAGAATAGCAGTTAACACGGGGTCAGCGGTCTCTGAGCATTGGAAGAGAGGAGGAATAAAGAAAGAAACAAAAAAGGGGGGGAAAGAGTGAAAAGATAGGGGGGGAGGGGACCGTCTCTTACTCCCCCACATGACATGCAGGAATGTTGTCTGGCCCTTCCGTGGGTGGGAACAGGCATCAGGAAGGATGCTGTGTAGAACTAAGGTCTAGAGGCCAGAATGGCTACTCCAGCTTAGGGTAAGGTAGGTTTGTGATATTGAAAAAGGCAGCTAGGTGGTTAAGTAGGGGGATAGTAAGGCACTAAAATTCTGCGGTCATCTGAAAATGAGTCCAACGGGCCCACTTAGTTGAAGATTTTGTGGGGGAGTCTTAAACTATGTAAATCAGTTCTTCCCTATCACATTTATAAATATGCTAATGCTGGCCATATACTATATAATATGATTGTACAATGTCTGCACATTTTCCTTAATATAAAAAGAGGGAAACCCCCCAATGGGACTTTTTAGGTCTTAAATAGTAGTTCAAATGCTAAAAGAAGCAATGAGGTGATAATCTTTATGTAAAAACTTGAATTTTATTTTACAAAGGTATAAAAGAGGATAATGGGGAATACAAAAGATGACATAAATATACAAGACAACATGTGGGTGGCCCTAAAATGACCTCATCATATAAGTATATAGGTACAAAAGCAAGGAAACATATGATAATAATGAATACACCCGACGCGTTTCCGGAGGTTATCCGTCTTCAGGGGTGTTGAACATATTTTGTGGAGTACAGAGTACCTCTAATAAAACAAAAAGGCAGAGTGAAGCACATACAACAAAATATATATTAACAGGGTCAAAATTATTTTTCATATATATGAGACTTTGCTAGTACTGACAATGACATGATCCCAATTGCAACAAAGGGAGGAAGACAAACCGAGAGGGTCAGCGAGACCACCCAACAGATGGCAGGAAGAAACCCAGGGCCAAGGATGTTAATAGGCAAGGAATTTTACATGAAGAGAAAGAAAAATAGTAGAAAAATATAGAAAAAAAAGGAAGATATATATATATATATATATATATATATATATATATATATATACATATGTCTTATGTGTTTATGCAAAATAAAGTGTATATATATATATATATATATATATACATATATACACACACACACACACACACACATATATATATATATATATATATATATATATATATATATATATATATATATATATATACAATGCAAGAATGCTAATATCTTTTGCCTATGTGTACAAAGACATGCATATATGTATATGCCTGTATAAATTGTATATAACAAGGTACAGCAACTAGTCTATATGGGCATAAAAAGGGTATTCTAGTAATGGAATGTGGCTTGCAAGGGTGAAAATGCAAACGCACCCCCCATGAAGCCAGTCTATAAAATAAAGGCACTAAAATTCTGCGGTCATCTGAAAGTGAGTCCAACGGGCCCACTTAGTTGAACATTTTGTGGGGGAGTCTTAAACTATGTAAATCAGTTCTTCCCTAACACATTTATAAATATGCTAATGCTGGCCATACACTATATAATATGATTATACCATTTCTGCACATTTTCCTTAAGATTTACTAAAACTGTAATATGAGGCCAAATGTAAAGCATCTATTCGATCTGTATCAACCAGGCAGGCCTTTGCACTACCTAGCCGATGGTAGATCCGAAGGATATTGTACAAATGAGATTGTATACAGCATGGTCAGCTCGATCTGTAATGAAGTTGATTCACGCGAATAGACTGTTTACTTTACAATGGAAGTTACACTTTTCATTGGAACTTTTCAATAGTTTAGTGAATGTGACAAAAATTCCCTTTGCAAAAATTACCCAATCACGTGCAAAGAAAATAAACAGTTTTTGGCTTGAAAATAATTGGATGAGGGAAGTCAGCAGCGCTTCACTTGATTTACTAAGCTCTGAAGAAAATTCAAATGCAAAGGGCAACTTCCTTGCAAATAATAACAGTCTATTTGCATTTGGTAAATCAACTCCAATAGGTCTTAAAAGGGCAAGGAAGTCACGAGACTTCTTACCAAAGCACCATACATTTTTGCTGCTCTCTATCTAATTGGATATCAATAACTATGTTAGCTGTATTGGCTAGTGTTACATTTTAAAAAGAATCTTAAAAGAATTGGTCATACACTTGGAATTCTAGTCAAGAAAACTGTTTGCACGCATTCCCAAAAATATAGGAATCAGATGGGTGATTCAATTTTCTGACATATACTGTACCTACAACTAGAGTACGAGGATTAGGTGGGCTTTTCCTTTGTTAGTACTTTCATTATCTTCAAGTTATGTATTTTTTTACTGATTTCCTTTTTCACTGTTAACTTATTGTACCTGCATCAGCCATTATGGTTAACTATAACACAAATTGATGCTGTTTGCAATCAAAGTATGAATAAGTTCCTGTCACACTTTCATTTATATGATTAATATATTTATTCATGTGTGAAATGAATGGCAAGGACTATAATTACATTCATGCATTTTATTCCACTCTGTAGGTAGACAGTGGAAAAGACTTTAGAGAATACAATCAGTCTTTGAATCAGCCAGTTTAATTTAAAAGGAAATATACAAAATTATTAGGTTAACCTCTAAGTTTTGTTATACAACATTATTTTCTTCACTGAGTTTGACATCTTAACATAGCACAGGCTTTTGTTTTTGACAGCCAGAACAGTAAGGCATTATGTAATATTCAACACAATAGTAAATAGAAGTATTTCTACTCCATTGGATTCTTTATGAACAGTTTTATTAATTGACTGAATGGAAAAAGTTAAAGCGGTATTAAACCCAAAAGCAAAAATGTAAAATATTGAAGTTTACCAATTCTTAGATGTGGTAACTGCATTTGTTTCTTTTTTAAGCTTTTCTTGCTTTATTTTCACCTGGCGTTCCAACCAGTAAGCCTGTTATTTTTCAACAGAACAAGCTGTCCCACAGATGTAGCAGCTATTGTAATTAGGGATGATCGAACGGTTCGGGTCTACCATCGGTTCGACCTGAACATTGGCTGTTCGAAATTCGGCCGAATTCCGAACTTTGTGCAGTAAAAGTTCGGAATTCGGCCACCAGAACCGCCCACAATGCAATGGGACAGGAACTAGGCTTTAAAAGCCCGTGAAACATCAGTAAAATGTGATTGGAGTGACTACGGGGTCCAGAGGCCAATCAGGAGTGAATACGCCCCCCATACGCCCCCCCCCCAGTATATAACATAGCCCCGGCAAAACTCTAGCACTGTAATACAGGGGCTGTGGAAGAGAGTGGAAGCATTTGTGTTACTCCTGCTGTATGGAGCTGTTCTTTTAGTGTGAGGAAAGGGATATGCAGTGTAGTTAGGGTACTATATACTACTATAGTTAGATTCAATAATCTAGTTTCTGTAGGGATACCTTTAAGTGTCAGGGTGACCGTAGTGTAGTTTAGGTGACCTGACTCTGCCATGTCAAGGTGACCGTAATGTAGTTTAGCTGACTCTGCCTGAGGCTGCCACACCAGGGTGACCGAACTCTTCCATGTCAGGGTGACCGTAATGTAGTTTAGCTGACTCTGCCTGAGGCTGCCATATCAGGGTGACCTAACTCTTCCATGTCAAGGTGATTGTAATGTAGTTTAGCTGACTCTGCCTGAGGCTGCCATACCAGGGTGACCAAACTCTTCCATGTCAGGGTGACCGTAATGTAGTTTAGCTGACTCTGCCTGAGGCTGCCATACCAGGGTGACTGAACTCTTCCATGTCAGGGTGACCGTAATGTAGTTTAGCTGACTCTGCTTGCCATACCAGGGTGACCGAACTCTGCCATGTCAGGGTGACCCCACTATGCGGATTTTGGGTTAGGGGTATGCATTATATATATATATATATATATATATATATATATATATATATATATATATATATGTGTGCATATATATGTATATACACACACACATATATATATATATATATATCAAAAAGTAAAACACTCCAAGCACACTGATACATTGCAAAATGAAATAAATTCACATTAGTATGCCCCCCAGTGCCCTTTCTTGCATTTTTACTGTACTTTTTATGTACAGTATATATATATATATATATATATATATATATATATATATATATATATAAAAACATACATATATATATATATATATATATATACTAGACATTAAGCCCGTTAAATTAACGGGCGCTAGAACATATGGCTGACTGAGCGGAGGCTGCGCGCATGGTACAGGGGAATGCGGGGCTGCACGCATGGTACAGGAGAATGCGGGGCTGCGCGCATGGTACAGGAGAATGCGGGGCTGCGGGCATGGTACAGGAGAATGAGGGGCTGCGGGCATGGTACAGGAGAATGCGGGGCTGCGGGCATGGTACAGGAGAATGCGGGGCTGCGGGCATGGTACAGGGGAATGCGGGGCTGCGGGCATGGTACAGGGGAATGCGGGGGCTGCGGGCATGGTACAGGGGAATGCGGGGTCTGCGGGCATGGTACAGGGGAATGCGGGGTCTGCGGGCATGGTACAGGGGATGCAGTGCTGTGGGCATGGTACAGGAGAATGCGGGGCTGCGGCATGGTACACAGGAATGCGGGGGCTGCAGGCATGGTACAGGGGAATGGGGTCTGCGAGCATGGTACAGGGGAATGCGGGGTCTGCGAGCATGGTACAGGGGAATGGGGTCTGCGAGCATGGTACAGGAGAATGCGGTGCTGCGGGCATGGTACAGGGGAATGCGGGGGCTGCGGGCATGGTACAGGGGGAATGCGGGGGCTGCGGGCATGGTACAGGGGAATGCGGGGGCTGCGGGCATGGTACAGGGGATGCAGTGCTGCGGGCATGGTACAGGAGAATGCGGGGCTGCGGGCATGGTACAGGGGAATGCGGGGGCTGCGGGCATGGTACAGGGGAATGCGGGGGCTGCGGGCATGGTACAGGGGAATGGGGTCTGCGAGCATGGTACAGGGGAATTCGGGGTCTGCCAGCATGGTACAGGGGAATGGGGTCTGCGAGCATGGTACAGGAGAATGCGGGGCTGCGGGCATGGTACAGGGGAATGCGGGGACTGCGGGCATGGTACAGGAGAATGGGGTCTGCGAGCATGGTACAGGGGGATGCGGGGTCTGCGAGCATGGTACAGGGGAATGCGGGGTCTGCGAGCATGGTACAGGGGAATGCGGGGTCTGCAAGCATGGTACAGGGGAATGCGGGGTCTGCGGGCATGGTACAGGAGTACCATGCCATCAGCACTGCATCTCTTGTAGTATGCCTGCAGCCCCCGCATAATGGCAGGCAGTGCAGCAGTGGAGGAGTCTAACTTACCTGTTCCTGATATGTGCTGGGGAGGATGGGGGAGCTCCTCGGTGTTGAAGGCCGGTTCCCGGCTGTTGGGGGTCACCCCCGATAATGTGTGAGGGCCGTTCTGAATTCCTATGTGCTGGGGGCGGGCACTGACCTTTTTAGGCTGGGGGAGCTCCTCGGTGTCGGAAGCCGGGTATTGGGGGTCACCCCCGATGATGCTGCGGTGTGAGGGCCGTTGTACGGCTGATCGTTTCAGTAGCCACCGTCTGATCCGTATGTGCTGGGGAGGCGGAGTTCCGATCCGCTGCCTTAGATTTAAAAATGGCACCACCCGGCGCCACACGTCATTGAGTATACGCCGCCGCTCGGTAATTTCCGGGAATACCCAAACGTATCCGAGCTTTCCCGAGCGGCGGCGTATACTCAATGACGTGTGGCGCCGGGTGGCGCCATTTTTAAATCTAAGGCAGCGGATCGGAACTCCGCCTCCCGCCTCCCCAGCACATACGGATCAGACGGTGGCTACTGAAACGATCGGCCCTCACACCGCAGCACCGTGAGCACCGGCAGTACAACGGCCCTCACACCGCAGCATCATCGGGGGTGACCCTTAATACCCGGCCTCTGACACCGAGCAGCTCCCTCAGCCTAAAAAGGTCAGTGCCCGCCCCCATTCCCAATCCCATTGGCTGTCCGTGGTGCACATGCGCAGTAGCGCAATATCACGGACACACGGAATCTAGAGTGCGGACGCAGGGACAGTTGCATTTTATTAATATATATATATATATATATATATATATATATATATATATACCCCTATACAGAAGTTCAGATGTCATGCCTGCCTCCAAACGCCCAAAAAACGCCTGAAACAAAAACACCCAGGTGTGAAAGGAGGGTAACACCATCCCTGCGCTACTGAAATTCTAAGAAAAATAATCTGTTTTTTTTTTTTCTGGTTCTGGACATGCTACAGAGCTGAAACTTCACAGGTACACTTTTTAGACCCCCCAGACACTAAGTCCAAAGAAATCTCATTTATTTTTTTCAATAATTTTTTCAATAATTGGCTCTCTATCAAAAATGACAATTTTTAAGAACTTCTTTTTGTGTGATTAATAGTCCCTGGGGCATGACCCAGAACCCTAGGCACTTTTAGGGGGATGTATTGGGTTTTAGGGCTTCAAAATGGTGTTTTTTGATTTCAGAAGTTCGGGTCCCATTGATTTCAATGGGGTTCTGGAATCCAAACCGAACTTTCGGGAAGTTTGGGTGTTCTGGCCGAACCAAACTTTTCAAAAGTTCGATCATCACTAATTGTAATGAGACAAACTATTTAACATTGACAGGGGTGCTTACACTTATGTTTATTTGTGTAAAACCTTTATCCCAAAAGGGAAAAAAACTGTTGCTGCAACTTCTTGTGTAACTTTTGTGAGCTGCAGCTTGGCTTGAATGTGTTAGTATATCTAAATCTGCTAGTACATTTAACACACATCTCCTTCCTGATTAACAATGCTGCTATCCAAAGGTTCTCCTTCATCCAGAGTGGGGGCATTCTAATACAAGTGGTGTGTTACTAGCCAGACGAAAACAGAGAAAAAAAAAGCTAAAAAAAAAAAAAAAAGAAAACTACTGCAGATACGACATCTAAAGGCCAGTACACACGATAAGAAAATCAGAAGTAAAATTTTGTCTGACAAACGATCTGCCGATTTTCGGATCGTTGGAACAAAGAGAGTGTTTGGAACTTTAAATGAGGAGCAATGCACAAAACAGGCCATAATAAAGAACATATACTAAAATAGCAAGGTTTATTGTGGCTGCCACAGCATATAGCAATTGGAGTACAAATGACAATAGGATGACATATAAAAAATATATAACATCACAAAAAAGGGTCATAAATCAATGGCATAAATTGAGATGATACAAATAAATACATGATAATGATGATGATAGAAGAGTAGGTAAATCATGGAAAATAAACATAATACAGATATGAATTAGGTATGTTCAACACAATGGCAGCATAAATGCTCAATGCTCTTCGTAGACCATAAGCTTCTTCTTCAGGAGGGGATGCACAAAGGGATATCTAGAACAAATGTACATCATAAGTAACAAGCGATTAACAGAGTAAAACAAGTAATGGGGAGCCGGGGGGGGGGGGGGTATTAGAAAATTCCAGCCGGAGATAGTGTAGTCCCCTACAATGATTTACCTAAACGCCAACACAGAGTGGTGTTTGAATGCTGATGATCCAAAACGTTCATGATGGGAACTGAGGGAGTAAAACCCAAGGGCACAAACATATGCAGGAACCACAAATGGTAAAAGTCGCCATAAGGATGAATAAAACAATCGGATGGACTGGCAATGGGATACTGAGGGAAAAACGACAAAGTAAAAAACAATTTATATGAATATATTTTGAAGTGTCCTTATACAGCGTGTGCCAAAGGACAAGTGAAAGGTGACTAAATGGTGGACCCAAGAAAGTAGGGACAAAAAGAAATAAAGAAAAGATCCCTAGTTATGGTATACAGAGGTATCAAACCGATAACACAGGGTGCCCGTGGACAGGTGATAATTGAAAATGGAGTGTCCAATAAAGCAACATAAAGGATGTGGAGCGGAGAACAGGGAGTGAAAAAAATGTGCTCAGTGTAAATAGGGAAGTGCCAAAAAAAGTCATAGAACACCCAAGAAATTAGAAGTATGGAAACAAGAAAGAGTAGTATGAATATTGAAATAAACACAAGGATTACCCATTGCCAAACAGTAGTGTCTATGATGCAAAAAGTTCATGAAAGACATGAAGTAGTAAGAGTAAAGTGTGATCCTGAAATAAAGGGGGGGGGGGTGTATAAATACACCCCCTCATAATAAGCCCAAGGTGACTCCCAGCGTCACATGGAGCGCTCTACACAGGGGGAGATGTCACCAACCGAGCAGCAAAAGCCACTCAAGTGCATGGCGCCAACATCCACCTGCACTGAGATGCCAGAGGGAAACCTACATACCAGCGCAGCAGCGTCCAGGGGTGACGTCACTGTAACGGCACGGGAGACGCGGCGCCAATGCACTGCAGAGCAGACTGCCCCCTCTCCTGAGCCAATAGGAGAGAGGCGGAGGACCTCCGGGGCGGATCGCAGTTTCTCAAAGATGAACGGCGGACGCAGCAGACCAGGGCATACTGTACGACCCAGAAAGGGGGCTGAGACCTGACAAACCAACAATATACTAAAATAAAAACATTATTAGTATGCCACAGTATGTAGTGGAAAAAATGACTTCTAGCCTTATTTTCGGATCGTTAGTATAGTGCTTTGGACAGCCAATTACAAATTTTCATACGACAAAAACTGGATGTGCAGGCTATAAAATTGTTATCATACATGAACACCGATTGAACGTCCAATTTTTGTTTAATTAGTACAGTTTTCATCCGGGTTCGGCGGGTTCGGCCGAACTTGAAAAAAAGTCCGGGTTCGTGAACCGGACTTAACCCGAACTTTGCCCCGATCCCGAACCCCATTGAAGTCAATGGAGACACGAACTTTTGAGCACTAAAATGGCTCTAAAACAAACATGGAAAGGGCTAGAGGGCTGCAAATGGCAGCAAACTCATCTTAAGAGCATGGAAAGTGCTCTGCAAACAAATGTGGATAGGGAAATAACTTAAAATAACATAAAAAACAGAAAAATAAAAAATAATCATCTTGAATGATGTAGGAGGAGGACGAGGCCCATATGCAGTAGGAGGTTGAGGTGGCAGTGGATATGGCGGTGGATATGGCAGTGTAGGTGGAAGTGGCAGCAGCAGTGGAGGAGGAGGATGAGGTAGCCAACACAGGTTTTGGTTTTTAATTAAAAAAAAAATTTAAATTCCGGTACAACCCCAAAAGAGTAAGAAAGATCAAATACAACAATGGCTGGGTAAGGCCAGTATACATGTCTATTCTGCACAAGGTACGGACAAGTCCTGTGGGATCCATGCCTGGTTCATTTTAATGAACGTGAGCTTGTCCACATTGGCTCTGGACAGGCGGCTGCGCTTGTCTGTGATAACGCCCCCAGCCATGCTAAATACACGTTCAAATAATACACTGGCTGCAGCGCAGGCCAGCACCTCCAAGGCGTAAAGGGCAAGCTAAGGCCATGTGCCCAATTTGGAGACCCAGAAGTTGAAGGGGGTAGACCCGTCATTCAGTATGTGTATAGTACGTAAGGAACGGTAAGGAACTGTATATGGTATATGGTAAGGAATGGTGATGGCGGCGGGGGGGGGGGGGGCTTTTTTCCCCCTTCTGGTTTGAGTCTGGCCTTGGAAAAGGTATGTGTCCCTGGTTGTGGGCCGGGCTCTGGACAGACGGCTGCGCTTGTCTGTGACAACGCCCCCAGCCGTGCTAAATACCCATTCAGATAGGGGTGCTGGTGGTGCTCTGGCAGCATTGACGACCTCTTACTTCTCCTCCCCTGCCTTGGCCTTGTGCTTCCACTGTGCCCCCGCTGTCAGGTGGGAATGCCACAAGCAGCGCTTCTACCAGCGTGCGCTGGTTCTCGCGCATCTTCCGATCACGCTCCAGTGAGGGAATTAAGGACAGTACATTGCCCTTGTAACGGGGATCCAGCAGGGTGGCCACCCAGTAATCAGCACAAGTTACTTTGTGGGAAACTCAGCGGTTGTTGCGGAGGCACTGCAGCATGTAATCGCTCATGTGTGCCAGGCTGCCCAGAGGCAACGAAAAGCTGTCCTCTGTGGGAGGTGTATCCTCTGTGTCCTCCGTATCCCCCCAGCCACACACCAGTGATGGCCATGAGCTGGCCTGGGTGCCACCCTGCTGTGAACATGGTACCATATCCTCCTCCTCATCCTCCAGAACTGTGCCCCTGCTGGACAATTGTGTCGCTGGCGTTTGTGTGTGCAGGAACCCCCCCTCTGAGCCACTTGCGAATGACTGCCCTGAAAGCCTTGGAAATGTTACCTCTTCATCCTCCTTCTCCTCCTCCTCATCCTGTGCCACATCCTCTTCCATCATTGCCCGATGTGTTTTTTCAAGAAGGCATAGAAGTGGGATAGTTAAGCTGAGAATGGCGTAATCGGCACTGGCCATGTTGGTGGAGTACTCGAAACAGCGCGCCAAGGCACACAGGTCTCGCATGGTGGCCCAGTTATTGGTGGTGAAGTGGTGCTGTTCCGCAGAGCGACTTACGCGTGCGTGCTGCAGCTGAAACTCCACTATGGCCTGCTGCTGCTCGCACAGTCTGGCCAGCATGTGCAAGGTGGAGTTCCACGTTGTGGGCACGTCACATATGAGGAAGTGAGCATGAAGGCCGAAGTTACGCTACAGCGCTGACAGGCGAGCAGCAGCAGGGTGAGAACGCCAAAAGTGCACACAGACTGCCCGCACTTTCTGCAGCAGCTCTGACATATCGGGGTAATTTCTAAGGAACCTCTGCACCACCAAATTCAGCACATGCGCCAGGCAAGGGATGTGTGTCAAACCGGCTAGGCCCAGAGCTGCTATGAAATTTCGCCCATTCGCACACCACCAGGCTCACTGGCGCAAGCACTCATCGGTCTGCAGTTTAACGCCCCACCAAAACTCCTGCGCAGTGTGTGTTTTCACCCAAACAGGCAAGTTTTAAAACTGCCTGCTGTCGTTTACCCCTGGCTGTGCTGAAGTTGGTGGTGAAGGTGTTACGCTGTTTGAAAGAGGAGGCGGTAGAGGATGAGGAAGCGGAGTAGGAGGAGTTTAGAACAGGAGGCAAACTGAAGCGGCCTGCAATCCTCGGTGGTGGAAGGACATGTGCCAAACTGCTATCCGCCTCAGGCCCAGCCACCACTGTATTTTCCCAGTGTGCTGTTAGGGAGATATAATGTCCCTGACCGTGCTTACTGGTCCACGTATCCGTAGTTAGGTGGACCTTGCCACAGATGGTGTTGCGCAGTGCACACCTGATTTTGTCACCCACTTGGTTGTGCAGGGAAGGGATGGCTTGCCTGGAAAAGTAGTGGCGGCTGGGCACGACGTACTGTGGGACAGCCACCGCCATAAGGCTTTTAAAACTCTGCATCTCCACCAGCCAGAATGACAGCATTTCAAAGGCCAGGAATTTTGAAATGCTGGCATTCAGGGCCAGGGATTGTGGGGGGGGGGGGCGCTTCCTCTTCTGCTCCAGTGTTTGGGAGATAGAAATCTGAATGCTTCCACGGGACATTGTGGAGATGGTTGTTGGTGACCCAGGTGGTGGTGTTGCTGGTGGATCCTCTGTTTGCGGGGTGGCAGGTGCCACTGTTACTACAGAGGTGGATGAAGAGGCCAAGCCTGCATCAGCAGAAGAGGAAGCAGGAGGAGCCAGAGACCTTTCTTGGGAGGTGTGCACTCCACTGCAGCTCATGCTTTGCACTTCGATGCCTGGTCATGCAGGTTGTGCTCAGGTTGAGAATGTTTATGCCTCGCTTCAGGCTCTGATTGCACAGCATGCAAACCACTCGTGTCCTGTTATCATCACATTGTCTGAAGAACCGCCACGCTAGGGAACTCCTGTGAGCTGGCTTTGGTGTGCTCGGTCCCTTGCTGCGTTGGGCAGTAGACGAACGGCGAACGCAAACTGCCGCAAATGTTCGCGAACTGGCGAACAATGCGAACCGCCATAGACTTCAATAGGCAGGCGAATTTTAAAACCCACAGGGACTCTTTCTGGCCACAATAGTGATGGAAAAGTTATTTCAAGATGACTAACGCCTGGACCGTGGTATGCCGGAGGGGGATCCATGGCAAAACGCCCATGGAAAATTACGTAGTTGACGCAGAGTCGGGTTTTAATCCATAAAGGGAATAAATCACCTAACATTCCTAAATTGTTTGGAATAACGTGCTTTAAAACATCCAGTGTGTGTATACGATCAGGTATGATGTTGTATCGATCAGGTAGTGTAAGGGTTACGCCCGCTTCACAGTGACAGACCAAACTCTGACAGACCCAACTCCCCGTTTAATGCAACGCAAACATCCGCAAACAGACCAGAACCGACCAAAATGGGACAGGAACTGGGCTTTAAGGGTTAGGGTTAGGTTTAGTCTTAGGGGATAGGGTTAGGGCTAGGGTTAGGGGGTTAAGTTTAAGGTTAGAGGGTTAGGGTTAGGATTAGGATTAGGTTTAGGGTTAGGGTTATTTTTATGGCTAGGCTTAGAGGGTTAGGGTTATGGTTAGAGGGTTAGGGTTAGGTTTAGTGTTAGGGGATAGGGTTAGGGTTACGGTGAGATACTTAGGGTTAGAGTTAGTAACCCTACCCCTACCCCTCTAACCCTCTAACCCTAAGCACTAAAAATAACCCTAACCCTAGCCCTAACCCTAACCCTAGCCCTAACCCTAATTCTAAATTTTTTTCTGGTTCTGGACATGCTACAGAGCTGAAACTTCACAGGTACACTTTTTAGACCCCCAGACACCAAATCACACAAAAAAAAATCTTAAAAATTGTCATTTTTGATAGAGAGCCAATTATTGGAAAAATTAAAAAAAAAAAAAAAAAAAAAAAATTCTTTGGATTTAGTGTCTGGGGGGTCTAAAAAGTGTACCTGTGAAGTTTCAGCTCTGTAGCATGTCCGGAACCAGAAAAAAATTACGAATTAGGGTTAGGGATAGGGTTAGGGCTAGGGTAAGGGTTAGGGCTAGGGTTAGGGGGTTAAGTTTAAGGTTAGAGGGTTAGGGTTAGGATTAGGGTTAGGGCTAGGGTTATGTTTAGGGTTAGGGTTATTTTTATGGCTAGGCTTAGAGGGTTAGGGTTAAGGTTAGAGGGTTAGGGTTATGGTTAGAGGGTTAGGGTTAGGTTTAGTGTTAGGGGATAGGGTTAAGGTTACGGTGAGATACTTAGGGTTAGAGTTAGTAACCCTACCCCTCTAACCCTAACCCTTTAACTCTAAGCACTAAAAATAACCCTAACCTTAGCTCTGACCCTAACCCTAGCCCTAACCCTAGCCCTAACCCTAATTCTAATTTTTTTTCTGGTTCTGGACATGCTACAGAGCTGAAACTTCACAGGTACACTTTTTAGACCCCCCAGACACTAAATCCAAAGAATTTTATTTTTTTTAATTTTTCCAATAATTGGCTCTCTGTCAAAAATGACAATTTTTAAGAACTTTTTTGTGTGATTTAGTGTTTGGGGGGTCTAAAAAGCGTACCTGTGAAGTTTCAGCTCTGTAGCATGTCCAGAACCAGAAAAAAAAGATCATTTTTCAGTAGAGCAGGGATGGTGGGAACCCTCCTTTTACACCTATATGATCTTTTTTTTCTGGTTCTGGGCATGCTACAGAGCTGAAACTTCACAGGTACACTTTTTAGACCCCCCGACACTAATCCTAAAAAAGTCATGCCTGCCTCCAAAAATGCCTGATAAATATAAAGAAAAAAAATAAATAAAAGCTGAATAAAATACCAGCCCTAAAAAGGGCTTTTTGGGGTGCTGTCAGGATGCTGTCCTTACAGCAGGAGTGGACACAGAACACTGGCCTAGCTAATGATTTCCCTATCAATTCAGCAGCAACAGTAGCCCTCTCCCTGCTCTAACTAACACTGCAGCTTCAGAATGAATCTAAGATGGATGCTGCCCTTGCTTTTTTATAGGAGGTGGGAGGGTCTGGGAGGGAGGGTATGCTGATTGGCTGGAATGTGTCTGCTGACTGTGAGGTACAGGGTCAAAGTTTGCTCAATGATGATGTATAGGAGGCGGACCGAACATCGCATATGTTTGCCCGCCGAGGCGAACGCGAACATGCGAAGTTCGCCGGGAACTGTTCGCCGGCGAACAGTTCGGGACATCTCTATTGGGCAGTAGCAGGTGTAGTTTCTAGGGCACGGCCGCTCCGCTTTTGCACCCTGCTCCCTCTTCTGCTGTGCTGGTGGCTCTGTGTGACCACCGCCTCTTCCTCCAAACTACTCAGGTCACCTGCATGACGTTCATTCCATGTGGGGTCGAGGACCTCATTGTCCTCCACATCGTCTTCCACCCAGTCTTCACCCCTGCCCTCCTTGTCAGTCTCCACAATTCGGAATTCCGCAGAAGTTGGCACCTGTGTTTCGTCATCATCCGAGACGTGCTGCAATGGTCCTCCCATGTACTAATCTGGAGACATAAGTGGTTGGGCATCAGTGCACTCAATCTCTACCACTTCTGAGGCAGGGCTAGGTGGATGGACAAACCATGCCAACAGAGTCATCAAAAAGAAGAAGAGACTGCTGCATGACTTGGGGCTCAGACTGCTTGGCTGATTTGCGAACTGGCGAACAATGCGAACCGCCATAGACTTCAATAGGCAGGCGAATTTTAAAACCCACAGGGACTCTTTCTGGCCACAATAGTGATGGAAAAGTTATTTCAAGATGACTAACGCCTGGACCGTGGTATGCCGGAGGGGGATCCATGGCAAAACGCCCATGGAAAATTACGTAGTTGACGCAGAGTCGGGTTTTAATCCATAAAGGGAATAAATCACCTAACATTCCTAAATTGTTTGGAATAACGTGCTTTAAAACATCCAGTGTGTGTATACGATCAGGTATGATGTTGTATCGATCAGGTAGTGTAAGGGTTACGCCCGCTTCACAGTGACAGACCAAACTCTGACAGACCCAACTCCCCGTTTAATGCAACGCAAACATCCGCAAACAGACCAGAACCGACCAAAATGGGACAGGAACTGGGCTTTAAGGGTTAGGGTTAGGTTTAGTCTTAGGGGATAGGGTTAGGGCTAGGGTTAGGGGGTTAAGTTTAAGGTTAGAGGGTTAGGGTTAGGATTAGGATTAGGTTTAGGGTTAGGGTTATTTTTATGGCTAGGCTTAGAGGGTTAGGGTTATGGTTAGAGGGTTAGGGTTAGGTTTAGTGTTAGGGGATAGGGTTAGGGTTACGGTGAGATACTTAGGGTTAGAGTTAGTAACCCTACCCCTACCCCTCTAACCCTCTAACCCTAAGCACTAAAAATAACCCTAACCCTAGCCCTAACCCTAACCCTAGCCCTAACCCTAATTCTAAATTTTTTTCTGGTTCTGGACATGCTACAGAGCTGAAACTTCACAGGTACACTTTTTAGACCCCCAGACACCAAATCACACAAAAAAAAATCTTAAAAATTGTCATTTTTGATAGAGAGCCAATTATTGGAAAAATTAAAAAAAAAAAAAAAAAAAAAAAAATTCTTTGGATTTAGTGTCTGGGGGGTCTAAAAAGTGTACCTGTGAAGTTTCAGCTCTGTAGCATGTCCGGAACCAGAAAAAAATTGCGAATTAGGGTTAGGGATAGGGTTAGGGCTAGGGTAAGGGTTAGGGCTAGGGTTAGGGGGTTAAGTTTAAGGTTAGAGGGTTAGGGTTAGGATTAGGGTTAGGGCTAGGGTTATGTTTAGGGTTAGGGTTATTTTTATGGCTAGGCTTAGAGGGTTAGGGTTAAGGTTAGAGGGTTAGGGTTATGGTTAGAGGGTTAGGGTTAGGTTTAGTGTTAGGGGATAGGGTTAAGGTTACGGTGAGATACTTAGGGTTAGAGTTAGTAACCCTACCCCTCTAACCCTAACCCTTTAACTCTAAGCACTAAAAATAACCCTAACCTTAGCTCTGACCCTAACCCTAGCCCTAACCCTAATTCTAATTTTTTTTCTGGTTCTGGACATGCTACAGAGCTGAAACTTCACAGGTACACTTCTTAGACCCCCCAGACACTAAATCCAAAGAATTTTATTTTTTTTAATTTTTCCAATAATTGGCTCTCTGTCAAAAATGACAATTTTTAAGAACTTTTTTGTGTGATTTAGTGTTTGGGGGGTCTAAAAAGCGTACCTGTGAAGTTTCAGCTCTGTAGCATGTCCAGAACCAGAAAAAAAAGATAATTTTTCAGTAGAGCAGGGATGGTGGGAACCCTCCTTTTACACCTATATGATCTTTTTTTTCTGGTTCTGGGCATGCTACAGAGCTGAAACTTCACAGGTACACTTTTTAGACCCCCCGACACTAATCCAAAAAAAGTCATGCCTGCCTCCAAAAATGCCTGATAAATATAAAGAAAAAAAATAAATAAAAGCTGAATGAAATACCAGCCCTAAAAAGGGCTTTTTGGGGTGCTGTCAGGATGCTGTCCTTACAGCAGGAGTGGACACAGAACACTGGCCTAGCTAATGATTTCCCTATCAATTCAGCAGCAACAGTAGCCCTCTCCCTGCTCTAACTAACACTGCAGCTTCAGAATGAATCTAAGATGGATGCTGCCCTTGCTTTTTTATAGGAGGTGGGAGGGTCTGGGAGGGAGGGTATGCTGATTGGCTGGAATGTGTCTGCTGACTGTGAGGTACAGGGTCAAAGTTTGCTCAATGATGATGTATAGGAGGCGGACCGAACATCGCATATGTTCGCCCGCCGAGGTGAACGCGAACATGCGAAGTTCGCCGGGAACTGTTCGCCGGCGAACAGTTCGGGACATCTCTATTGGGCAGTAGCAGGTGTAGTTTCTAGGGCACGGCCGCTCCGCTTTTGCACCCTGCTCCCTCTTCTGCTGTGCTGGTGGCTCTGTGTGACCACCGCCTCTTCCTCCAAACTACTCAGGTCACCTGCATGACGTTCATTCCATGTGGGGTCGAGGACCTCATTGTCCTCCACATCGTCTTCCACCCAGTCTTCACCCCTGCCCTCCTTGTCAGTCTCCACAATTCGGAATTCCGCAGAAGTTGGCACCTGTGTTTCGTCATCATCCGAGACGTGCTGCAATGGTCCTCCCATGTACTAATCTGGAGACATAAGTGGTTGGGCATCAGTGCACTCAATCTCTACCACTTCTGAGGCAGGGCTAGGTGGATGGACAAACCATGCTAACAGAGTCATCAAAAAGAAGAAGAGACTGCTGCATGACTTGGGGCTCAGACTGCTTGGCTGATTTGCAAGGGGGTGAGGTGAAAGATTGATGGACATCGGCTGCAGGTGCCAACTCTAAACTTTCAGCAGAAGACTGGGTGGGAGATAATGTGAAGGAAGTGGGGGAACTGTCAGCAACCCAATCTACTATCGCCTGTACTTGTTCTGGCCTCAACATTTGTAGAGGCACATTAGGCCCTGCCAAATACTGCTGCAGGTTCTGCCGCCTACTCGCAGCTGAGAAAGGTGTTTCACCTGTGCGTGTAGCTGGCACAGATCGACCACGTCCTCTCCTTGAAACAGGAGCTCCACCAGCAACACCACCACCCAGGCCACATCCCTTTTTTGACCTTCTCCTCATATTTATCGAATTTTGGATCTTCCCCTAAATGGGTTTTTATTGATAAGCGGTATACAACAGTATGCAACGGGTATATCTCACTGTAACATATGCAGAGTTCCAGACTAGGCCGCAATTAACTTTTTTTTCCCCTAAATAGGTTTTTATTGCAATGTGCAATACAACAGTATGCAATGGGTGTATGTCACTGTAACATGTGCAGACAGGGCCGCAATAAACTTTTTTTCCCCCTAAATGGGTTTTTATTGCAATGCGTAATACAACAGTATGCAATGGGTGTATCTCACTGTAACATATGCAGCCTAGGCTGCAATTAACTTTTTTTCCCCCTAAATGGACTTTTATTGATAAGTGGAATACAACAGTATGCAATGGGTGTAACATATGCAGAGTTGCAGACTAGGCCGCAATTAACTTTTTTTCCCCCTAAATGGGTTTTTATTGCAATGCGCAATACAACGGTATGCAATGGGTGTATGTCACTGTAACATATGCAAAAAGGGCCGCAATTAACTTTTTTCCCCTAAATGGGTTTTTATTGCAATCCACAATACACCAGTATGCAATGAGTGTATCTCACTGTGCCATATGCAGACTAGGTCGCAATTAACTTGTTTTTCCCCCTAAATGGGTTTTTATTGCAAAGCCGAATACAACAACAACAGTATGCAATGGGTGTATCGCACTGTAACGTATGAATGAAAATCTGATAAATAATTGTCCCCTTAATTGGTGCTTGTTGAATAGCAGATTTGAAATGCAGTGTCTGTCTAAATGCTGTAAGTCACTTTTTTAAATGCAGATTAAGCAGACACATATGCACTGAGCTTGCAGGAAATGGCCGCTACACACCGCACGCCTAACAGGTTGGATACTGTTGTTGTTCTATTCCACTACTGAAAAAAAAAAAAAACCATTTGAATGAAAAACTGAAAAATATATATTTTTTCCTAAATACTGAAAAATTATTATTTTCCACTTACATTGGTGCTTTTTGAAGAGCAGGTTAGAAAAGCAGTGTCTGTCTAAACACTGTATGTCAAAGTTAAATATGAAGGAAACATTTTTTTTTTCTTTTTTAAATGCAGATTAAGCAGACACATATGCACCGAGTTTGCATTAAATGTGCAGCACCGCACGCCGCCCACCTAACAGACTGATAAAAAAAAACATTTCTCCTTTCTCCGCCTCACTGGGCTCAGGTCAGGGCATAAAGATCGTGCACTGCACCCCCACACAAACAAATCAATGTAGATCACTGTCTGATTAAAGAAGATTGTTCCTATGCTTTCCCTCAAAGCAATCTCCAGCCTGACCCTACAGTAATCTCCTATCTCTCCCTCTGGGCAAAAAGATCATGCACTGCACCCCCACACAATCAAATCAATGTAGATCGCTGTCTGATTAAAGACGATTCTTCCTATGCTTTCCCTCAAAGCAATCTCCAGCCTGACCCTACAGTAATCTCCTATCTCTCCCTCAGCAAAAGCAGCAGGAACCTCTCCCTAGTATAGTTATAGCAGAGTGACGCGCGGCGCTATGTGACTCCAGCTTATATAGACTCTGGGTCACATGCTGCACTGACCAATCACAGCCATGCCATTACTAGGCATGGCTGTGATGGCTTCTAGGGCACACTAGTTAAACGCTTGCTGATCGGCTGCCTTGCACCTGTTAAAACCACGCCAAAACTTTAAATAACGTTACCGAACAACGAACAGTACCCGAACATACAGTGAAATGTTCGGGTTTGGGTCCGGGTACCGAATACCCAAAAGTCCGTTACGAACCCGAACAATACAGTCCAGGTTCGCTCAACCCTTATCACATGACATCACTTCTGTAGTTAAATTCTGTCATACGAGAATTTTTATATGAAAGTAACCTCTTCACTTTCCATTTGAGACTAGCATGCAACAAAAAATGGATGAAAATTTGTCCGATAATCTTATCCTGTGTACAAGGCTTAAGGATTGGTCAGCTACAATATATTACATTTTTGGCTTTGGGTTCAATACCCCTTTAACATGGTTTGTTTTAAATATGATTTCAATGTACCAGAATAAAGACTACAAAAGGCTGCAAAATTACTTTGAGATTGTTTTTCAAAATGAAATCACATCATCTGGCTTCTCTGCATACCATTTTAAAAGAATCATCCAGTGATGGATTGCTGCAAAGGTTCAAGTCAGTTCCATGTGCTATAGTCACACAACCCCAGGTGTAGATTTGCTTTGCAAAACACTCTAAGAGCATGACACAGGGAGGTAATATGCTGTTAATCAGCCTCTTTTGGTGAACAAAAAAATGGAAAGGCAATTATGTCACTGGAGGGTTCTACCTCTGGTGCTTCTTTTAAGCTGTGCTGGTACTAAAAGTGGTAGAATGTCCACCATTTTATTGCGGTATCACTGCTTTAGTCTATATGAGCTGTTACACGTGTCAGGACTGAAATTTAGTAATTGTAATATAATATATATATATATATATATATATATATATATATATATATATATAAAATGTCATACTTACCTGCTCTGTGCTATGGTTTTGCACAGAGTAGCCCTGGTCCTCCTCTTCTGGGGTCTCCTGCTGGCTTTCCTGGCTCCTCCTCTTTTCCATGTGCCACCATAGGAAGCCACTTCCTATAGCAGTACACATGGGGGCTTGATCACTGTCTGTGCATCCATTGGCACACAGTGCAGCTTTACCCCACCCCCTCTCCCTTGTCACTGGAATTGATTGATAGCAGCAGGAGCAGTGACACTGGAAAAAGGAGCGTGCATGCTCTGTGAGAGCTTTACACATGCTCAGAAACGCTTTGTGTTCCCCTGCTCCATGGTGACATCACATGCCAGCCGGTGCTGCGCCTCAACCAGTGGCCTGCACAGCTGAGAACCGGAACCAGCCTGTCTCCTCCCTGAGACACCACGCCATATGAAGAAAGGCGATTCATAACACAATTTGAATACTGGTTTCTCCCCGCTGCTGCAGCAGTCTCACCTATGACGAGCTTCACTGTTTTCCCTCTACCTATATGTGAGTTTTAAATGTGATTATACTCTGGATTTATTAAATACTACACTCAGAGGCGCTCTCCTGTTTTCGCTTTCTACTTTAGATGAGCAGGACTGACCTTCATAGCAACAAAGGATTAAATGTTTCTTGGCCTGTTTATTGTATTTTAATAAAATTAAAAAAACTGTCCCTCACTCTTGTAACCTAGCCGTACATTGTCATCCATTAAAAACAGCAGAAGCTGCCTATAGATTTCTATGTACAATCCTGCTCCAAATAAAGTAGCAAAGAAGATAAGAAATATTTTTTTTATTATTTTTGTGGTTCTAACTTTAAAATAAATTGCTGTGTGAATGTCTAAGCAGGGCAAATAATTTCTGTAATGTGTCTAATATGTGTACTTCCTACAATGGACAGCTCCATCTAATAGCCATAATGCAGTATTTTCCTGATTGCAGCATTGTGGCATTGTCAAGTCAATTTTCTTTTTAGAAATAGATCCCTTGGTCTGATATATTTTCACATTGGAAAAATATTACTATTGTTGTTATCACTTATCAAGTTTCTTTCTGGACTGGTGAGAATAATATATGCAATAGCAAAATAATGTATTTAAAAGATTGTTATTTCTACTTTTGGAATAAAAAAATAAATAATAATACCATTATCAGCAATTTTAGTCTAAATGTAAATGATATTTCTAAACATTTAATGAAATGATTGCTAATGGATGTTTTATGTCTATTGTATTACTATTTTTAGGTGTGCATTAGGTAATGCTTTGAGGTTATTTTAATTTCATGCGACTTACTGCAGAATAAGTATTTTAAAGCTGGTTTGCAATGCACATGATTTTATACAATGTTGCAATAATAAATTAGTTTATGCACAGCATATTTTCACATACTTTTTTGTTTAAAGCTGGTCAGCTGTAAAAATGTACCCTTCCTTGACAGCACTGCACAAATTAAATACTAATTTTGTCCAAAGTAATTGTTACCCTATTCCTTGTTTCCCTTTGCAGTTGGCACTCTTCAGGATGTGGGTAGGCCCTCACTGCCCTCATGTACAATGCAAGACTGCTAGTTTGGCTCAGTACATACTAATGTCAGAATGCTTGTGACTGGAGGAGCGGTTTTACAAGATTACTCGTGCAATTGTAAGGAATTACTGAGGGATGAAAACTATGATAAGATACCTCCCAATTTTTTGAGATGGGAATAGGGGGCACCTATTAGCAAAGGTATGTAGGCATATGACACACCCCATGCCACCCCTCCTTAAAGAGGAAGTAAAGTCTTCTTTTTTAACTATACCTACAGGTAATCTTATAATAAGGCTTACCTGTAGGTACTGTGAATATCTCCTAAACTTACACAGTTTAGGAGATATTTAGAGTGCATGCAGCCAATGACGTCATCGGTGCATGCGCTTTAAAATTCCAGTTTACTGTGCCGGACCTTCAGAACCCGTGCAGTAAATGGCAGCTTCCGCATGCATGTGCTGGAGTGATGTAATCGCAGCTCCAGCCACTCACAACGCCGAAGCTTTGGTGGCAGAGGGGGTGGTCTGAGTATTTTAAAAACTGCTGACCTACTGGAATTTTTATGCACAACCATCTCTAGGGTTTACAGAGAATGGTCCGGAAAAGAGTAAGTATCCAGTGAGCAGCAGTTGTGTGGAGGAAAATGCCTTGCTTATGTCAAAGGTCAGAGGAGAATTAGCAGACTGGTTCCAGATGATAGAAAGGCAACAGTAACTCAAATAACCACTCGTTACAAATAAGGTATGCAGAATATGATCTCTAAACACAAAATACATCGAACCTTGAAGCAGATGGACTACAGTAGCAGAAGACCACACCAGGTGCCACTCCTGTCAGCTAAGAACAGGAAACTGAGGCTACAATTTGAACAGGCTCACCAAAATTGGAAAATAGAAGATTGGAAAACGTTACCTGGTTTGATGAGTCTTGATTTCAGCTGTGACATTCAGATGGTAGGGTCAGAATTTGGCATAAACAACATGTAATAGGGCATCTTTCTGCATTAATACCTAGAAAACACTTAATTTATACTTTATCTATATTCTCAGGTTAACTTCTTACCTTCTGTACAATCTGTTCAGAGACCACACAGGAAGCACCACACAACAATGGAAGTCGGTATGACGCTCAATGTTTAATCTCTGCATTCAATCATTTAAACAAATCAGATTAAAGGATATAACGATGCACAATATAGGGTATCACATGACAAGGAAAGGTGGCACACAACCATGGTATCCCTTGATAGGACATAATTCCCTTCTTATGGGTGGGTGCATTTACCCCCTAAAGTACCTCCCCATCTTTGTGCTCATCTTACCAGAAATCTTAACTATAGATTCTGGCAAACAATATTGCTTACTAAAGACATTGTATAAGTCTGTACATCTGCGGTCGGCTAGGACATGAAGACTCTTCCTCATTCCTATGCAAGCCATTTCCTCTACATACTGTTACACAATATATCAAGCTTTAAAGCACTTCTCCAACCTTAATTTCATAAAGCATTGCAAATGCATGTAAAAGGGTAAACTTCTGCATAAACCCCATATTCAGAGAGATCAATATCCTATCAACATGAAAGCATAGATCCATCCTGCCTCATATTATCAGTTCAGGCTGGTGGTGGTGGTGTAATGGTGTGGGGAATATTTTCTTGGCCAGCTTTAGGCCCTTTAGTACTAATTGAGCATTGTTTAAACACCACAGCCTACCTGATTATTGTTGCTGACCATGTCCGTCCCTTTATGACTGCAGTGTACCCATCTTCTTATGTATACTTCCAGCAGGATAATGCACCATGTCATAAAGCTCAAATCATCTCACCACTGGTTTCTTGAACAAGAAAATTAATTCACTGTACTTCAATCCAACACCTTGTGAAAATATGCCAGGAAGAATTAGGGCAGTTCTGAAGGCAAAAGGTGTCCAACCAGGTACTAGCAAGGTGTACTTAATAAAGTGGCCAGTGAGTGTATAGTTATATAATTTTGTATTGCATATATGTATATTTTTTTAGGTGCCCCAAAAAAAAAAAAAAAAATCACAGTTGGAATCGTATTGGTATCTGTGGTGCTACACAGACATTTCATAATATGGATACATGAAGCCCTTTATCTAAGTCTAACTTGGGATGCTATAGAATCATTATCTTTATACATTATATTGAAATACCAGTCGAGTGCAAAACCTTGTCCTGTTATTTAAAATTAATGACTGATCTGCAGTCAACGGTTACTGTTATAACAGCACATTGATCCATGAAGGACAGTTTAAGTAAACACTTTTTTCAGCTTGAGCTGCAAGGACTAAAATATCCTTAGGGGTTTGGTGACTATCAAAGTCACATTTCATGTAGTATGTTATCTGTGTAAGCTACAGTGCACTTTAATAAACAATTACCTTGCAGCACAGGTCAGCTACATTCTTCAACTGCCAAGGAAAACAGAATTTGACTTTTGTTAAACATTTGTCTCTTAAATTACATAGCAATGTTTTTTTTTATAACCAAAACTGATTGAGAACACATAGAAGATTGTGTTAGATGGTTTGCTAAGTTTTTAAAAGAAAATAAAAATGGATTTTTTTTCTAGTAAGTGATAGGATGCAACTCAAGGATTTGCTTAAAACTTCCAAACATGATTATTTACTATAAAATATACATGAAAAACAGCAAACATCTTTACTGGTTGTACATTTTTTAAGTTTGTAATATATCTAAATTGCCATCCCTCAATAAAACCTTCATTGTATCTCTAAATTGCAATCCTTCACACAGACAGAGAGCCTGGAGAAATCATAGTTGATCCACTTTACAATATGAGGCCTTTTGGAAGTTAGAGCAGTGGCCTACAGGTATGTTATGTATCTCATTATACATGTTATATGTCTCATTATACATGTGATAACATCATTATAGCAAAGTATACCAATGTAATCTCTGTGTCTAAAGGATAACCCCAGATATCTATTTGCCTGCATCCTGTTGCACACTTGCTGTCCTAACATTCCATTGAAAAATGTATTTCCACTGTGCAGTTAATTCCTGTGGACTTTATTGAAGCAGGCTTGCAAGATGACCACTCTGGTGAAGGTCAGAGGGATCCAGGAGCCAGCTAGCTGGTGCAGGGGCAAGTGCAAAGAGGGTGCCAGTGTTGGCCCTGAAGAGCAAAGGGGGTGCCAGTGTGTGGACCCTGAAGCGCAGAGGGGGGGTGCCTAGTGAGAGGACCCTGAAGTGTAGAGGGGGTGCCCGGTGAGAGGACCCTGAAGTGTAGAGGGGGTGCCTAGTGAGAGTACCCTAAAGAACAGAGGGGGTGCCAGCGGTTGGGCCCTGAAGTGTTAAAAGTGTACAGCATGCAGTGTACAGTGTCGAGAGTTGCAGCAGCAGAAGAAGTTACAAGGAGCTACCTCAGTCAGCAAGGACTGGAGGGAGCAGTGTTCGGGACTTGAGCTAACCAGAGCGTCAGGAGTCAGTTCTCAGTACAGTCCAGGACTTTTGAGCTAACCAGAGTGTCAGAAGTCAAGTTCAAGTACAGTACAGCAAGTCAGTGTTATTCAAGCGCCAGCAAGCGTTGGTCGGCATCCAGCCGGCATCAAGACAGCGCTGAAAGGCATTTTTCTCAAAGTGTCCCATTTGTACCTAGTTGAGCCAGAGGAGTATCCCACTCATTCCCTTCTCCCATCCCCAATATCAAATAAACAAGACAAACCAAAGATGCCGGATTGGTCCTTGACTCAAATCTCACACTTGGGTATTCAGCTTAAATGGGCTGAAGGTATCACCGGTAACCATGGCAGACCCACATCAGGCCCAATGCCTGGAAATCCTGCTACATAAATATTTAGGGTGGGGGGTATATTGGTTACTTTAGGCTAGGTTGGTGGCCAGTAAGCTAGTGTTGGTCTAGAAGAGGACATCCAGTATGCTATCCTCAGGCATAGTCAAAGGCTTCCAAACCTGTCCTTTTAATATTTGTCAAATCTTAAAAAGCCCGTGCCACTCCAAGAAAATATGTATTTAGCCCAAGTTAAAGAAAATAAATTAAAACAGTTGTCTTACTTCAGTGCTATAAAATGTGAATCATATATACAGTACATAGCTGTGCTAGGTAAAAAACAGTGATTATATACCAAATATTAAACACTCAATTGTGCATCTATTTGACACAACTGTTCTCTGAATGCATAATGCATGTAAAAATAAATGTAAGAAAATAAAGCAAAAAAAAGTGTCTATAAAGTGTTGATTACATTATGTGATATTTCATGCTTCATAAAGTCTTTCTTATATTCTTCTATGCAAACAAACACTCAAGTGCCACCAACTTTGACACAGAACACTCACCTGATGACCATGATCTTTTTCACCATATGGGTCATATAGCGCTTCTACCTTTTAAGGGAAGGGGATCCTGGATCAGCAGCTCAATCTGTACCTCCTATAGTCTCCGCTCAAGCATACAGCCAAAAAGGAAAAAAAAAATGTACGGTGTAAAACCATTGATTTATTTAATATTATATTTTATAACCAGAAAAATGCTCACTCACATTCATTGGTGCACAGCCTTGCACCAGGATAACAGCGCTTAATTACACATACAGGTAACTCTGCTTTTCCAAAAAACAATGCACAGCATGGCTGATGCTATTCTCACAGAGATATCTCTCACTACAGTTTTGCATCAGCAAAACTGTCCTGTTCCTGTCTAGCCTGCCCCAACGTGACGTTTCGTCATGCTGACATCTTTAGGGGTTTTAACAGCTTTTTAATTTTTTTTTATTTTATTGGTTTGCCGCTATCTTTCAGATATGCTGGGTTACTAGTGACCATACCTTGTAAGACAAAATCTATATATTCGAACAATCTACTAAGTCCATAGTCAATGCAGCTAATTATGGGCCTCCCCCTGTGGCTTATTTCTATTTTTTGTGAAACTTAAATTCTCTTCCTGCACAGCCCACCCCAATGTGACGTTTCATCATGCTTAAATCTTCAGGGGGTGTAATTTTAGGCCTAGTATCTTATTTTGGTTAGGTTTTTATTATAAAAACATGAAACAACAACATTCAGCCAGTAATTCAATCCAAGATACATCAGTTCTATAGAAAAGATTCCTGCATATATGCATGTTTGTTCTATTGTTCCTACTTTTCATGTGGCAGATAAATGTCCCTGTCATTCCATTCTTGGACCAGCAGCATCCTGCACATTCAGATCTTTGTAACCCACATCCATGTCTTAGTAGTTCCATTAATGAAAATACCACTTCTTATCCCAAATATAGGAACACTGCATGCCTGGAAATTTCCCTATACCGTGATTGTAGATTCATTTATTTTCAGGTATGCATTTGTGATGGTCATTATGGCTAGTAATTATTATAGCTTAGTGAACTAAACTGGTTAATTTGGAAATACCACTTCTCTCCTAATCCTTGCATCAAAAGATCACTGTTATTAAAAAAAAAAAAAAAAATTACACCCTTCCAGACTATCAATGCAGCATAAGATTGCCTAGCAAAGCAGCAGGATCCTCAGAAAAGAACAACTGGTTACAGAAAATAATGTTAATATGGTCATAATGAATACTCCTGACAACTCAATACTTAGACAACTGCTCGTGGCTAAGAAACCCAAAACTGAAACCAGTGTTACAATTCACCTGACAGACTTTGGTGAGATAATCCCATGCACTTTTCATAATGTTTTGTAAAACCTTGCACAGTTTGGATATGCATTGAATCAGTTATTGTATTATACTTCTGTGTATAGTAGCATCTCTGTCATTTTGGAGTATAGTGATTTATTAAAGCAAAACTTAGATATAAAAGATACCCATTTAATGCAATTCTGTAATTAATTCTACATCATTATGGGATCTATTTATAATTCTATGAATGCCTCAGAATTCAAACAAGTGTAAAAGATAATACTCCTAATGTTTGTATTATGAGTGTAAAAGTTACTTTGTTGCATTTCTCCAGGCAAATTTCACATTTACTAAAATTCAATCCTAAGAAAGAAATAGCCAAAAGAACATTTGACCATGGGAGTTAACTTATAAAGGCAAAACCTTTTTTTTTAAGCTTTGGATAGAGTCGATAGAGATTAGAATGCTGGTCAGTTTTTATTGCTGTCCTTGCCCCCCATTAGGGAGATTCCCCCTCTCTATTTGTCCTGTTTACCATTATCATTGAAAGTATAAGAAAATCCCATATGTTGGGTTATTCCCAGAAAAGTAACGGAGGGGAAATCTTCCAATGGGGACACCAGTTCTGGTGACCTGGGGGTCCCCAAGGAATACCCTTAACCACTTGCCGACCAGTCACGTTGACTGTACTGCGGCAAAGTGGCTCGTTATCGTCTGGCGACGTAGACCTACGTCACCAGACATTCCCCTCTCTCGTATTCAGTCACAGCGGTAATCGGGCCAGGGGAGGAGCGGCGGTGATCACCGCTGCTCTTCCCTGATCGTTGGGGATCTAGTGTGGAAATCCGCCCGCTTGTGTAAACAAAGCGGGCGGATCTCCTAAGTGACAGGCAGGTTCAGATTGCAGGGTTCAGCATAGCTGAACCTGCGATCTGTCCCTGTGTCACTCAGTCACCTTCCCCCACACACGTTAGTTAGCACCAGGCATACATTAACCCCTCCCTCTCCAATAAAAATTAACCCCTTCCCTGCCAGTGTCATTTTTACAGTAACAGTGCATATGTATAGCACTGATTACTGTAGTAATGTCACTGGTACCCACAAAAGTGTCAAAAATGTCAGTCAAGGGTCCGATCTGTCCGCAGCAATGTCGCAGTCCCGCAAAAAAAAAAATTGCACATCGCCGCCATTACTCGTTAAAAAAAAAAAAACACCAAAAATGACAGAAATCTTTCCCTTAGTTAGTAAACGCAATAACTTTTGCGCAAACCAATCAAAATACGCTTATTGCGATTTTTTTACCAAAAATAGGTAGCAGAAAACAAATTGGCCTAAAATGACAAAAAAATATTTTTACGTTTTTTTTGGGGGGGGGGGGAATTTCATATAAAAAAATGTGAAAGATATTGTTTTTTCAAAATTGTCGCTCTTTGTTTGTTTATAGCGCAAAAAGTAAAAATCGCACAGGTGATCAAATACCACCAAAAGAAAGCTCTATTTGTGGGGAAAAAAAGGCCATAAATTTAATTTGGTACAGCGTTGCACAACTGCGCAATTGTCCGTTAAATTAATGCAGTGCCGAATCGCAAAATATGGCCTGGTCAGGAATGGGGTAAAACCTTCCGGTCATAAAGCAGTTAAATACACTCATTGAGAATTTTTTTGTCAAAGACATGTACCTAAATACATTTTGGCCTAAATATTTTGGCCTGGACGTTATATATTTATAAACATTTTGGCCTGGACGTAAGACAGAAAAATCCTCCGGTGGTAAAGTGGTTAATTTGCAGGGATTTCCTCTAACTTCCTGGTTGGCTATGGAAAATCTCAGCAATGGGACACAGATGGCAAAAAAAATAAATCTAACGGGGGTTATAACCCTCGCTCTATCCAAAATGAAAAAAAAAAAAGTTGTGCCTATGGTTTTACTTTTGCCAATAGACAAAAGAGCCTAACACTAAAGGCTAAAAACATTTGACCAGCAGTGAAAACAATATGCGGGAGCCCTTTGCACTGTGTAGTCTATGGAGAATCGTTGATTGACCAAACAAATGGGTGTTAATTTAAACTGAAAGAACCTCCGGCTGCACTGTGAAGTAAAAAATAATACCAAATGTATACACTAAATGTTGCTGTTTCCCCCTAGTTATTGTGGAGCTGGCATTCGCTGTCATCCTAACTACCAGTTACTCATCCCTGCCTGCACATTCAGCTGTCAGTCAGGGATTCCTGAATGACAAGTGAATGTAAACAAACAGCATGTAGGCAGGTGTAGTCTATTTTCTTCACTGCAGCTGGTGCTCATCCACAAGCAGCACTGCAGGTGGGGAAGGAAGGTGAGAGGAACCTAGTTCCTCTATGGGTTTCTTGGTCACAGGGAGGCAGCTATTTGACTGTGGCAGCCATCTTGGGTCAGGAAGAGTCTATTTAAGACCCTGGCTTCTGGGTCCGGTTTGCATTTTGTGACTGGCTAGAGTAGGGACAGGTAACCCATCTGTCAGGGACAGTGCTTAGTAACAGGGATTCCAGAGGAGTAGGAAAAGTGCAGGGACACACCATCCTTCCTGGAAGCCTTGCTGTTTGGGTGCAGACTGGCCAGGCTGCATTCTGCACCTAAAGACAGTTGCTGTCGGCACCTCTGGTCCACCACTATACTGCCACTTTGCCAGTCGTTTGGCCTGGTACCTGGTTAGGTGAAAGGACCTTTCAGTGCTTTGGCTCCCTCCCTAGCAGTCTGTCTGACCTGGTCACTGGGTATAAAAAAATGAAAGAGTTAATGAGCACACATGGGGTTCCCACTCTGTGCTCGGTGGACCTCATTCTGTTACTGGAAGTGAGGTAACAGAGAGCACTGGACTAGTGGAGTGGGCGCAGGCTCAGCATGTTTCTCCTAATGCAGAACATTCAAGTACAGTGTGCACAACAGGGGGCAAACCATCTGCCAGAAGAACTCTACACATAGTAAAAGTTCATCTCTAAATCGGGGACTGCCTTAATGTTTGATTTTTCACATGACCACAGTCCCCACCTGGTCCCAGGCATTGATGAGCACGCTCCATGTGCATGGACGCAGTAGACCTCGCCCACATATACACAGCTAAATTTATTGCTGTATATAGCATATATGTACTTGCCCACTACACAGCCAACTCTCTTCTTGCAACACAGCTCTCACTCTAAAGTCACACTGTAAGGGAAAGCAGCCTTTTTTAGTGTGTGGGCTTCAACATTGTAAAAAATCTATTAATCAATGTCAGTTGTTTGCAATCCATTAGGCGATAATTGACTAAGTAAATTCCACCAAACTTCCCTAAAGTTTGGATCTATTCTCAATGTCCAAACAGCCAAAGTCCAATCCAAACTTAGGCTCAGACCAAACTGTCAGCTTCACCCCTTGGTTTTTGAGGCTTGAATAGTTGTTATTGAGAAAATCAAACACAAGCACTGCTTTTTTTCTGTAATTATGTCTTAGGGCAGTTTATCTGTCCACTTTATTTGTAGGTGTTAAATTGACTAAGAGCTTTGCATCTTTTAACGGGTGAGAAATCAATTCTATTTCCAAAAACAATGAGCAACATTGCAATGAGCATTATAAGTAATTACATTTTTGCTAACACATGAGACACAAACCTTGTTGACCCTGTAAATATGTATTTCCTGTAATTAGTCAACTGTTTTAATTTTCACTTGCAAATGTACTTATTCACAAAAATATTTAAGCTGCCTATTTTTAAAGTTTGAACGTTTGTATGTTCATTATGCAAATGAGAAAACTGTATTTAGATAAAAGGTGTGATCAAGCTTCTGTCACACTCTGACAGTTTCTAAATTATACTGAACATTATTGGTCATTCAGAGCTCACTTCATGCATTATTCATTGCAAGGAGCAAGCTAATAATTCATTAAGCTCTCCAAAGATCTGCTGTGTATAGCCATATTTGCTCTACTTGACCATACTTAATAAAATGATCATTTTAAAGGTTATTATATATCATGCATGCCATGAACAATGATAATATGCCTCACATCAAACAATTAATCACTTAAAAAGTGGCCTGGCCAAATGAAACCATTAAATACTAAATCTTGACTAGGTGTAATGTCAGGACATTTAGGTGTTTATACTATATACTGTGAAGTTTTTTAAACCACCATATCCTGTAATTATAATTAATTTAGTCAGACAATACTTTTTTCGTTATAGAGTGGGGAAAGGTTAAATATTTAAAGGCTGTGTCTGTTCCCTTTAGAAGATTTTCTGCAAATCCTTTCTGTGGCTCCATAAATTAGGTTTCTTTTATTTTCCTCCAAATCTGTCCGACACTCATCGCCTGGACAGGAAGTGAGGGAAATATCTCTTATGAGAATCTTTCCCACTTTACTAAAATGTGTTTTTATTGTTGCATGGATACCCATAGTAGTACGATTATCACTCTTTTCCTGATATGTTTGATACCTGTCAAATACAGTCAAACTCACAAACAGTGGAAGCAGCCCAAAGCAATAACAAGCTGCTCCACTGATTACAGAGGAGCTAAAGAACTAAATTAACCCAACCTAACGAGCAATTATCTAGGAGGGTGCTACATATATATAGCACTCATGATAAAAGGAAAACTCCAACTACTCAAAAATAGCTAGTTACCCTTGCCAAACAGCCCCCTGTCCGCCTTCAATATACTCAACATCCCCATGAATGTGATAATATAAAGAAACAGCGCAAAATTGATTGCGATTGGCATATGGTGACGAACCACTAGAGTGCCTAAGATGAATAAATAAATATATAAATAAATAAATAAATATAGGAGACAGATAAATCAATACAAAGTTCATAAAAGTGTAAGTCCATAAATACTAAAAGTCAATCAAAAAATCCATGAATGTCGAAAAGTGCTTCAGCAAGTAGCCAGTGAAAGGTGCTCCACCAGGAAAAAAGGTGCTCATATGCTGGAAATTATGTGCAAAAACATGCTGCCATGGTGTGGTGAAAAAGGTGACTTTTCCTCTCCCCCAGGATGTTACACTTACCGGACGGAATGGACCCCTAGACAGTACTGTGTAAGGGTCACACAGGCTAAGTCCGGCAAGGAATCCGGGCAATAATCCTTATGGCTGATTGGGACCACCTAGGGACCTCCTATGGACTCAGCGGGATGGGACCATCTCCTCTGCTGTCACTTCCAACAATGTCTTCTCTCTACTTCCTCCCCACCAGTAGAGAGAAGACATTGTGCTATTGAAAAATCACCAATTTTATATACTTTTTTCTATTCCGCTATTCAATATACACCCTTTTGGGGTAAAAAAAAATTAAATTGTGGCATAGTCTGTACTAATCTGCTTTTTAAAAATTACAAATTTAAAGGGGAATTTTTTTTTTCCCTTCATAGCCTGCTGCTGACCGTGACATAAAACATAAGACACTGCTGTGTTCACATGTGCTATTAAAAAATCACCAATTTTATATACTATTTTCTATTCCGCTATTCAATATACACCCTTTTGGGGTGAAAAAAATTAAATTGCGGCATAGTCTGTATTGGTACGTGTGAGATACACCTTTCAAATTTTTTGGGGCGCATCTTCCACCGCCGAGGATTGCAGGGCGTTTCAGTTTGCCTCCTGTTCCGAACTCCTCCTACTCCTCATCCTCATCCTGCCTTTAGGGTACAAAAAATTGTAATCGGGGCCTAGTCTGGGTTTGTACGTGTGAGATACACCTTTTTATATACTATTTTCTATTCCGCTATTCAATCGACACCCTTTTGGAGTAAAAAAAATTAAATTGCGGCATAGTCTGTAGTAATCTGCTATTTAAAAATTACAAATTTAAAGGGGAATTTTTTTTTTTCCCTAAATAGCCTGCTGCTGACCGTGACATAAAACATAAGAAACTGCTGTGTTCACATGTGCTATTAAAAAATCACCAATTTTATATACTATTTTCTATTCCGCTATTCAATATACACCCTTTTGGGGTAAAAAAAATTAAATTGCGGCATAGTCTGTATCGGTACGTGTGAGATACACCTTTCAAATTTTTTAAACGCATCTTCCACCGCCGAGGATTGCAGGGTGCTTCAGTTTGCCTCCTGTTCCGAACTCCTCCTACTCCTCATCCTGCCTTTAGGATACAAAAAATTGTAATCGGGGCCTAGTCTGTTTTTGTACGTGGAAGATACACCGTTTTATAAAAAAATTTCTATTCCGCTATTCAATATACACCCTTTTGGGGTAAAACAAATTAAATTGCGGCATAGTCTGTGTTTGTACGTCTGAGATACACCTTTTTATAGACTTTTTTCTATTCCGCTATTCAATATACACCCTTTTGGGGTAAAAAAAATTAAATTGCGGCATAGTCTGTATCGGTACATGTGAGATACACCTTTCAAATTTTTTGGGCGCATCTTCCACCACCGAGGATTGCAGGGTGCTTCAGTTTGCCTCCTGTTCCGAACCCCTCCTACTCCTTCTACTCCTCATCCTCATCCTGCCTTTAGGGTACAAAAAATTGTAATCGGGGCCTAGTTTGTGTTTGTACGTGTGAGATACACCGTTTTATATCATATTTTCTATTCCGCTATTCAATATACACCCTTTTGGGGTAAAAAAAATTAAATTGCGGCATAGTCTGTATCGGTACGTGTGAGATACACCTTTCAAATTTTTTGGGCGCATCTTCCACCACCGAGGATTGCAGGGTGCTTCAGTTTGCCTCCTGTTCTGAACTCCTCCTACTCCTCATCCTGCCTTTAGGGTACAAAAATTTGTAATCGGGGCCTAGTCTGGGTTTGTACGTGTGAGATACACCTTTTTATATACTATTTTCTATTCCGCTATTCAATCTACACCCTTTTGGGGTAAAAAAAATTAATTTGCGACATAGTCTGTATCGGTACGTCTGAGATACACCTTTTAAATTTGTTTGGCGCATCTCCTTCCACAGCCGAGGATTGCAGGGCGCTTCAGTTTGCCTCCTGTTCCGAACTCCTCCTACTCCTCTTCCTCATCCTCATCCTCCCTTTAGGCTACAAAAAATTGTAATCGGGGCCTAGTCTGTGTTTGTATGTGTGAGATACACCTTTTTATATCATATTTTCTGTTCCGCTATTCAATCTACACCCTTTTGGGGTAAAAAAAAATTAAATTGCGGCATAGTCTGTATCGGTACATGTGAGATACACCTTTCAAATTTTTGGGGCGCATCTTCCACCGCTGAGGATTGCAGGGTGCTTCAGTTTGCCTCCTGTTCCAAACTCCTCCTACTCCTCATCCTCATCCTGCCTTTAGGGTACAAAAAATTGTAATCGGGGCCTAGTCTGGGTTTGTACGTGTGAGATACACCTTTTTATATACTATTTTCTATTCCGCTATTCAATCTACACCCTTTTGGAGTAAAAAAAATTAAATTGCGGCATAGTCTGTAGTAATCTGCTATTTAAAAATTACAAATTTAAAGGGGAATTTTTTTTTTCCCTTCATAGCCTGCTGCTGACCGTGACATAAAACATAAGAAACTGCTGTGTTCACATGTGCTATTAAAAAATCACCAATTTTATATACTATTTTCTATTCCGCTATTCAATATACACCCTTTTGGGGTAAAAAAAATTAAATTGCGGCATAGTCTGTATCGGTACGTGTGAGATACACCTTTCAAATTTTTTAAACGCATCTTCCACCGCCGAGGATTGCAGGGTGCTTCAGTTTGCCTCCTGTTCCGAACTCCTCCTACTCCTCATCCTGCCTTTAGGATACAAAAAATTGTAATCGGGGCCTAGTCTGTGTTTGTACGTGGAAGATACACCGTTTTATAAAAAAATTTCTATTCCGCTATTCAATATACACCCTTTTGGGGTAAAACAAATTAAATTGCGGCATAGTCTGTGTTTGTACGTCTGAGATACACCTTTTTATAGACTTTTTTCTATTCCGCTATTCAATATACACCCTTTTGGGGTAAAAAAAATTAAATTGCGGCATAGTCTGTATCGGTACGTGTGAGATACACCTTTCAAATTTTTTGGGCGCATCTTCCACCACCGAGGATTGCAGGGTGCTTCAGTTTGCCTCCTGTTCCGAACTCCTCCTACTCCTTCTACTCCTCATCCTCATCCTGCCTTTAGGGTACAAAAAATTGTAATCGGGGCCTAGTTTGTGTTTGTACGTGTGAGATACACCGTTTTATATCATATTTTCTATTCCGCTATTCAATATACACCCTTTTGGGGTAAAAAAAATTAAATTGCGGCATAGTCTGTATCGGTACGTGTGAGATACACCTTTCAAATTTTTTGGGCGCATCTTCCACCACCGAGGATTGCAGGGTGCTTCAGTTTGCCTCCTGTTCTGAACTCCTCCTACTCCTCATCCTGCCTTTAGGGTACAAAAATTTGTAATCGGGGCCTAGTCTGGGTTTGTACGTGTGAGATACACCTTTTTATATACTATTTTCTATTCCGCTATTCAATCTACACCCTTTTGGGGTAAAAAAAATTAATTTGCGACATAGTCTGTATCGGTACGTCTGAGATACACCTTTTAAATTTGTTTGGCGCATCTCCTTCCACAGCCGAGGATTGCAGGGCGCTTCAGTTTGCCTCCTGTTCCGAACTCCTCCTACTCCTCTTCCTCATCCTCATCCTCCCTTTAGGCTACAAAAAATTGTAATCGGGGCCTAGTCTGTGTTTGTACGTGTGAGATACACCTTTTTATATCATATTTTCTGTTCCGCTATTCAATCTACACCCTTTTGGGGTTAAAAAAAATTAAATTGCGGCATAGTCTGTATCGGTACATGTGAGATACACCTTTCAAATTTTTGGGGCGCATCTTCCACCGCTGAGGATTGCAGGGTGCTTCAGTTTGCCTCCTGTTCCAAACTCCTCCTACTCCTCATCCTCATCCTGCCTTTAGGGTACAAAAAATTGTAATCGGGGCCTAGTCTGGGTTTGTACGTGTGAGATACACCTTTTTATATACTATTTTCTATTCCGCTATTCAATCTACACCCTTTTGGAGTAAAAAAAATTAAATTGCGGCATAGTCTGTAGTAATCTGCTATTTAAAAATTACAAATTTAAAGGGGAATTTTTTTTTTCCCTTCATAGCCTGCTGCTGACCGTGACATAAAACATAAGAAACTGCTGTGTTCACATGTGCTATTAAAAAATCACCAATTTTATATACTATTTTCTATTCCGCTATTCAATCTACACCCTTTTGGGGTAAAAAAAATTAATTTGCGACATAGTCTGTATCGGTACGTCTGAGATACACCTTTTAAATTTGTTTGGCGCATCTCCTTCCACAGCCGAGGATTGCAGGGCGCTTCAGTTTGCCTCCTGTTCCAAACTCCTCCTACTCCTCTTCCTCATCCTCATCCTCCCTTTAGGCTACAAAAAATTGTAATCGGGGCCTAGTCTGTGTTTGTAAGTGTGAGATACACCGTTTTATATCCTTTTTTCTATTCCGCTATTCAATATACACCCTTTTGGGGTGAAAAAATTAAATTGCGGCATACTTTGCATATTTGACTGTGAGATACACCCGTTGTATTTGTATACTGTTTTTCTATTCCGCTATTTAATAAACACCCTTTTGGGGTAAAAAAAATTAAATTGCGGCATAGTTTGCATATTTGACTGTGAGATAAACCGGTGCGATAATGTTGTTGTTTTGTTCCGCTATTCAATAAACACCTTTCTAGGGCAAGATCATAAATTACAGAAATATGAGGAGAACGTCAAATAGGGGCCGTGGCCTGGGTCGTGGTCCTGCTGGTAGAGCTCCTGTTGCAAGGAGAGGACGTGGTCGATCTGTGCCAGCTACACGCACAAGTGAAACACCTTCCTCAAGTGTGAGTAGGTGACAGAACCTGCAGCAGTATTTGGTAGGGCATCATGCGCCTCTACAAGTATTGAGGCAAGAACAATTAGAGGCGATAGTAGATTGGTTTGCTGACAGTGCCTCCAGTTCCTTCACATTGTCTCCCACCCAGTCTACTGCAGAAAGGTCAGAGTTGGCACCTGCAGCCGATGTCCAATCGTCTTTCACCTCACCCCCTTGCAAATCAGGCAAGCTGTCTGAGCCCCAAGTCATGCAGCAGTCTCTTCTTCTTTTTGATGACTCTGTCAGCAGGGTTTCCCAGGGCCATCCACCTAGCCCTGCCCCAGAAGTGGAAGAGATTGAGTGCAGCGATGCCCAACCACTTATTTCACAAGATGAGTACATGGAGGGACCATCGCAGCACGTCTCCGATGATGACGAAACGCAGGTGCCAACTGCTGCGGCACTCAGAATCGTGGAGACCTACAAGGAGGGCAGGGGTGAAAACTGGATTGAAGATGATGTGGAGGACGATGAGGTCCTCGACCCCACATGGAATGAAGGTCATGCAGGTGACCTGAGTAGTTTGGAGAAAGAGGCGGTGGTCGAACAGAGCCACCAGCACAGCAGAAGAGGGAGCAGGGTGCAGAAGCGGATAGGCCGTGCCCTAGACACTACGCCTGCTACTGCCCAAAGCAGCAAGGGACCGAGTGCATCAAAGCCAGCTCAAAGGAGTTCTCTAGCGTGGAAGTTCTTCAGACAATGTGCTGATGACAGGACACGAATGGTTTGCACCCTGTGAAATCAGAGCCTGAAGCGAGGCATAAACCTTCTCAACCTGAGCACAACCTGCATGATCAGGCATCTAAGTGCAAAGCACGAGCTGCAGTGGAGTAGACACCTTCAAAACCAAGAAAGGTCTCTGGCTCCTCCTGCTTCCTCTTCTGCTGCAGTCTCGGCCTCTTCATCCACCTCTGTAGTGATACCGGCACCTGCCACCCCGCAAACAGACGATCTGTCAGCAACACCACCACCTGGGTCACCAACCATCTCCACAATGTCCCATGGAAGCGTTCAGCTTTCCATCTCCCAAACACTTCAGAGGAAGAGGAAGTACCCCCCTACCCACCCGTGATCCCTGGCCCTGAATGCCAGCATTTCAAAATTCTTGGCCTTTGAAATGCTGTCATTCCGTCTGGTGGAGACGCACAGTTTTAAAAGCCTTATGATGGTGGCTGTCCCACAGTACGTCGTGCCCAGCCGCCACTACTTTTCCAGGCAAGCCATCCCTTCCCTGCACAACCAAGTGGGGGAAAAAATCAGGTGTGCACTGCGCAACGTCATCTGTGGCAAGGTCCACCTAACTACCGATACGTGTACCAGTAAGCACGGTCAGGGGCGTTATATCTCCCTAACGGCACACTGGGTAAATGCATCCTGCCCTTAGGGTACAAAAAATTGTAATCGGGGCCTAGTCTGGGTTTGTACGTGTGAGATACACCTTTTTATATACTATTTTCTATTCCGCTATTCAATCTACACCCTTTTGGTGTAAAAAAATTAATTTGCGGCATAGTCTGTATCGGTACGTCTGAGATACACCTTTTAAATTTGTTTGGCGCATGTCCTTCCACCACTGAGGATTGCAGGGCGCTTCAGTTTGCCTCCTGTTCCTAACTCCTCCTACTCCGCTTCCTCATCCTCTACCGCCTCCTCATCCGGTCAGCGTAACACCTTCACCACCAACTTCAGCACAGCCAGGGGTAAACGACAGCAGGCAGTTTTAAAACTTGCCTGTTTGGGGGAAAAACCACACACCGCGCAGGAGTTGTGGAGAAGCATGGAACAGCAGACCGATGAGTGGTTGCTGCCAGCAAGCCTCAAGCCCGGCCTGGTGGTGTGCGATAACGGGCAAAATCTCATAGCAGCTCTGGGCCTAGCCGGTTTGACGCACATCCCTTGCCTGGCGCATGTGCTGAATTTGGTGGTGCAGAGGTTCCTTAAAAATTACCCCGATATGTCAGAGCTGCTGCAGAAAGTGCGGGCCGTCTGTGCGCACTTTCGGCGTTCTCACCCTGCTGCTGCTCGCCTGTCAGCGCTGCAGCGTAACTTCGGCCTTCCCGCTCACCGCCTCATATGTGACGTGCCCACAAGGTGGAACTCCACCTTGCACATGCTGGAAAGACTGTGCGAGCAGCAGCAGGCCATAGTGGAGTTTCAGCTGCAGCACGCACGCGTGAGTCGTTCTGCGGAACAGCACCACTTCACCACCAATAACTGGGCCTCCATGCGAGACCTGTGTGCCTTGTTGCGCTGTTTTGAGTACTCCACCAACATGGCCAGTGCCGATGACGCCGTTGTCAGCTTAACTATCCCACTTCTATGCCTCCTTGAAAAAACGATTTGGGCGATGATAGAAGAGGATGTGGCACAGGAGGAGGAGGAGGAAGAGGGATCATTTCCAAGGCTTTCAGGGCAGTCATTCACAAGTGGCTCCGAGGGTGGGCACAGTTCTGAAGGATGAGGAGGAGGAGATGGAACCATGTTCACAGCAGGGTGGCACCCAGGCCAGCTCATGGACATCAATGGTGCGTGGCTGGGGGGATACAGAGGACACAGATGATACACCTCCCACAGAGGACAGCTTTTCGTTACCTATGGGCAGCCTGGCACACATGAGCGATTACATGCTGCAGTGTCTCCACCATGACCGCCGAGTTGCCCACATTCTAACTTGTGCTGATTACTGGGTGGCCACGCTGCTGGATCCCTGTTACAAGGACATCGTACCGTCCTTAATTCCCTCACTGGAGCGTGATCGCAAGATGCGGGAGTACAAGCGCACGCTGGTAGACGCAATGCTGCTGGCATTCCCACCTGACAGCGGGGCCACATTGGAAGTACAAGGCCAAGGCAGAGGAGGAGGAGGAGGAAGAGGTCGCCAACGCAACCAGGGCACCGCCAGTACCTCAGAAGGCAGGGTTAGCATGGCCGAAATGTGGAAAAGCTTTGTCAGCACACCACAACAAACAGCAGCACCAGCAGCTCATATGGAACGGCTTAGCAGGAGACAGCATTTCACCAACATGGTGGAGCAGTATGTGTGCACACGCCTACATGTAGTGCATGACGGGTCTGCCCCCTTCAACTTCTGGGTCTCCAAATTGGGCTCATGGCCTGAGCTTGCCCTTTACGCCTTGGAGGTGCTGGCGTGCCCTGCAGCCAGTGTATTATCTGAACGTGTATTTAGCACGGCTGGGGGCGTTATCACAGACAAGCGCAGCCGCCTGTCCAGAGACAATGTGGACAAGCTCACGTTCATTAAAATGAACCAGGCATGGATTCCACAGGACTTTTCCGTACCTAGTGCAGAATAGAGATGGATACCGACCTTACCCAGCCATTGTTATATTTTTGATCTTTCTCACTCTTTTGGGGGTGTACCCTAATTTAAAATGACTAAAAAAAAAGCAGTGTTGGCTACCTCGTCCCCCTCCACCGCCGCTTCCACTTACACCGCCACATCCACCGCCACCTCAACCTCCCTCCTACTCCATATGGGCCTCGTCCTTCACAGATGAAGAAAATTGTTTTATTTTTCTGTTTTTTTTGTTGTTTTAAGTTATTTCCCTATCCACGTTTGTTTGCAGAGCACTTGCCATGCCCTTAACTACATTTTGCTGCCATTTGCAGCAATCTAGCCCTTTCCATTGGTTTTTTAGAGCCATTTTAGTGCCTTAAAGTTTGGGTCCCCATTGACTTCAAGGGGTTCGGTGTCCGGGTAAAGTTCGGAAAAAGTCCGGGACACGGACCCGGACTTTTTTTTCAAGTTCGGCCGAACACGGACATCCAGGTGTCCGCTCAACTCTAATCATAAATTATAAATATACTTTTGGCTAAGTGTGCCTCTGTTAGCTCTGAGGAAGAGGGTACTTCCCTTTTTTAGTATATTTGATTATTTTAATTCAATAAAGAGTGATTTGGTAATGCACAAGGCTGGCTCTCCTTTGTGTGTTTTTTTAACGTCAACTCCATGGGGGGTTATTTACTAAACATGGGAAGTGCAAAATTTGGTCTAGCTCTGGATAGAAACCAAACAGCTTCCGGATTTTATTGTCAAAGCTTAATTGAACAAGCTGAAGTTAGAAGCTGATTGGCTACTATGCACAGCTGCACCAGAATCTGAGTGCACCAGTTTTAGTAAATCTGCCCCAGGTATGATCTTTACTGCATAATGACACTGGTCCATCTTAGACCTACGTGAGTATGCATATTTCCTACCTGAGTTTCACTGAAGAAACTAACAATCACTGTAGTCATATGCAGTCTTGGTCCTCTGCAAGCTGCTTTTCCCCCTCCCTAGTGACCATGGGGGTATGGGGGCAAATCTTGCTCGACACTGCCACCATTCAGAGAAGCTTCTTGTAATATTGTCGATGAATACAAGGATTGGTTGAGAGGAACATGATGTCACTGCCACTCCTCTAATAGAGTATAAACTCCTCTAATTGAAAATATTTTCTTATACCATTTTTCCCCCCTCATTAAAATTATATTTAGAAATAGCCAGGCTGATTTTCTAAATGCTTTAAATAGGACATTAAAGCAGACCTTCATTTATTAAAATGACTCCTCCCACTCCCTCTCCAACAAATGGAGATTATTATCATATTTTAAATGTCCTGTGTCTCTTTCAGTGCTGCACTGCAGCACTTTCTTTTCTCTCCCCTACATGAGAATAATGTAGCTCTTCCCACTGCCTCCTGGGATGATCTTTTCATGTGACAACCCTGAAGAAATGACACTTTGCTACAATGTAAAGTAGTGAGTGTAGTTCAATTCGAATGCGCTCTAGTGCAATGATGGGAAGGAAGAGGTGAGTTTCCAACAAATATGAATGGATAGGACTGAAGGTCTTGCTGCCACCTCAGGACCAAGGGTATCCGATACAAACGGAAGAAAAAGATAACAAAAAGAGGGGTGCACCGACCTAGTGCATTACCACTAAAAACATTTATTAAAATGGTAAAAAGTATAAAATATACTCACAAACAGAGTGTGATAATACACACATATTAACACTTCAAACAATTAAATGTATAAATAAAGACATCTCCAAGGAGGCCAGGCACTGCGTGGTGCTGGACAGCGTGCGGCAGAACTGCACGGAGCTGCTGTAGCTTAGGCTGGCTGACACATTTCGAGGGCGAACCCCCTTCCCTAGAGCAAAGAAATCCTGCTGCCGCACACTGTGCAGGTGGGGGGCTAAATGGAGACTGGCTCCACCTACTCTGGACCCGCCCACTCCGGACCCACCCCGTAGGGGGCACGGGTCAACAGGCGGGGGATGGTGGAACCATCCACCCACACCAGTAGAATCCACCCAACCCCCCAACTGCAATAGGTAGAGGCAGCTGCACTAATAATGAGCAGCATTTAAAACACTCATCAGAAGATAACAAACAAACATAAGCAGGTAATGTTCGTAAGGTGACGTACATGAGTACAGTAGAATAGACGACTATACAGATAATGTGACACATATTCACATTTTTTAGAACAATGCTTACACCTTGTGGTAACCTTGCAGATCAGTTTTAAATCGGGCAATAAATAAATCCAAGTTCATTGCATACAGAGTTTTTGCCTTTAATGTGGATAGCAACTCATCTAAATGCTGTGCTGCAATTGAGTGAAAAACACTTCACTCCAGAGCCTGCAGACTGGGACTAGGGAGGGTGGGAGCGGAAAAGGGATTGTCTGATGCATCTCTGTGACACTGCCGGTCGTGCTGTCTGTAGCCACGCACGCTGACAGTGTTCTGGATGCCAAAAACTGGAAGTGTGAGTGGATGCTTTCTACCACACACTCCATCTCTTCCTGAGGAGGCTGGGCCCGCTCCCACCCGGAAGAGTGGATGGATGCGTTCCACCACATGTGACATCACCTCCGGAGGAGGCGGGAGCCGCCCAGGACATATGTGCTATCCACATTGAAGGCAAGTACTCTGTATGCAATGGATTTATTTATTGCCTGATTTAAAACTGATCTGCAAGGTTACCACAAGGTGTAAGAATTGTTCTAAAAAATGTGTATATGTGTCACATTATCTGTATAGTCGTCTATTCTACTGTACTCATGTACGTCACCTTACGAACATTACCTGCTTATGTTTGTTTGTTTTCTTCTGATGAGTGTTTTAGATGCTGCTCATTATTAGTGCAGCTGCCTCTACATATTGCAGTTGGGGGGTTGGGTGGATTCTACTGGTGTGGGTGGATGGTTCCACCATCCCCCGCCTGTTGACCCGTGCCCCCTACGGGGTGGGTCCGGAGTGGGCGGGTCCAGAGTAGGTGGAGCCAGTCTCCATTTAGCCCCCCACCTGCACAGTGTGCGGCAGCAGCATTTCTTTGCTCTAGGGAAGGGGGTTCGCCCTCGAAATGTGTCAGCCAGCCTAAGCTACAGCAGCTCCGTGCGGTTCTGCCGCACGCCGTCCAGCACCACGCAGTGCCTGGCCTCCTTGGAGACGTCTTTTTTTATACATTGAATTGTTGATATGTGTGTATTATCACACTCTGTTTGTGAGTATATTTTATGCTCTTTACCATTTTAATAAATGTTTTTAGTGGTAATGCACTAGGTCGGTGCACCCCTCTTTTTGTTATCTTTTTCTAAAGTAGTGAGTGTACAGCTTGTATAACACTGCAAATTTGCTGTCCCCTCAAAAAAACTCAACACACAACTATTCATGTTTAAACTGCTGGCAACAAAAGTGAGTACACCCCTAAGTGTATTTCCCTCCCTGATGCCATGCAACTCAGTGTTACAAGGTATCAGGTGTGAATGTGAAGCAGGTGTGTTAAATTTGGTGTTATCGCTCTCACTCTCTCATACTGGCCACTGGAAGTTCAACATGGCACCTCATGGCAAAGAACTCTCTGAGGATCTGAAAAGAAGAATTTTTGCTCTACATAAAGATGGCCTAGGCTATAAGAAGATTGCCAAGGCCCTGAAACTGAGCTGCAGCACGGTGGCCAGGGCCGACCATACAGCGGTTTAACAGGACGGGTTCCACTCAGAACAGGCCTCACCATGGTCGACCATATAAGTTGAGTGCACATGCTCAGCGTCATATGCAGAGGTTGTCTTTGGGAAATAGACATATGAGTGCTGCCAGCATTGCTGCAGAGGTTGATCTGCCTGTCAGTTTCTCAGGCGGACCTGATCGGATGCTCCATGCATCCCTATGGGGCAGCGGGTGTCAGCGGAGACATCTCTGCTGACACCCGCTGCTATCCGATTCCAATCCTGTCCGTGAAATGTGGACGGATGGAAACCCTATTTTCCATCTGTCTGGAGGATCGGATTGGATGGGATTGGATGAGAATGGACAGGCGGTCTTTTCTCATCCAATCTCCCCATACAGGACAGCAGGGATCTGACAGCTCCTTCTCTGCACACAGAGCGGAGACGGAGCGGTCATCCGCCTGCTCAGTGGGGATCGGCGGATCGATCCCCCGCTGAGCAGAACGGACTCTGTCGCCGTGTGAAAGGGGCCTATCAGTGTAAATTTGCTGTCCCCCTCAAAATAACTTAACACACAGCCATTAATGTCTAAACCGCTGGCAACACCCCTAAGGGAAAATGTCCAAATTGGGCCCAAAGTGTCAATATTTTGTGTGGCCACCATTATTTTCCAGCACTGCCTTAACCTTCTTGGGCATGGAGTTCACCAGAGCTTCACAGGTTGCCACTGGAGTCCTCTTCCACTCCTTCATGATGACATCACAGAGCTGGTGGATGTTAGAGACTTTGCGCTTCACCTTCCGTTTCAGGATGCACCACAGATCATGCTCTGCTTCAGTATGTCACAGCACATGTTGGCATTCAGGGTTCGCTCAATGAACTGTAGTTCCCCAGTGCCAGAAGCACTCATGCAGCCGCAGACCATGAAATTTCCACCACCATGATTGACTGTAGGCAAGACACACTTGTCTTTGTAATCCTCACCTGGTTGCCGCCACACACGCTTGACACCATCTGAACCAAATAAGTTTATCTTGGTCTCATCAGACCACAGGACATGGATCCAGTAATCCATCTCCTTAGTCTGCTTGTCTTCAGCAAACTGTTTGTGGGCTTTCTTGTGCATCATCTTTAGAAGAGGCTTCCTTCTGGTATGACAGCTATGCAAACCAATTTGATGCAGTGTGCAGCGTATGGTCTGAGCACTGACAGGCTGACCCCCCACCCCTTCAACCTCTGAAACAATGCTGGCAGAACTCATATGTCTATTTCCCAAAGACAAACTCTGGATATGACGTTTGGTTGACCAAGGCGAGGCCAGTTCTGACCTGGTAAACCACTGTATGGTCTTGGCCACCGTGCTGCAGCTCAGTTTCAGGGTCTTGGCAATATTCTTATAGCCTAGGCCATCTTCATGTAGAGCAACAATTCTTTTTTTCAGATCCTCAGAGAGTTCTTTGCCATGAGGTGCCATGTTGAACTTCCAGTGACCAGTATGAAAGGGTAAGAGCGATAACACCAAATTAAACACACCTGCTTCCCATTCACATCGGAGACCTTGTAACACTAACAAGTCACATGAAAGGAAAGGCAAGAGAAAATGGCTAATTTGCCCAATTTGGATATTTTCACTTAGGGGTGTACTCACTTTTGTTGCCAGCAGTTTAGACATTAATGGCTGTGTGATGAGTTATTTTGAGGGGGCAGCAAATTTACACTGTTATACAAGCTGTACACTCACTACTTTACATTGTAGCAAAGTGTTATTTCTTCAGGGTTGTCACAGGAAAAGATATAATAACATATTTACAAAAATGTGAGGGGTGTACTCACTTTTGTGAGATACTGTATATCCAAGTTCTAGAACAACATATGCTCCAATCCAGATGTCGTCTCTTTCAGGGAAGACCTTGCTTTTTCCAACATGACAATGCCAGACCGCATATTGCATCAATTACAACATCATGGCTGCATAGAAGAAGGATCCGGGTACTGAAATGGCCAGCCTGCAGTCCAGATCTTTCACCCATAGAAAACCATTTGGCGCATCATAAAGAGGAAGATGCGACAAAGAAGACCTAAGACAGCTGAGCAAATAGAAGCCTGTATTAAACAAGAATGGGACAACATTCCTATTCCTAGAAAGGTAGAATAAGCCTATGCGCTGACCATCAACCAGATTTAGTCAAAAGAAATTAAATAGAGTAAGAATAACTGAGACAATAGGGGCCCAAAGATAAGCAGCCAAATCCTAGCAGTGTCTCCACATACATAAAGGAAAGTAAATAATAAATAGAACCAGCGCTCAATCACCCCCAATATGTATTAAAATCACAGGAATAAATTATGAATACACATCTAAGACCAAGCAAAGCAACAGCAAATCAATGTACAAAAGTTAACAGTAATGTGTATAGTGACAATATGTACACAAAATAAACAGCAATATAAATAAGTGAAAATAAATCGATGAAATAAATATTATAGGAAGTGATGGATAAACACAAATTAATGCTGAAATAGTATCACAGCGTGATAAAGTGCATAGTGCAAAAATTGTGTATAATACCACAATAGTATAACGTGATAAGAAAGGATCACTGAGAAAAGAAGTCGTGAAAATGAACTCCTAAAGTGCACCGTGCTATAAAAGGGTCAGATCCAATAAAGGAGAGAGAGAGAGATTGGCCTGAACCCATTACAAAGTGATATAGTGCACAATATAAATAATAACAGTGGTAAAATTTACAATTTTAGAAATAATCAAGATCTAAACAATAACGCCCAAATACAAATAAATGGTTTGGGTGAAAGTAGCGTAAAAACGAAAAAATGAATGAAGATAAAAAACGTGGAAAAATGTTCATCAGTTCATAAAGGACAACAAAGTTCATAGAGAAAGTGCTGGTGAAGAAATATTGCCAGAAGTGCTGGAAACTCCTATGGTGAGGGAAACTAATTACGCTGTGGTGGTGAGCTAAAATCCATAAATTAGTGAAATGGCCGCTCACCTCCAAAACACTCTAAATGAGTGTTTGTACCAAAGGTAACAAGGTCTCCACTGTCGGGATAGGAGTCCAGTGATGGTTCCTTTAAGGCAGACTCTTTAGGTCCTTATTGGAAAGCCAGCATCTAAGCACAAAGCATCAAAGGGTGAAATCCTAAGTAGGGTTTGGAGATTTAGTATAAGTGTAAACAGCATATAGGTAGCGTGGCATCGGCAAGGCAGTGAAATCCAAGGACTTCCGGTCTCCGCCAAAGACTGGAAGTGACGTCAGACGCTTCTCCCGACGCATTGCGTCACAGCATGAATGCGACTTTCTCCCGGGAGAAGCGTCTGACCTCACTTTCGCTTGCGTCGTTTCCTGGGCTGGCAGCATCTGCATCCATTCCACCCCCAACTGCGAGCTCCTCCCACATCAAAGACACCAAATTCAGTGATGCACTCTGCAGGTCAATCCCCTCTCCCCAGTCAATCCAGCACCCATCCCCTAGGACCCCACGCCGGCCATATCTCAGACTCTGTCCAATGCGAACACAAAAACAAAGACAAAAAGCATGTGCAGTAGCCTGTTAAGGGGGGTGCTATACTTTGAAGCTGTAAGACAGAGTGGTGCAATAGGATGATGCAAGGCACTGTAAGGTGGTGCACTTAGCAATAACAACATCATTATTATCAATAACATTGTTACTATTAATAACAACACCATTGCCATGCTCCCTAGGGCCACTCAAGTGAGGGAAATAGACCACTTTATTGCCTATAAAGGGGGAAATCAAAGTAATAGCAATTAAATATTGAAACATTCTACATTAGTGTATCCATAAAAAGTATAATATATATGTATATAGCAATTAAAATATATACATATATGTATAAATATGCATATATATATATATATATATATATATATATATATATATATATATATATATATATATATATATATATATATATCCATACAAATCCCTACAATGTTGACTGGTTCGAATTCAAAGACATTGAGGAAGTAGTTATAAATATAAATCTGAAACTCTTAAAAGATACAGTAAAAATCCATTAAAACCCATATTAATGATAATAGTGATAGTAATTATTGTATGTCAGATCTAATTCCACCCTAGCTAATGAGGGGGCTGATCGAATTTGATCTAGGTGACGCTTTTCTTTTCTGTAAATGACAGATGCATGGTGCCAAAATTACTACGCAAAAGATTAATAAGTTCACTCTTTTTCTCGAAACTAGACACAAGAAGATACAAACAGGAAAACTAACTCCCCCTGAAAGCCTGGGGCTTTAGCGGTTTGTCATATCGAACGTCACAGGTGTCAGCAAATTGAAATGGTCAGGAAGGATAAAGATAGACTCACCCATCCGTATAAACATAGAAGACCCTCAGTAAGTAATGTATGTAGTACACAGGGGATGGAACACAAGACTAGATGAAACACAGCCCCACTGTAAACGTTATCCTTACATGGCCCCATGTATCTCAAGGTCCTCATTGAGTCCCCCAGAATTAAGAGATCCCAAAGTAAAGATCCAATAGGTCTCCCTCTTACACAAATTTTGGAACCTCCTGCCACAATCTAGATCTCTGCCAAAGACCCTTAGACCAGACGAGTCCCCATTATGGTATTGCCTGAAATGCCGGGGGACATAGTATTTGTTCCTCTCCTTCATTCACATTGTTATTCAGAATCTTGCATTTATGTTAACTGAACCTTACTCTCAGTGGGCATATCGTGGGCCCCACATACAGAAGGCCACATGGACATATGAGACCATTTAGAAGATAATTTGTACTACCATTATTAAATTGTCTGATCTTATAGGTGCGGCCATCATTTTCCAATACCTATTTATTTCTGTGACACATGAACAAGCAGGACCCACAAGTCTTAATTCCGCATTTATAGTTACCCTTTTGTTCGAATATTGTGGACCAAGGGTTGCCTATAGTTGCCTCCCAACTAACCTGGGGTTTACATACTTTACTGGGTGCTATTTGGCTCCTGAAATCTTTAGGTTTTCTGAAAACAATCTCAGGCCTCGAAGGCAAAATCTTTTCTAGGATTTGTCAATGTTCGAGCGGACTGCAACAAGAGAAGGTCTGCCTGAGAAAGCCTGGATGGATGTGCTGGATACATTCCTGACTGCAGATCCCCAACAGGCATACTGTGACTTGGCCTCAGCATGGGGCTATACATTGCTAAAGGCTGAAATATTAGCCAGGCTGGGAGTGACTGTTGCTTTAAGGGCGAGCAGAGTCCATGGCTTGCGCTTTGATAGGGCTAAGCCTACCCGTGCACAGCTGTATCATCTAATGCACCTACTCCAAGACTGACTGCAACCTGAGGAAATGACTCCCGCTAAGATTGTGGAGCGATTTGCCCTAGATCAGCTTCTGCATGGTCTTCCTAAGAAGCTACATTGATGGGTGGCTCAGTCGGAGTCCCAGTCCCTGCATGAGATGGCTGCCGCAGTCAAACAGGACAGCGGTGCCAAAAGCTTCTGTGAGCGCCCTTCTGCAACCAGAGAGCTGGACCAGACCAAGGAGGCGGGTTTCGGGGCTAAAATGGCACCTGTTGAACGCATGATGTGCGCATGATGTGCGCTCGGGTGCCTCACACTCCTGCCAGGAGCACCCCAAAATCAAACCCTCCTGATAGCCAAGAGGGGGAACAGGAACTCAGTGAGGTTTTCTGTTGGTCCTACCACAAACTGGGTCATATGGCGACCCAGTGTCCAAGGCGGGAGGAGCCAATGGAATGTGACATGGCTTGACATGGCTCTATATTAGTTTTTGCGGCTGGTCCTAAAAACAATCTAAGCCCGCTTGAGATTGTGGTGCTGGTTAATGGACAAGAGGTTGTAGCACTTCTTGACTTGGGGAGTGGGGTTATCCTGCTTTGATTGGACAGATTGTGGGGAAAGCTGATACCAGGGAAAAAGATTGGGGTTGTCTCTGTTGTTACTTCCTGTTAGGAAGTCTCCAAACAAGACCTTTAAGATGAGATAGTGAGTCCAAATTGATGAAAGAAAAGGTGCATTTATTCACTGCAGTGGAGGAGATACAATACACAGAGGCTGAGTTCCTGTGAGCTGAGTGAAAGAGGAAGTATCTTCTAACTAACCAGCATTAAGCTAACTAATTTATAGTTATGAATATGCATAAGGTATAGGCGTGTTCTAGACTGTAATCTAGGTGCGATCGTATAATCAGTCCAATCAGTGTCCATATCTTCTTAATAGCAAACTAATAGTTAAATGGGTGTTAACATCATGTGACTGACACAAAAAGGGAACTAAACAGTGGTCCGCCCTGACAGTTGTTGGTTTAAACTGGTTCTGACCACAAATGTCTATTCTTTGATCAAATAGGAAGGTAAGTGGTTGGTTTTCATCATCAGGCAGTGAGTTTCATCACACTACTTCACTGCTAAGTGGAGTAAAGTTCTTTTTAGGGTGTATGTTGATACTGGACTTTACTCATTTGCATTACCCATCTTGGCATCATATTAATCTGCTAGATTGACTATCTGGTAATACTCTATCTCTTCTTTGGGGTCATCTTCCTCAGTCCTAATTGCCATTGTAGTAATCTTTTATATTCCACATTTAGCACACCTGAAAAACAAATGGAAAAGGAAGCAATCCTATGACAATAATTCCTACAAGGACAAAAAAATTTGTTGAATCCATGAGCCCCACCACCCACCAATTAGAAAAAATTACAGTGAAAGTAGGCCCATGCCCCAATATTGTACAACCACAACTATCTAGAGATAAAGTAGGGGTTTCTAGGCTAATTGGGAGAAGGAAAACCAGAGAACCAATACATTAAAATAGAGTAAATGTATTAAATGTATTTAAAACAAATAGATATACATACAGGGATGTATAAAGACACCTATAAAACATCCCTTATATGCAAAACACAAGTTAAAAAGCACAGCACAGAAATATTTCCCTATGGGAACAATACATGCTTCAAGCTGATGTTGGTGCAAGAAGTCTTAGATGATATTCGGTTTGTAGGTTCCAATGAGCCAACGCGTTTCGCATCAGGCTTCGTCAGGGCCAGAGAGACCGAGCAATACCGATATTTCTTGCTGTAAACGAAGATTAGATGAAAGGTAGGGAGAATCACAGTCCCGAAAGTTAGATAATGGTTATGAGTGTCGAATTTGGTCTACAATACTCACCACCCACCAATGTTCCAACCAGCAAATGTATTCTAATTACTATCCTTTTCAGGGGTGGTGAGATAAAGGGCCTATTTCCTCAGTTTTGCCATCTTCCGAAGATGGGCTTCTATCATGTCTTGTGTCTCAGAGCTTTCAAACCAAGTGCAGCAGGCAGTATTATTTGCAAGCACACATAGGCCTCCCTTTTTGGCTAACAGGTAGTCTAAGGCCAGTTTAATTTGCAGGGTACGCTTGTGCAGTAATCTTAGGTCTGCAGTTATTTCCTTTATCTCACTGTCAGTTTCATTAAACATCTGGTCAACCAATGCACTATAATTATAAAGAGCATTTTCCATTTTATCTATTATATTTATGCCTCCCCTAATTTTGCTGGAAACCATGCCCATACCTTATCTCCAGTATTAAATACAGCTGTACATTTTTGTACAGGCACGGGAGGATTGTGGTCCTCTAGATAACACTTTGGTACCTTGTATGTCCTGATGTAATTTTCCTCAACCACAAAGAGGGAGGGCACTAATGTCCCAATATAGCAGGTATCCACTTATAAGCCTTTTGATCACAGATAAGGTAGTAAGGATCTTTTAGTACATATGGTGTAAAATGTTTGTGACCAGGGCAACGTATATACTTCCTGGTCTGATGATTGTAACATCTGGCTGCAGAAATGTTTCCCATCCTGGGACACTGCCACATTCCAGCATGAAGTAGAAAATACAGATTCTGATTAAACTGTGGGAAATTATCCACTTCAGCTTCAGTATATCCCCGCGAGGGCTCAATAGGATACATAGATAAATGGATAATCTTGGCCCCGTAGTTTCTGGGTATATGTGTTCCTGCGCAGTTCCTGGGGGCTTTAAAAGCAATCTACTAAATTAATGAATTTACCATCTCTATCTAAAGTATAATCTGGTCTTGTCATATCGACCACAGTGTATGGCTTGTGTTTGTGCTGAGCAAGGGGATATTCCCAAAGGCCTTTAAGTTATTTTTGGCATAAGATGTATTTTCAAAATAGTAAAATAATCTGTATTTCTAGACATATTGGTATTTGAGAAGCTTTGGGTTGTTTAAAATCAGACTGAAGGTAAATGGGGTTTACATCTGGGGCCTTGTCAAGGCCAATTTATAGCCTGGCCCATAAAGATACAGTTTTCCAGATGGTAAAATTAATTGGGAATGGGTATAAGGTGTATGGCTTTTGAACTGTCTGATTTATGTGAACAGATCGAGCAATTACTCAAGTTACCCCTTATGCCCGCCAACATGTACAATTTGTACAGGTGATTTTTCTCTATAGCCTTAACTACTAGGATCAAGCAAAGGCATAACAGCAATTTACTCATCTTAAAGGGTGGCTGTACTTTCTTGCAATGGCTGGCATGTATCCACATCTGCTTTCCTTCCAACTTTACAGCTGTGACAGTTGTCAGGGGCACTTGGTAGGGTCCTTCAAACGTTGGTCCCAGTTACTTGATCTGGATCTGGATCTTGAAAAGAATAAAAAAACAAGCTTGTGCATCATAGTTAGTTGCTTGTGCAGAATATATAATAATATAAGCAGCAAGATAGTTATATATTACAGCAGTCTGATGTGAAAAATACAAACAAAATCTCAAATAAGAGCTCAAATTAAGCTCAAAATAAGTGCTCAAATTCTCTATCTTATTGGTAGGGGTAGTCCTGATGCCGTAAAGAACCAGAGGCAACAGTTCTGGCCACTGTTTCTTTACTGACCCTTCCTCTCTTTCCTGCATTAGTTTATCTAGCATGTTCCTAAAAACCCCATTGTATTCTTCTACCTTTCCTGAACTCTGGGGATGATACGGGGTATGAAAGGCTTGCTCAAATCCTAAGTCTTTGCATATAATTTGCATGATCTATCCAGTGAAATGTGTTCTGCGGTCACTCTATTGCCCCATACACACGTGCAGATTATCTGCAGACTTTTGTCTGCAGACTTACCAAAACCATATAATATGAGGTCAAACCTAAACACTTTCAATTTGTATGCAATCCGGCAGGCCCTTGCACTACATAGAAAAGGTAAGTCTGCAGACAAAAGTCTGCAGATAATCTGCACGGGGCATATGGTTTCAGGGACTCCAAAACGGCATATTACTTCAGAAAGGAGCTTCTTTGCTGTCATCTTGGCATTTGCTTTAGTTACTGGCCAGACTTACACCCATTCTAAAAACATGTCCACACACACCAAAGCATATTGATATTGGCCTGATTTAGGTAATTGGATGTAGTCAATCTGAAGTCTTTGAAAAGGGAATAGTGGCTTGACCATATGTCTTTGCGTCACTCTGGTTGGCTTCCCTGGGTAATTTTTAGCACAAATTATGCATCCCTCGACAAAGTTTTCACATGTATTCCTGGAGTATTGAATAAACCATCCAGCATTCTTAATGTTTCTCCCCATTGCTTCAGGGACTACATGACCTGGACAATGGGCTAGATGCATGATCATCTTCTCCGTTTGGGGTGAGACATATTCAATTTCCCTTGCACAAGAGTCCATCTTGGTATTTCCTTTCTCCATCCATTTCCATGATTTCATACCAGTCATCGGGTTCAGTTTCCTGATCAGCTCTTTGGCCTTCTGCATTCATTATCTATTTTCCTCCAATCTTTTACGAGCTTAAAAAATATGTGACTAGGGTCATAATTTTCTCCATTTGTGTTTCAGCAATTTCCTGGCTGTATAATCAGCCACCTGGTTTCCTTTTTCTTCAATGGTTTGTCCTCCAGTATGTGCCTTGACCTTCAGGATAGCGACTGCTTTTGAGACGATGACTGCTTTAAAAAGCTCTTGAACATAGTTCCAGTTTTGAATTGTTTCTCCTGCAGCAGTTATGAATTCTCTGTTCTTCCATATGGGTCCATAGTCATGAACTACACCTAGAGCATACCTGCTAACGGTATAGCTGTTAGCTGATTGATCCCTTGCGGTTTCACAAGCCCTGGCGAGTGCTACCAATTTGGCAACCTGCGCCGAGAGTGTTGAAGGGAGTAATTGGGTCTCAACCACTTCCTCAAATGTTGTCACTGCATATGCTGTTCTTGGGACTCCCTCTTTGTACAGGCGTGAACCGTCTACAAACAGGATCAGCTCAGGATTTTCAAAAGGAGTGTTCTTTACTGGGGAGATTTGCTGCATTTCTTCTTCCATGAGTTCCAAACAAGATCACCCTCCTCTTCAAGGTCTTGGGAGAAAGCTGGCAGAGTTGATTGTAGTACATCTTATCACTTCTATCTTTCTTGATTCAAGCAGGATTGCTTCATATTTGCTCAGCCTTGCTAATGACAAATGTTTGGTCTTTGCTCTTTTCAGGATTTCATTTGTTGCATGTGTTGTGTAGTCTGTCAGAGGCTGATTCATCGTTATAAGGGCAACCTTCTTAACTAGTAATGCAGCGGCTGCAACGGCTCATACACAGGTTGGTGTTTAGTCCAATTGTACGCTTTTATAGGCTACTATGAGTGTTCCTGATGGTGACCTCTGAGTAAGGACTCCATTCCCTGTGGCTCCCTTAACAGAACAATACAATTGGTAGAGTTTGTTTTGGTCAGGCAATTTGAGAGCGGGAGCAACCTGGATATCAGCTTTAAACTGGTAAAGGCATCCTCCAATTCCTTTGTTCATTCAAAGGTTATAGTTAGGGCACCATACAAGGGTTTCAACTTGGTTTTAGCATCTGGTATCCATTGTCTCACATATGACACCATCCCAATGAATTTCCTGAGTTGCTTGCGTTTTTTCGGCTGAGGCATTTTAGTTATTGTCCATTTCCTTTCAATGTCAATGTGCTTAGTTCTAGGGCCTAGACAGTGACCAAGGAATTTCATATAAGGCATACACCATTCTACCTTTTCCTTTGACACCTTGCAATTCTGATTTTTCAACAGAGAAAGAGAGTCTTGTTCACAATGTTCCTTTGTGTCTGCACATAGCAAGAAGTCATCAATGTACAATTTATTAACTGTGCCTTCATGGGCTGGTTGCCACCGGTTCATGATTGTCATCATGGCCTTTGAAAATTCACTTGGGGAGGAAACCATTCCTTGTGGAATTCTTGTCCAGGTGTACATTTCTCTCTCAAACTGGAAAGCAAAGAGTTTTTGGCTTCCTTCATTCAGGGCAACACTAAAGAAAGCATTGGCCAAGTCTATTACGGTGTACAGAAAAATAGTGCAGCGATTAAAATTGACAATCATAATAATATATAAAATATATATAAAAGTCCATAATAGTCCAAAGGAATAGAAGGTATTGCAGTAGAGATGCCCTTAATGTGAGGAAAGGAGTAAATCAGACACCAATTCAGTGAATCCTTCCACCAATGAGAAATACTGCCTCTCACCTCCAATCCTTGACCACTAAAGGTCATCAGGCAAATGCAAACAGGGATTGCTGACAACAAATCCTTTAGCAAGATCCTGAGCTTCCACACTTGACCACCAGGGATCAACAGCAAGGCAAATAGGAAATAGCATGTAACCTCCACATCAATCCTGAGCTTAGTATGGATAAATCGTCATACAAGGAAAGAAAAAGGAAACGATCTAAGTGCTCTCTGTCTTCCTTGTTAACTTTTATTACTTAAAATTGAAAAGTACTCACAAACAAAGCCTCAGTGCTTAATGCAGGCATATTAACATGACACGTCTTCCACCATGGGCGGCCGCAGGTAACGCCAGGCTCCTCCCCCCGTATGCGTTACGTCACTGGGTGTGACTTCGTCAGTGGGGCTCATTTTATTTTATTACGGTGTCCACCCCTGTACCTGTAGGTATATCATTGAGCAAAATTCTAAATAATTTCTTCTCTTCAGTCTTCACAAAAGAATTGGGGGGCTACACTAACCCTGCTTGTAATGCTAAATTAAATAATACACCTCAGGAAGTACCCCCATGGTTAACAGAACATAGACTTAGAACTAAACTAGAGAAACTTAACATAAATAAATCACTGGGACCGGATAGCTTGCATCCAAGGGGTTTTTAAATAACTCAGCCAGGTGATAGCCAGACCATTATTCTTGATCTTTTCGAACCATCTACAGATGGGAATGGTGCCAGCTGATTGGAAAAAAGCCAACGTGGTACCAATATTTAAAAAAGGGCCAATATATATCCCGGGTAACTATAGACCTGTCAGCCTAACATCAGTAGTCTGCAAGATTTTGGAGGGGATGTTAAGGGACTATATACAAGACTTTAGTAATGAAAACGGTATTATTAGTAGTAATCAGCATGAATTCATAAACAATCGTTCTGGCCAGACCAATCTATTAACCTTCTCTGATGAAGTGAGTTGCCATTTAGATAAAGCAAGGCCTGTGGATGTGGTGTATGTGGTGAAAAGGCATTTGACACAGTTTCCCACAAACGCTTACTGTACAAACTAAGATACGTAGGTAGGGACCATAGGATGAGTACCTGGATAGAGAACTGGCTCCAGGGGAGAGTCCAGAAGGGGGTGATAAATGGGGAGTACTCGGATTGGGAGATGTGGAATGTGGGGTCCGCCAAGGATCTGTCCTGGGACCAATCCTGTCTAATTTATTCATAAATGATCTTGAGGAGGGGATATCTAGAACAATCTTGGTATGATACTAAACTAAGTAGGGCAATAACTTCTATGCAGGATGTAGAAACCTTACAAGCAGACCTGAACAAAATAATGGGGTGGGCAACTACATGGCAGATGAGGTTTAATGTTGAAAAATGTAAGGTAATGCACTTGGGCGTCACAAACACAAGCTACTCACGGGGGGGGGGGGGGCTCTGGGTAAATATAAGAAAAGGAAAAGGACCTGGGGGTCCTAGTGAACAACAGGCTTGGCAGTGGCATGCAATGCCAAGCAGCTGCAAGCAAAGCCAACAGTATACTGGCATGTATAAATAAGGGGATTCACTCCAGAGATAAAGAGATTATTCTTCCGCTTTACAAGACTCTGGTCTGGACACATCTGGAGTATGCAGTCCAGTTCTGGGCACCAGTCCTCAGAAAGGATGTGCTGATACTGGAGAGAGTTCAGAGAAGGGCAACAAAAAAAATTAGGGGAATGGAGGATCTAAGCTATGAGGAAAGACTACAAGCATTGAACTTATTCTCTCTGGAGAAGAGACACTTGAGAGGGGATATGATATCTATGTACAAATACTGCACCTTAATGGGGATGGTACAGCTCTTTTGGGGAGAAAGATGGTTGGAGGGGCTTTTAAACTAGGAGGAGGGGGGGAGGGCCCAGTTGTAGAGTCAGTTAGGAGGGAGCTAAGGACAGAGAGTATTATTGGGGGCAGAAGCAACAGCAGGTCTGTAGCGTCTAAAATTGGGGGGTCTGTAGGGACAAACCTCAGATCAAACATAAATAAAATAAGGCACTATGCAATATCAACTTCAACTAAACTAAGAGGGGTATATGCAAATGCCAGGAGCCTAGCTAATAAAATGAATGAGTTGGAAATGTTAGTACATGAGGAGGACATAGACCTTGTGGGAATAACAGAAACTTGGTTCGACTCCACACACGACTGGCTGGCCAATATCCAAGGGTATTCTGTGTGTCGGAAGGAAAAAGAGGGGGAGGGGTATGTCTCTATGTCAGGAATAATGTAAGGGGGTGGAAAGGAGTTATATTATGGAAGGGATGAGTATGGAGTTAGAATCCGTGTGGGTAGAGCTCTGTAGGGAAGGTGAAAAGGGGAAAGTAATGGTGGGGGTTTGTTATAGGCCACCAAACCAAAGGGAGGAGGTAGAGTTGGAATTTATGTCAATGTTGAGTAGTGTGGCAAAGCTGGGGCCAGTCATCATATTAGGGGACTTCAATTATCCCGACATTAACTGGGAAGAGTGGACTGCATAATCACTTAGGGCCCGTCTCTTTATGGAAACCTTAAAGGACAACTACATGTCTCAGTTGATGGATTCTCCTACTAGAATGAATGCAGTGTTGGATCTATTAATTACTAATGACCCAGATCTGATCTCAGATGTAGGAGTCCACGACAACCTGGGTTCTAGCGATCACAGGTCGATCACATTTAGCATAAATCACAATATAGCAAGGCATGAGGGGAACATAAGAAAACTAAACTTCAGAGGGGCAAACTTTCCCAAATTGTGCTCAATGGTGGAGGAAATAAACTGGGACCAAACCCTAGGAACACTAACCACAGAGGAAAAATGGGATTTTTTTTAGGAACATATTAAACAAATGCATCTCGCAGTGCATTCCAGTGGGAAATAAATTTAAAAGAGACAAAGCCAAACCTGGCTGGCTTAGCCGTAATGTAAATAAACTTATTAGGGGAAAAAAAATGGCCTTCAAGAAATATAAAATCGGAGGGAACGTTATCGGCTTTCAAGCAATACAAGGAATTAAATGAGAAGTGTAAATCTGAAATCAAAATGGCTAAAATCAACTTCGAGAGACCAATAGAGGAGGATAGTAAAAAGAACCCTAAGAAATTCTTTAAATATATCAACAGCAAGAAAATGAGGTGAGAACATGTTGCACACATAATTAACGATGAGGGGAGGATGATTACAGAGGACACGGATAAAGCAACTGTGCTTAATGCTTTCTTCTTCTCAGTCTTTACACAGGAAAAGGAGGGGTACACTGACCATGACGGTTTGGTTAGCAGTACTTCACTGGACTTGCCACTATGGCTATCAGAGAGTGAAATAAGGGAAAGGCTAGATAAAATGAATCACCAGGCCCGGATGGCATACATCCGAGAGCACTTAAAGAACTCAGTAGGGTAATATCTAGACCACTGTTCCTGATCTTTGCTGACAGTTTTTTTGACAGGAAATGTACCAAGTCACTGGAGAAAAGCTAACGTGATACCGATATTCAAAAAAGGGCAGAGGCATGTCCCGGTAAATTATAGGCCGGGGAGCCCGATGTCAATCGTATGTAAACTTCTGGAGGGGATGATAAGGGACTATATCCAAGAGTTTGCTAAAGAGAACAACATCATCAGCAGTAATCAGCATGGGTTTACAAAGGGGCGTTTTTGTCAAACCAATCTGGTAATATTCTACGAGGAGGTTAGTTGTGAGCTAGACAGTGGGAGACCTGTGGATGTGGTGTACCTGGATTTTGCTAAGGCGTTTGATACAGTTCCCCACAAACGCTTGATTTATAAACTAAGGGCGACAGGCATCGACCACAAGGTTTGCTCTTGGATACGGAACTGGTTAAAGGGGCATGTCCAAAGGGTGGTAATAAACAACGCATTCTCGGACTGGTCTGGGGTGGTAAGTGGGGTCCCCTAAGGCTCAGTTCTGGGACCAATTTTTTTCAATTTATTCATAAGTAGCATTGAGGACGGGATCAGTAGCTCAATCTCAGTTTTTGCAGATGACACGAAATTGAGCAGGGCAATAACTTCACATTGTGAGGCAGAAATCTTGCAGAATGACCTGAACAAAATAACAGAGTGGGCAACTACATGGCAAATGAGGTTTAATGTGGATAAGTGCAAGGTATTGCACTTAGGGACCAATAACATAAAAGCAATATACAAGCTGGGGGGGGGGGGGAGAGCTCTGGGGGTATCAAAAATGGAGAAAGATCTGGGAGTCTTAGTGGAAGATAGATTAGGCAATAGCATGCAATGTCAAGCTGCAGCTGCCAAAGCTGGCAGAATTTTGGCATGCATAAGGAAGGGGATGTATTCCAGAGATAAAACTATAATCCTACCACTTTATAAAACTCTGGTCCATCCACATCTGGAGTATTTTGTCCAGTTCTGGTCGCCAGTCCTCAGAAGGGATGTATTGGAGCTTGAAAGAGTACAGAGAAGGGCAACAAAACCTATTAGGGGATTAGAGGACCTTAATTACGAAGAGCGTATAGAAGCACTATATTTATTCTCCCTGGAGAAGAGACGCCTGAGAGGGAACATGATAGCGATTTACAAATACCTCAACAGTGATCAGAGCATAGAAAAAGAACTATTCAGTCGCAAGGAATGCATGAGGACACGAGGTCATACAATGCGTTTAGAGGAGAAGAGATTTAACCACAGGCTACGCAGGGGGTTCTTTACTGTAAGGGCTACTAGACTGTGGAATTCCCTGCCACAAATGGTAGTAACTGTGGGGAGTATGGCTATTTTTAAAAGACTCTTGGATGTACATCTCAAGGATAGAAACATTCAGGGGTATGAGAAATGAATACGTCCACACACACCTAGACAGGTTGACCTGGATGGACTATTGTCTTTATTCAACCTCACCTACTATGTGACTATGTAACTGTACTTGTGACCCTAGCATAAGGAACAAACTTTTCAGAGAAAGGGAATACAATAAGACACGTGGCCACTCACTAAAACTAGAGGAAAAACGGTTTAACCTTAAAATACGTAGGGGGTTCTTTACTGTCAGAGCAGTGGGGATGTGGAATTCCCTTCCACAAGCAGTGGTATCAGCAGGGAGCATCCATAGTTTCAAAAAACTATTAGACGGGCACCCTAAAGACCACAACATACAGGGATATACAATGTACGGTTAACATCAAACACACACACACATCATAGGTTGAACTGGATGGACTGATGTCTTTTTTTCAACCTCACTAACTATGTAATTATTTAGCAAAGTACTAGGATTTGGGACAACAGGAGTGTCTTCCTAATTGATCTGATTGATCATGTACGTACTATTCGATATACTGGTTTTTCTACCTTTTTAACCTTTTTCTTTAATGGGAAACAATAGTGTTTGTGCTCTGTTCTCTGTTAACTTTATAACACTTGCTTCAAGTAGTTCTTTTATTTGTATTCATATACTGGTGAGTTGATCTACTGATAGTGGGTATTGTGATATGCGTGGGATTTGGGCTCCTGCTTTTATTTTAACCACTTGCCTACTGTGCACTTAAACCCCCTTCCCATCCAGACCAATTTTTAGCTTTCAGCGCTCTCACACTTTGACTGACAATTGCGCGGTCATGCTACACTGTACCCATATGAAATTTTTATAATTTTTTTCACACAAATAGAGCTTTCTTTTGGTGGTATGTAATCATCTCTGGGTTTTTTATTTTTTACAAAAAAAAAGAAAAAAGACAGAAAATTTTGAAAAAAAAAAAAGTTTTTCTTATTTTCTGCGAGTAAATTTTGAAAATAAATTTTTCTCCTTCACTGATGTGCGCTGATGAGGCGGCACTGATGGGCACTGATAGGCTGCACTGATGGGCACTGATAAGGTGGCACTTATGGGCACTGATGAGGTGGCACTTATGGGCACTGATGAGGAGGTACTAATATGCCGCACTGATGAGCACTGATAGGCGGCACTGATAGGCGGCACTGATGAGCACTGATAGGCGGCACTGATAGGCGGCACTGATAGGCGGCACTGCTGGGCACTGAGAGGTGGCACTGCTGGGCACTGAGAGGTGGCACTGCTGGGCAATGAGAGGCGGCACTGACGGGCGGGACTGATGGGCACTGATAGGCGGCACTGATGGGCACTGGCAGATGGCACTGATGGAAGCAGAAAAGTGTAGCCGCTCAGGTGTGTGTCTAATGACCTGGTGCAGGTCGGAGCCGTAATCCGGAAGCTTGCAAAAATATAGAAAGATTGACCGCACTCTGGTTGAGATATTGCTTGAAATCAAAAATTGTTTCCTTTATTGTTCCAATAAAATCAAGTGACAGACAGTGTACAAGCAGACGAGGTTGACGCGTTTCACGACATTGCCAGTCGCTTACTCATAACCATACTCAGAAACATACTCAGTATGGTTATGAGTAAGCGACTGGCAATGTCGTGAAACGCGTCAACCTCGTCTGCTTGTACACTGTCTGTCACTTGATTTTATTGGAACAATAAAGGAAACAATTTTTGATTTCAAGCAATATCTCAACCAGAGTGCGGTCAATCTTTCTATATTTTTAGATGGCACTGATGGACACTGACGGGTGGCACTGATGAGCACTGATGGGCGGCACTGATGAGCACTGATGGGCAGCACCATCAGTGCCCACACTCAGTGCCCATAGTGCTGCCAGTCAGTGCTTATCAGTGCCTAGATGGCACTGATGGGCACTGACTGACAGCACTATGGGCACTGATTGTGGGCATTGATGGGGGGCACTGATGGCGGGCACTGTGGGCACTGTGTGTATGCTTTTTTATACCTCTAGTAATCAGGGCACTGGTGATCGGTGCCCTGATTACATTTGTTCTGTCCCCAGCTCTCCCTCCTTCCTCACACTGCAGGCTCCGTGTGAGGAAGGAGCGCTGGCGATGAGAGATGATCTCATATGTTTACATATGAGATCATCTCTCATTGGACGGTCCGATCACGTGGTGAATGGCCGCTGTGATTGGCCATTCACCATGATCTGTGATCGGCTGTGTCCAAGGGACACGGCCGACACAGATTTTTCCCGATGCGCGCTAGCGGGAGCGAGCGGGGAGACTGCTTCTGGGAGGCCATTTAAAAACGGCCTCCCGAAAATCCAAGTCCACGCTGCAGCCGTATATAGGGTGTAGCGCGGATGGGAAGAAGTTAACTTTTACTGGAGGGACTTGTAGAAGCGCTAATACTTTCCCTTGGCCCAGAGTATCGGGTACTTGGGCAACATTTTCAGGTCGAATATTGCCTTTATTCTCTTCCTCTAGTTCCATTGCTTTTTAATCCACATATACAGCATCTCACAAAAGTGAGTACACCCCTCACATTTTTGTAAATATTTTAACATATCTTTTCATGTGACAACACTGAAGAAATGACACTTTGCCACAATGTAAAGTAGTGAATGTACAGCTTGTGTAACAGTGCAAATTTTCTGTCCCCTCAAAATAACTCAACACACACTCATTCATGTCTAAACTGCTGGCAACAAAATTTAGTACACATCTAAGTGTAAAAGTCCAAATTGGGCCCATTTAGCCATTTTCCCTCCCTGGTGCCATGTGACTCAGTGTTACAAGGTATCAGGTGTGTATGTGGAGCAGGTGTGTTAAATTTGGTGTTATCGCTCTCACTCTCTCATACTGGTCACTGGAAGTTCAACATGACATCTCATGACAAAGAACTCTCTGAGGATCTGAAAAAATAGAATTGTTACATAGTTACAAAGTTAGTCAGGTTGAAAAAAGGCACAAGTACATCTGGCTCAACCAATAAAAAAAACAGTAATGAAAACCCAACCATACAATCCCATATACACAATCCTATACCCGCAGTTGATCCAGAGGAAGGCAAAAAAACCCCAGCAAAGCATGATCCAATTTGCTACACCAGGGAAAAAAAATTCCTTTCTGATCCCCCGAGAGGCATTTGGATATTCCCTGGATCAACTTTACCTATACATTTTAGTACCCACTTATATTAAGTACACTCAGGAAAGAATCTAGGCCTTTTTTAAGCAATCTAGTGAGCTAGCCAGAACCACCTCTGGAGGGAGTCTATTCCACATTTTCACAGCTCTTATGGTGAAGAAACCTTTCTGTATTTGGAGACGAAATCTGTTTTCCTCTAGACGTAAAGAGTGCCCCCTTGTCCTCTGTGTTGACCTTAAAGTGAACAACTCAGCACCAAGTTCACTATATGGACCCCTTATGTATTTATACATGTTGATCATATCCCCCCTTAATTTCCTCTTCTCAAGAGAGAATAAATTCAGTTCCTCTAATCTTTTCTCATAGCTGAGCTCCCCCATGCCTCTTATCAGTTTGGTTTCCCTTCTCTGCACTTTCTCCAGTTCCCCAATATCCTTTTTAAGAACTGGTGCCCAAAACTGCACTGCATATTCCAGATGAGGTCTTACTAATGATTTTTACAGGGGCAAAATGATACCTCTCTCTCTCTGGAGTCCATGCCTCTGTTAATACAAGAAAGGACTTTGCTTGCTTTGGAAACCACAGCTTGGCATTGCATGCTATTATGAACCTTATGATCTACCAGAACACCCAGATCCTTCTCCGCTATGGATTCTCCCAGTTCTACTCCGCCTAATATGTATGATGCATGCATATTCTTAGCCCCCCAAGCATGTGTCCAGACCTAAACCCTACTGAGCATCATCAAATGGAAGGTGGAGGAGCACAAGGTCTCTAACATCCACCAGCTCCGTGATGTCGTCATGGAGGAGTGGAAGAGGACTCCAGTGGCAACCTGTGAAGCTCTGATGAATTCCATGCCCAAGAGGATTAAGGCAGTGCTGGAAAATAATGGTGGCCACACAAAATATTGACACTTTTGGGCCCAATTTGGACATTTCCACTTAGGGGTGTACTCACTTTTGTCACCAGTGGTTTAGACATTAATGGCTGTGTTTTGAGTTATTTTGATGGGGACAGCAAATTTACACTGTTATATAAGCTATACACTCAATACTTTACATTTTAGCGAAGTGTCTTTTCTTCAGTGTGGTCACATGAAAAGATATAATAAAATATTTACAAAAATGTGAGGGGTATACTCACTTTTGTGAGATACTGTAATTTTCTCATCTCAACATGTACTTCTACTCCATTAGGTGTATACTGTATTCTGTCCACTTCCTTTCTAATGTTTCTGTTGTCTTATCTTCAGCTCGAAATGGGAAGTTCCCCCTGCCTGTAGGGCACATTGTGAAATTAGCACTTTTCTGTGCGACCTTGTTTAGGTCAGCAAATCCAAGGACTATTCTCAGCAATTGAGCCATATCCGCCCAACATAGCCCAACATAGATCCTGACTGAGTTTCTTTTAATTGGTTCATTTCTTGCCTTAAGACAACTTTGTCTTTTGAAGGATGTGGGATATCCTTTGTAAGTGCGGGCATTTCCCCTGGGGAAAAGGGCTGGTAACTGGTGCTTGTTGTAGCTATTGGTTGACCATCATCTAGTCCTTGTCTTGTATTGGTAATAACATGAACAGGATATGGATAGCATCTTAAGCCAAGTACAGCTTAATTTTCTACCTGGGAAGCTATGTTCTCTAAGTCTCTTATGGCTTCCCTGTATGGAGGTTCTTTTCTTCTTCGGGGTTGCCTGATAACTTGAAGGATGTCAAGTCACCTGTGGCCAGGTGACAACTGCACCCTGTTGGATGCAGGGGTGCAGCGCAAGGTAGTGAACCCGATAGCTGACTGCTGCAGATGGACCGGAACAGGAGCCCAAGATTCCCCAGGGTGCGGAGTCTAAGACTCAGCGGGTGTTCACCAGAGCCTCTAGTGGTGAGGATGGACTTGGCTGCAGCTGGGCCCATGTCGCGGCCCCTGGGGTCCCCCGGGTCACGCTCCGTAGGGAGAGAGGGGAAGCAGCCACTCAGGACACACAGAATGGTGATGGGTAAGCCGAGGTCGGGGCAACAGGCAGACGAGGGTAACCAAGGGACAGGCCGAAGGTCAGGGTAACAGGCAAACAGGAATAGTCAGAGACAAGCCAAAGTCGGTACTCAGAAAGATAGATCAAGCACACGGCAGACAGGAAGACAACTAACAAGCACTGTTGAACAGGAAAGCAGACCTGCAGTGCACTGGTTAATATAGACTTCCTGTGAAGGCCTGGGGTGGGGCTGAACAGGAAGGAGAGATGATAAAAAGGAACCAGAAAGGGAATCTGGCCTCTAATACAGACATGAAGGAACAGGTAAGCTACCAAACACTATTGCAAGTTCATGACAGAGGAGAGGGATGTGGATCTGGGTGAAAGCATGCTGTAGGGGACATGGATACTAAGGGGTGGATTAGGGATGACTTTGTGGATGAAATAGGGGTCATTATCTCACTTTGGCTATCATCACTGTCCTCATCCTCGCTAGCCCCACTCTCTGCTTTAACTGCTCTCCCCTTTCCTTACTTACATTGTCCCAGGATAATTGTAACTTATCAACCATCTCTTTTTATTTTTTAAATCAAGAGAAAGATTTATTGAAAAAAATCGCACACATATACAAACAGTGCAACGGGAACAGAAAAACAATAACAAGGTAAGGCATATAATATTTTTCAGATCTCAGCCATCAATCCATTATGCAGTAGAAAGCAGAAAACAACCTGAACCTAAGATTTCAATACTAGAGAGTAATCATACATCAAAGAGCAAAGCATCTCCCGCAGACCAGACCACCAGAGGCCTACACCACCCCCAGCAATTAAAGCAACAGACGGTCGAGGATCAGGTCCATAGGAGCCATCCCCAGAGAACTCAGCCAGACTCCCCAAACTTTTTGGAACTTAGCCGGAGCACCCCTATGCAGGTAAATATATTTCTCCATGTGAAGGGTGGAACCCAGTTGCCCCATCCACATCCTACATGTGGGAGGATCCCTATCAATCCAGTGTCTAAGAATAAGCAGCCGAGCCTGAAACAGAGCTTGCGCAGTTGCCTCGCATAAATATCTATCGTTATCTGCCATCTCTGACAGGATTTGTGCACATAACTTTCCATTTCTTAAACATTTAGATAACACTTGCATTGCCTTGTCTAAGTCTCTCTTACTGGGCCTATCAGTAATATGTGTTAGGAAACTCTTAACAGGTTCGTAACTAGTCAAAACTCCATCACGCTGCAAACTTTTAAAAATACAAAATTGTACACATTTAATTCCCTTGTCCAACTCTGTCAGTCTGCCAGGATAGTTAACATACACAAAATCCAAGTTGCTACATCAAACTCCTTCTTTTGGGATTGGATCCAGTCTGTTTTTAGTCCAACCTATAATAGTCTTGGTGTCATTCCTTAACCACTCTCTGTATCTATCGATCATTTCTGCGAAAGGACTCAATTTATTTGTGCCATTTTTACCTCTCTTGGCATTAAGAGGTCTATGGGATTGATGCTGTTCCATTTCTAGAGTCCTCCCCTTTGAGTTTCTACTACAATTTGGGTTGTCACCTAAATTGTCTCTCCGGGCCACACACAGTAGCCATCAAATGGTACTTTATCACGCTTGCCACACAGGCTTACACTTGTTGCACAGGCTTTTTATACCACTACAGTCCTCTGGCTAAATCTTCTCACAAGTCTCACAAATCTATTGACACCCCAAGCATATAAACAGAACATTAGCAACCCATTGAAAATAATTGTAATAGGTTCTATTATTTCTGCAACAAGTGAAGTAGAGTAGTTATTTGGGTTAAACTGCGTAACATTAACAATATTCTGGCTTACATTCATTATCTTTCACCATCTCATCAACAGCATAAGACCCCTCCAGCCAAATAGACCCCAAACTCCAACTGCTACTTGCCACAGATGGTAGAATAAGTAAGAACAAAAGGTCTTACCCCTGGCCACTTGATCTGCCCAGTGTGGATTTAGCGTCTCTCCAGTCGGGGGTCCACTGGACTGGATCCAAGTCACACGGCTCCAGCTGTTACTTTTGGCTAGGAAGTCTCCAAACAAGACCTTTAAGATGAGATAGTGAGTCCAAATTGATGAAAGAAAAGGTACATTTATTCACTGTAATGGAGGGGGTACAATACACGGAGGCTCAGTTCATGTGAGCTGAGCGAAAGAGGAAGTATCTTCTAACTGAATATGCATAAGGTATAGGCATGTTCTAGACTGTAATCTAGGTGTGATCAAGTAATCAGTCCAATCAGTGTCCATATCTCCTTAATAGCAAGCTAATAGTTAAATGGGTGTTAACATCATGTGACTGACACAAAAAGGGAACTAAACAGCAGTCCATCATTACAGTTGTTGGTTCAAACTGGTTCTGACCACAAATGTCTATTCTTTGATCAAACAGGAAAGTAGGTTGTTGGTTTTCATCAGGCAGTGAGTGCCATCACAGGCTAAGACTTTTGTTTCCTACAGATAACAGAAAGGAGCATATTAGATCTTTAAAAAGAAATGACAATAAAAGCAGAAGTAACAGTATAAATGTGTATATAGAGAACTCAATTATCAGATCCCTATATATATATATATATACTCACTGTACATGGGGTTGTCAAAGATTATCCAATGGCCCATGTAACCCTGCCCACAACAGCAAGAACTGCTACATTGAGAGTTGGAGTAATTCCAGGGTTGCCTCATGACTTGCTAATTGGGTGAGACTGCCCCATATTTTGGGACTTGTGTGAACAAAAGTTCAAAGGTTCAGCTGCCTTCTCCAAAAAGGAACCCTCCCCATTTGAAGTGATTTAAAACTGTGTTGCAGGATGTAAATAGTAATGAAATGCATCAGATGTGTGAACCTTCAGAAGCTGACCTAGGTTCCCTGGAGGTGTTTGCCAGATTAGAAAGGGAGAGTTCTCCATCTGAGCCTGACTTGTCATATCTTGGGGGCTCCCAAGAAAATTTCCTTGGTCCTCAGAGGAAAGACTCCACTTTGATCCCAGTCAGGGAATAGGTCACACTGCTGAATAGTGAGCCACAGCATCTTGGGAAAGAAATGCGGTCCCCCAAATTTGCTATGAATCAAACATTACCTTACAGAGTAACAAGGATGATCAAGTGAATAAACATTGGCACAGACCGTTGGTAAGGGCCCACAGTCGAATGTACCACTGGTCTGCCAAGGTAAAAAAGTCTAAACCTGGGGATCGGGTCATTGTATTTGGGCCTACTGTGCAAAGCAGGTGTCTCATGAAGGGGCAGGAACCCTCTGAGATAGTGGAAAAGGCAGGAAAGCCTAAAGATAATGCCAGCCAGTCTGACTGTGCTAATGAGTTTAGACCCGGGAGGAAAAGTTGGGGTTTGACAGCAGTGGCGTACCTAGAGCATTTGGCACCCGGGGCGGATCCTATATCTGGCACCCCCCCCCCCCCCGACTTTAAAATGTAACACCCACAAAAAAATGTAATGTTTTCAAGAATATTTTTTGCACAAATTTCACAGCCCCCCACCACAGTGCCCCTTGCAGTCTGCCCTCCGTCTCTCTAATCACAGTTCCCCCTTTTGCACTCTCTGCCTCCCCTGCACAGTCCTACTTTCAGCAAAGATAGATAGCTAATATTAGCAATGTGTTTAAGTTTGAGTAAGAGATTGGAGACTTGCTAAAGGAGATATTCAGAGACTACAGACATGATACAGTAGATGGTCAGAGACTGCAGACGTGATACAGGAGATGGTCAGAGACTGCAGACGTGATACAGGAGATGGTCAGAGACTGCAGACATGATACAGGAGATGGTCAGAGACTGCAGACATGAAACAGGAGATGGTCAGAGACTGAGGACATGATACAGTAGATGGTCAGAGACTACAGACATGATACAGGAGATGGTCAGAGACTGCAGACATGATACAGGAGATGGTCAGAGACTGCAGACATGATACAGAAGATGGTCAGAGACTGTGGACATGATACAGGAGATGGTCAGAGACTGCGGACATGATACAGGAGATGGTCAGAGACTGCAGACATGATACAGTAGATGATCAGAGACTGCAGACATGATACAGGAGATGGTCAGAGACTGAGGACATGATACAGGAGATGGTCAGAGACTGAGGACATGATACAGTAGATGGTCAGAGACTACAGACATGATACAGGAGATGGTCAGAGACTGCAGACATGATACAGGAGATGGTCAGAGACTGCAGACATGATACAGGAGATGGTCAGAGACTGAGGACATGATACAGTAGATGGTCAGAGACTACAGACATGATACAGGAGATGGTCAGAGACTGCAGACGTGATACAGTAGATGGTCAGAGACTGAGGACATGATACAGTAGATGGTCAGAGACTACAGACATGATACAGGAGATGGTCAGAGACTGCAAACATGATACAGGAGATGGTCAGAGACTACAGACATGGTACAGGAGATGGTCAGAGACTGCAGACGTGATACAGGAGATGGTCAGAGACTACAGACATGATACAGGAGATGGTCAGAGACTGAGGACATGATACAGTAGATGGTCAGAGACTACAGACATGATACAGGAGATGGTCAGAGACTGCAGACATGATACAGGAGATGGTCAGAGACTGCAGACATGATACAGGAGATGGTCAGAGACTGGGGACATGATACAGTAGATGGTCAGAGACTACAGACATGATACAGGAGATGGTCAGAGACTGCAGACGTGATACAGGAGATGGTCAGAGACTGAGGACATGATACAGTAGATGGTCAGAGACTACAGACATGATACAGGAGATGGTCAGAGACTGCAGACATGATACAGGAGATGGTCAGAGACTACAGACATGATACAGGAGATGGTCAGAGACTGCAGACATGATACAGGAGATGGTCAGAGACTACAGACATGGTACAGGAGATGGTCAGAGACTGCAGATGTGATACAGGAGATGGTCAGAGACTGCAGACATGGTACAGGAGATGGTCAGAGACTGCAGACATGATAGAAGATAGAAGAGCCCTAGGGGGGCCGGAGAGCACAGACGAAGCAGAGAGCACTGGAGGTGCTGAAGGGCACGGTGGGGGGGGGCGGGAACTGGAGAGAATTAAGAGAGGGTTTGGAAAGCATTGTAGGGGGGTTGGAAGGTGCAGGGGGTGGATTGCACTGGGGGGGACAGGGAGCACTTGGGGGGGCGAGCAGGGAAAACCAGGGGGGTGGAGAGCACTGGGGGGACAGGGAGCACTTAGGGGGGTGGGCAAGGAAAATCAGGGGGGTGGAGAGCACTGGGGGGACAGGGAGTACTTGGGGGGCGAGCAGGGAAAATCAGGGGGGTGGAGAGCACTGGGGGGACGAGGAGCACTTAGGGGGGAGGGAGAAAGCACTGTGGGGAGTTGAAGAGCATGGGGGGGGCTAAAGAACAGGGGGGGGTCTAGTGCACTGGGGGGAGAGGGGCTAAAAGCACCGAGGGGGGGATTAGGAGCACTGGAGGAGGTTAAGAACTTTGGGGGGCCAGCAAAAGAAGTTGTATAGGAGGGGGATGGGGCAGCTGCATATAGAGGAATTGATCTTTCCCTATTCTTCCTGCAGGGGGGAGAGGAGGAGAATCAGTTATTCAGCAGGAAGCTGCAGGAAGAATAGAGAAAGATGAATTCCTCTATATGTAGCAGCCCCATCCCCCTCCTATCCAGCACACACTTTTGCAATGGGCACTCACCTTCTTCCTGCTGAGGCTCCGCCCCTTATTTCCGCCGCGGCTCCGCCCCCTTATTCCCGCCGCGGCTCCGCCCCCCCACTAGCAGCATGGACTGAAGGAGCTGCCAGCCACTGCAGCTGCCTTCACACTGCGGGATCTGTCTGACTCTGAACACACCGGGCAGGACACCGGCTGACACCCCCCAGTGAGTGGCACCCAGGGCGGGCCGCACCCCCGCCCCCCCATTGGTACGCCACTGTTTGACAGTAGGTCAGAAAATCCAGGAAGACACACAAAAACCCTTGTGTCCGTAACTGCAAAGGTGAGTGCTGTTCTCAGTGGTAACGAAGGTGGAATCTGTGCTGGTGACTTTGTACAGCCGATGCTACCTGATTATCACATTGAGGACTTTCTGGCTGAATTTGAGAACATGGCCTTATTTAAAGCATGGCCCAGAACCTGTTGGGCTGAACTGGTGCAGCCGCTTCTCACAGAGGAGTACTAGAAAGTGTACCGCCTTATGGAGCCTGCTCAAGATGACTATATTAGAAATAAAGCAGCAATCTGCTTTAGAGAGGATGTGGGTTCAGAGTAGGAAAAGGGGAAAAACAGGGAGCGTGCTTTAGAATAGGGATGCCCTTTCCAAGGTCTATGGCCATTTTGGTAAATATTGCCCAGACCCCTGGCCTGGAATGGAGGAGGATATGTAGAGAGTCAGCCTGGGGCAGATTTAAGAGAGGGTTAACTGAAAAGGGCTGGTACTTCCTTTTCAACCTGCTTATTAGGCAGCTGGTCAGAGAGGCTGGGGGGAATGGCTGTTTTGCTATCAGTGCCGAGGAGAGCATGATGCTGGATGGAAGCCTGTTGCCTCTCTGACTTGAACATGCTGGGTGAGCTTGTCTTAACCGGGAGTTGCTATGTTATATGCTGTGGATGGGATGCTGAGCATTATTTACAAGGACTGTGTTAGATAAGAAACGTTTCTTGTGTTTTTTTTTAGATGCCCATGAAGACAAAGGGGTGGGTTTACAAAAACTGATGCACTCAGAATTTGGTGCAGCTGTGCATGGCAGCCCATGGTAGATAATCAACTTCTAACTTCAGCTTGTTCAATTAGGTTTTGATAATATAACCTGGAAGCTAATTGGTTTCTATGCAGATTTGCACCAGATATTGCACGCTTCAGTTTTAGTAAATAACCCCCAAAGTCTGTCATTTTTGTGTTGCTTTTGCTGAATAAAGCCTTTTAAAGTTGACTGAAATGTCTCACAGCTGCCTGTTAACCCCTTGGATCTGGACCATATATATATATAAGATACACTGCAGATTGTATTTTCTGCCTCATCAAAGTTTTCAATTTGTATTATATTTGAGGGACTTTAATTCACTTTCTCTTTTTTTTATAATGAAACATTAATTTGAATACAAATACAATATTTAGCTTTTTCTTCCATTACATTTCAAAAATAAAACGCACTGGACCATGAAGATTTTCCAAAGTAAACATTTTACAGTCTCAAATGCATGTGTTGCAAAGTCCCCTGGGGAGGTTGGCTGAATCGTTCCTATTTTACAAATAATAAATGTAAACATTTGTACACCGATAAGGTCACAGCAAAACCCTTTCTCTATGAAACTGGTCAACTACTGCTAGCGATTTCCCTAATGTCAAAGAGCAGTGACTATATTCTAGTACTCTTATGCAGCACTTAACATCTTACCTATCTGCACAGCTGGATTTGGAAAAAGCCATGCTAGACATGTACAGTATATAGGCATTAACACTAAAGTGATGCCAGCTCTAGGACCAATCACCCCTATAAACAGTATAAACAGGCATTGGATACATAGTCTGGCAATGTGTGAATATATGTAAACATTAGTCATTTGGTGTTTTTATCAAGCTCTATTCAGACTTCACAACAGTGGTACACTGGTGATAAGTCTATATACCATAAATCATCTTCCATATAGGTACTGCAGCAGCTTGATTGGGGCAAGAGGAAACCCTCCCCGACTACTGAAAAACGTATCTGGGTCAGAAGGTGATAGCTGAACACTTTGCTTTTAGAAGCCAGACAGTCCTTCTCCTATAACAATATCTGTGGTCTAACTAAGGTACAGACCCTTAAAGTAATACTAAAGTCTAATTTTTCCCAAACATCCCCTGGTGACAGTACTTTTAAAAAAGTAAACAATTAACAAATAGTTAAAGCCTAAGTATAACCAAAGCTACGTCCTCCTTCATTGAAAATCGCAAGGTTTTCCAAAAATGTATTTCAGATCCCTTATCCTTAATGGTCTGTTATAGATTTTAAGGGGGGAACGCAGTGCAAAAAATAAAAAATGTTGTAGGGTCCCCCCCCAAAAAATTCTTACTAGATAGTCAAAATTGGCATCGTTGAGGAGGAAGGGTGAGACCAGAATCTTGGGGGAATAAACTTCCTCTTTAACATACAGTATCCTTGCTTTTTTGAAAAGTGCTACTATATTTTAAACTCTGTTAAATTCCTGTTGGCTTAGCAGTGGGTGTCACAGTCATTTCAGTATTCATGTCAGAATTGTTACAGCAGATACTTTGAATGGCACATGTTTCTGTTCAATTGGTGGCAGGGATTGTTTGTGTTTTTAAAGGATCAACCGCAGAGTTAATCAACCCCAGTGACAATCACTCTCAGCCTGCTGGCACTTAGATTGTTTTCTTGCCACCTGAATAATATCTTTGGGGAGTGAGGCCAAGAGTGCCATTGTTACGTTTTAGGAAAGTATTGTTTTATTTTGTTAGGTCAAGAATTATCTAAGCTTTTATTTTATCTTGCTACTTTTCCGACTATATTTCCATAGTTAACGCTTTCTAGAGTACATCTAGTTTTTAGGTAGGCTTCATAAAATGGAAAGAATATGCACTATTTGTATATCAACTACAGGCATTTACAGTAGTTGAGACATGCAATTAAAAATTAAATGAGTTTTGTTATTATTTATCAAATTTTCCAAATAACGATTCATGTAATTTTTCTTTAACCACTGCACAGTACTGAAAAAGGTAATGGGGCGTGGCCAAGCTTTGGATGTAATCTGACAGTGATGCTTTAGAGGCTTCCCACAGAGGCAGTCTATAACTCACCTGCTTTCTGATCCTCCGGTCCACCTCCAGGTTCTACCTTGCAGCTGCAACCTATCACCAGAACAATTACCAAGGGGAATAAATATGACGGCTTGCCCCCAAAATAGGTCTCCCAAGATGGCGCTAGTCCCTCAAAGGCTGGAGCGGTTTGCCCAGACACAGGCTAGAGGTGCCTCCACACAGCACATTCTTACTTCAGATGCTGCTAAGGGAGCTGATGATAGGCAAAAGGAGCCGATACAAGATAACGGAGGGGATAGGGCACAGAGTGTGGAAGCCATCAGCCAGGGAGGTGGATGGGGACTCGGCAGCAACAGATCCACAACATCAGGCTTTGGCATCCATAGAGTCAACTTTAAAAGATGTTGTTTATAGCAGAATAAAGCTGTAACACTGTTTTATCTTCCCTTACATCAGTTTCAGCTTTATACGGAAGGATGTGGCTATCATGCCACATTGGATGGCCAAGTGAGTTCCTTGGAGGATGAGCTAGCTCTGGCCAAATTAGATCTAAAAGCCACGAACATCCAAGCTAACTACCATGGAACTCGAATTGACGACATAGAAAACAGACTAGGGAGGATTTAAAGGAAAGAACTCCACTGAGTATATCAAACAATGACTTCCTAACATGTTTGAGAGGCAAAACCTAGCACCATTTTTTGCCATAGAGTGGGAGCACAGGATTCCTGCCCAGCTCCTTTCCCCTCTGGTAACCTTACAAGGTCTTTCATTTTTAAACTGTTACACTATAAGGACAGGAATAACATCCTTACCATTGCTCACACGAAAGGATATATTGATTTCTAAAATGAAGTGCAGAAGCAAAGAGTAACCTCCAACTACAAAACACCATGTTTATTCCAGACAAGTTACAGATTGTTGCTAGACGAGAAACGCTCTTTTTGACACCCCAAAGGCAGCTACTGTCTGGTTGGACAAAAGTGGGTAACATTCCTTTAATATACTTACGCTATAATGTTCCCCCGTGTCCAGTCTCTTTGGGATATCTTCATAGCTATCTGCTCCAGGTACAAAAAGTGATTTTGTTATGCTCTTGAACATTATGTACTATGTAACTATGCTGAGCTGTTGGATTAGCCAGGTGTCCATGACAAAGCCCAGGCGATAATCTCCCCTCCCAGTTATCCCCTGCGGGAACTGTTTACTTCTTTTTTTTTTTTTTTTTTTTGTCATTTGTACGTTTTGACAGGTTTCTAACATTGTTGCTTTGGGTGGAGTTCTATAATATGGATTTCTGTCTGAACAGAGTGTGTTTTACTCTACAAGATTCTCAGGATAAAGGGTCACTGTTGCTTTACCTCCAAGTTCCCTGTTCCAGCCATGACCTTTCTCAGGAACCATTGACACAGCTTATCATTCTTACTATGGGGATCCTTACTTAGTATCTTATAGACTATGACTAATGATCTAACTATAACTTACTGGAACATGTGAGGGGTCAAAGATACCATCAAACAATAAATAAATAAATACATAAACAATTATATTTCCAGTCTAATACCATTCTGTATACTCTACATATGCAAGCAGTACCAGTATTCTAATCCCTTCCAAAGTACCATTTTGCGGCCAGATTCAGAGGCTGAGTTTGAAAGACATCTGGAGATTATGAAACCCAACTACACATCTTTACTCATCTTGTTGTAGTACCTACCAATCCCTTTCACAAATTGATCTCTCATTGGGCATTGATGCCATATTTACCCATATCTCCGAAGCCAAGTATCATGCTAAAGGCCAGTTTGACAATTCTTCAATGACATTTACCATATCTCGGGACAGACCATCCAAAAAAATCTCCTTGGCAAATTAACCCTTCCTGGTTAAAAGTGCTCCTACAGTAAGACTCCATAGAGGTGTCCCTAAATAATTCTTTAAAATAACAAGCAATTTTCTCACCCCAAGTATTGTGGGACATCATTAAAGCTTTTTTTTAAAAAAAAAAAAAAAAGCCTGTTGATTAAAGAAATCAGCTTGAATAAAAATCTTCAGGGGCGTGGGAGAGCTTCTTGCCTGCAGAGGTACAGAGAAGACAGGAATAGTAGTTAGCTGATCCCACCCCCACAAACTCACTGTCTGGAAGGAGGGACAGCAAATATACTAGAAATCAGCCCTTGAAAGGGCCGAATTTCAGCAATTCTATATTTGCTGTCACTACTATGAAGGGGGTACAGGCATGGGCCACCTACTGGCTGTGATAGCTAGTTCCCAAACTCCTTTGAATCACATGGCTTCCATTTTAACACACGCGGGCAATATTTCCCACAATCCAGTAGAAATCATCGACTCCTTCCACAATTTTTACAGGGACCTATACCAGATTAAAGTCGCCTATCATCCCACTCAACTCACTAAATTTTTACATTCTTTATGATTACCTTGCAAGAACACCCTCTTAAAGCAGTAATAAACAAGTTTCTGCTACTTTTACCTACAGGTAATATATAATAAAGCTTACCTGGAGGTAAAATGAATATCTCCTAAACATTTAACATTTAGGAGATATTTCAGGAAGCAGCAGCCATTGACGTCACTGGTGCATGCGCTCTGAAGGGACAGCATACTCATGCCATCCCTTCAGAGCTTCCTTCTGGGTTTGTGGGCTCTGGCCATTTAACCTTCCTAGCGGTATTCCCGAGTGTGGCTCGGGGTTAAATTTAAGTGCCAAAAGCGGTAACCCCGAGCCACACTCAGGGTACCGCCAGGAAGATCGCTGGATCCTGGTAGAGGGGTTACTTACCTTGTCACCAGGATCCAGCGATGTATGCGGGCAGTGTGCTGCGGCGGATCTTCCTACCGATGCTCTCTGTGCCCCGACTTCCATCTCCTGCAACGTAACGTTCGCAGGGGGTGGAACCGGCGGCAAATTCAAAAGTAAAACACACCAAACACACTGATACATTGCAAAATGAAATAAATTCACATTAGTTTGGCCCCAGTGCCCTTTCCTGCAGTTTTACTGTACTTTTTATGTATATATTGTTGTGGAAATTTTGGTTGTGGGCATTTCTTTAGTTAAATAGTCATAATGTCTCCCAGTGTCGAGTTTTACCGATAATCGCTATTTACAGTGATTATCGCTTTAACTGTCATTGCAGGAAAGACTTGTTAGTGAAAACCTTCCAATGGATGAGATGGCACAATACTAGCAGCAAAGAGAGTCCATCGCACGGATCTATGTCTGCAGTTCGGGGCCCTGTACTGCTGAGATATGTTTGTGATATGGAAATTCTTATCATTTTACCAAGATTAATAGATGGCACCTTTTAGTCACATTCGATCGGTGTGACTGAGGGGCTGCTGCTATTATCTTATGCAGATAAAACCTCATCAACTGGAACAAATAGAATGGTCACTATCAAATATGCTTTATATGTGAATCATGTTTAATGAAGATCCACTAACAGGTAATGGATCCATGTTTATGGATTGACATGAATGAACAATGAAAAGCCATGTGCCTCTTGTGGCAGTTGAGCCCTTTGTTCGCTCGTGTGCCATTCATGGGCATGTACTCCACAGTTTCTATTGTGTTTTTTGAATGTATACATGTTCTGTGATTGGTGGTCTTGAAGCCACTCCCTGTAACTCCCTTTTGTTAAATAAACCTGATGTGTCCTGGAGGAAGCAGTTACTTAGAGGAACCCTCCAGAGAGCATCAAATTGACTACAGAAAGCTTGTCTGTTCAATTACTTTGCTGCTTTTTCAGCACAAGCTATTAATAATGTTTGGTGCGTATTAATTTTGAGCGCACTGAAGCTGGTTTCTATGCTCCAAGCCCTATTAATTTCCATGACAGTATGGCAAGTCAGGTAGCCCTAACACATCGTTTCTAGCTTCACAGCAGAAAATAGGAGGGAACTGAGTCGAGTTTGCTGCAAAAAAGTCCAGCCGTGTGGTAAGAAGACACTTCATTTCAGTTTTTGAAAATTTGTTGTTTTAAACCAAGGCTTACTTTCTTTGTCCGCTGTGGAAGTTAGAAACAAAGCTTAGCAAAAGAACCTTTTTATTTGCTGCGTTCGCTCTTTTGTATAACGATGGGGTGTTTAGTATTAATATTTGTGGCTAGGGATCAGGTCTATTAATTGGGGGAGAAACCTGTATACAAGGTTCCCAGTTAATACATCCTGGGGTTGTGATATATATGTGTTAAATATTGCCTTGTAACATCTCTGTTGTGATATCAGCTTTGTTCGATGAGATAACAATATATTATCGATCGACGTTGGTTTGGGCGGCAGATTGGTTGGTGTGTGTGCTGGATTGGTTTTTGGCGGGAACTCGTTTATTAGTGAAACTGGTTTTTGCTTTGGAATCTGATGTTTGAATTGAGCATAGAGCAGACGGTTTTGGACTAAGTTTCTGTTTTAAGTAGCAGATTGTGTTGTGCAGCCTAAAATCAGCATTCCATGAGGATAGCTATTGTTTCTGAATACAACTGATCGTAAATCCTTTTTTTCTGTGTTTTCTTTGTATATCTTTGTTGTGTACAAAGTACCACACGGTTGCTCAAACTCTTTGTTTTATGCTACCATTTCGTGTGGACCATGTGCTTGGATGGCAGCCATTTTGTCACATGTGGTTATGATGTAATTTCCTTTGTGTGGCAGCCATTCTTTTTTGGACCACCCCCACGTTACCATTTTGTTAAATGGTGTTAAAACCCATGTGGCTGAAATGCTATTTTGAGCTTTAACAAACATTTTTCCTTTTTTTGGTAGTTTTAAAGGGCAACTTTGTGATGTTTTTTGCACTGTATTTCAGTTTAAAAGTAATGTTTTTTCATTTTAATTGAAATTTGGCATTTAGGAAAACATTTTTTTACAGGATCATTGCAGTTGTTTTTCTAGCTAGCTTTGTCCATCTTTTTGTTCATATTTAGCATATATATATACATATCCAACCCATCAGTTTTGTTTTTGTGTTTTTGTCTGTTTTCAGGGGTAACTATTTTTTGTTTTGTAAGTTTTTGTTTAAGCTGTTTTTGTGGTGTATTTTGTCTAATTTTTGTTGTAACTACGTTTTTTTTCCAATGATAAGAGTACACTGTGGAGTGTGACTGATCCATTTTTATTATTTGATTCAGTTTTCAGGGTTGTTTTGTGCTGAGTAGCGGTTGTTTCTCACAGAGGTAGTTTTCGGTACTGCAGGTTGGATTTTAGGTAGAGAGGTTATACCTTCCAGTGTGCAATCAGTAACCGGCATCTCAATTAAATTTTTAATGCAACATCAAGGAATAGACTGAAGCCAAGGTTTGTATAGGGAGGACTTTCATTGTGCTTTCGGGATTGTTTGGCTGCACAGGTTAGGTCGAAACGAACTTGTGTACTTTGAGCCGTCTACGTGAAACAGGTGATTGCGACACGATTGCTTCAGCCTTCAACGTGTGAGGAGTAGATACCGAAACCCGCCCCACATTTGGCCGTGTAAGATAATCGGAAGCTGGGGAGAGAGTGGGGGTTAATGAGCTGTATAGCCATACGAAGCCACTGGGTTGAGGTCTTCTAGCTGACCGGCGGAGGGCCGTGTAAAATAACCGGAGTCTGGAAGCAGGCCAACACTGTCAAAGTTGGCACCTAGCAGTGTTGCTCCTAAACCAGGTGCAAGGAAGCGATTTGAATCGTCATGGGTAGTGGTTCATCCATGCAGTGGGGGGTAACGCAGGTCCCCCAGGTTAGCCAAACAGCTTCGCGGTACATGAAGTCTGCGTTTGAGGCTCAGGCAATGAGACCCCTCAGGAAGGAGAATAACCAAGGGAAACAGTTGGTACATCCCTTTTGGAAGGTGTTTTTGATGTCTGGAGATGGGAGGAGTTCATTATTGAATTCAGAACTAGGCTCCAGGCAACAAAGATGCTAAGTGTAGCGCAATTGTGGCTTCAGAGATCTATTATGGTCAATCAGCAAGGCGTGCATGAGGTGGTTTCAGTCCGGAAGAACCACATCTTTTGAAGAGGATATGACACATCTGTGAAACAAAAAACCCAGAGTTGATGCGGCTTTCTCCCAGATGTCTCGCCACACGGATTTGGCATTTGAGGACATGGGGATATTAAAAGACGCCATGGATAAAAGGGCAGATTCTCTCCTTAAGAAGGCTTGGGATTCCACTACATCCAGCCTCAAGCCGGTCATGGCCTCCACAGTTGTAGCCAGAAACCTAGAGTGTTGGCTTGAACAGCTCAAAGGGCATGTGGAGGCTGGAACAGCGAGGAAAGATCTCCTGGAGTCTTTTCCGCTGCTCCTAAAGGCAGTGAAATATATGGTTGATGCTTCTGCTGAATCAATTAAAATGTCTGCCAGGTCGGCAGCCCTTGTCAACTCTGCCAGGAGGGCAGTTTGGTTGAAAACTTGGTCAGGTGATTCAGCCTCTAAGGTTAAACTTTGTGGTTTGCCCTTTGCCGGTGACTTGCTTTTTGGGCCAGAGTTGGAATCAATTGTTGACAGAACGGCGGACAAAAAGAAGGCCTTTCCGTCCAAAAAGAAATCACCCCCTAAGAAGAGATTTTGTCCTGTTCCGCAAACCCACAGAGGGCGTGAACAAGATCAGAGATCCAGATGGGCCTCCCAGAAAGGCAAGGGAAGAGGTGGAATTCTCTTCAAACCACCTGATCAGGCAGCCAAAAGCAAGTGACAGCTGTCATCCAGTGGGAGGAAGACTGTTATGGTTCCTCCCACGATGGGAAGAAGTGTCCGCAAGCCCCTTTGTAAGGAACATTGTGGCTCAGGGATACAAGCTGGAATTCTCTGAGACTCCTCCAAGCAGATTTTTTGTTACTCCCCTTCCAAGGGATCCGGAAAAAGCTTCCTCAATGATGTCTCTGTTACAAGAGCTGATTCAACAGGAAGGGTTTCTTTTCCTGGTAAAGAAACCCTCCGGCAAGTATCGGATGATCCTAAATTTGAAGATCCTGAACAGATCGATTCGGTACAAACACTTCAGGATGGACACCATCTATTCAGTGACCAAACTGCTGTCCCCAAACTGCTTCATGGCATCTTTGGATCTGAGGGACGCTTATTTGCACAGCCCTATAAATCAAGATTTCCAGAAATTCCTAAGGCTGGTGGTCAATCTGGGGGAATCGGTTTGGCACCTACAGTTCAGGGCCCTCCCCTTTGGCCTCTCATCCTCTCCCAGGGTGTTCACCAAAGTGATGGCGGATGCCCTGGAGCCGTTAAGGCTGAAGGGTATTTCCATTGTTCCATATCTGGACGATCTGCTAATTTTTGTGGAGTCCAAGAGCCAGGCATTGGTACACCTCCAGGAGACTCAGGACCACCTCTAGGGTCTGGGGTGGCTCATGAATCTGGAGAAATCCAGCTTAATTCCATCTCAGCAGATAAAGTTTCTCGGATACAGGATTGATTCAGTCCTCCAGAAAGTCTTCCTACCTCAAGAGAAGATAGTGAAAACTCAGAATGCTGTTGCCCAGATGCAAACCAATCATCAAGTTACAGTCAGGTCGGCCATGGCAGCTCTGGGCTTGCTCACAGCTGCTATCCCTGCCGTACAGTGGGCAAGGCTACATTCTCGTCTTCTCCAGAGAGACATTCTGCAGAAATGGTCACATCCAGAACCTCTGGAGAAATTCATCAGAATTACCACAAAAGCAAAAAGGTCTCTGTGGTGGTGGAGGAATTCCAGAAATCTGGAAGGTCGCTCTGGAGTGGTCTTTCCATTCGAACAAACGTCTGACCACGGACGCCAGTGCGTGGGGCTGGGGAGCCCACTTAGACGGTCGGACAATTCAGGGAAATTGGTCCAAAACAGAGGCCAGGAGGTCATCCAACTGGCGGGAGTTGAAAGCCATCCTTCTAGGTCTTTGGTCTTTTCAACAGGCAGTCAAGGGCTATCATGTTCAAGTGCTCTCGGACAACATGACAGCGGTGGCCTATGTGTCAAAACAAGGAGGCACAAGAAGCAGGCAGCTTTCAGATCTGGCAATTCAGCTACTCTCCTGGTCAGAGAAAAATCTGGCCTCCTTGACAGCTGTTCATCTAAAGGGATCACAAAATCTTGTGGCAGATTTACTAAGCAGAAGAAAAGTGTTAGAATCAGAATGGAGTCTGAACAAAGAAGTATTTGCGGAGATTGTGGAAGCTTGGGGGGCTTCCCCAGATAGATCTGTTCGCTTGTCAACAGAACGCCAAGGTCCAAAAATTATTTTCCCTCCACAGGGAAGATCAGGTCTGGGGATTAGATGCACTCACCCATCCATGGGACTTCCCTTTGTCTTATGCGTTCCCTCCATTCCAACTAATCCCATTGGTTCTCAAGAAATTCAGGGAGGAAAAGACAAATTTGATTCTGATCACACCTTTCTGGCCAAAGAGAACTTGGTTTGCTCCCCTGCTGAATCTGGCTTCAGAGCCTCCTTGGAAACTTCCATCCAGGAGGGATCTTTTAACACAGGGGAACCTGATTTATCTGGAATTGGACCGTCTGCAACTGACAGCGTGGTTTCTGAGGAAGACCTCTTAAGAGCCAGAGGCTTGTCGGAGAAAGTCATCTCTACCCTTCTCCCCAGTAGAAAGAAGGTGACCAGGGCCATTTATATGAAAGTCTGGAAAAAATATAACTCCTGGTGTTCCAGCAAGAATTTCGAAATTAAAAATTTAGTTTCAGTGCTGGAGTTTCACCATGAAGGAATGGAGAAAGGGCTGGCAGCCAGCACTCTAAAAACGCAAGTGGCGGCTCTTTCAGTTTTTTTTGAAAGGACGTTGTCCCAAGAGACTTTAATTATTAGATTTTTCAAGGCATTAGCCCGCAACCGGCTAGTAGCCCTCAAAGTATTCCCTAAATGGGATCTATCCATTGTTTTACAAGGTTTGACTAAGTTTCCTTTTGAACCCTTAAAAGAAGCTTCTCTGAAGAACTTGGTTTTGAAAACTATCTTCTTGATAGCTATAACCTCGGCCAGAAGAATTAGCGAGATTCAGGCCCTCACAGTTTCGGACCCCTTTCTGACAGTTTTTTCAGATCGGGTAGTTCTGCGTACAGACCCAGCCTTTCTTCCAAAGATTGCTTCATCTTTCCATAGGTCACAAGAAATTGTGTTACCAACCATCTCCTCAACTCCTAGTAATAGTCCTGAGGAATCCTTTCATACGTTGAACGTAAGGAGATGTTTACTTCAGTTCCTCCTCGTAACTAAAGAATTCAGAAAGTCTAATGCATTGTTTGTCATCTTCTCAGGATCTCGTATAGGAGAAAAAGCATCTAAGAGCACTTTAGGCAAATGGCTCAGATGGGCAATTGAGCAGGCTTATGTAGCTCAAGGGGAAGAACCTCCAGAAGGCATTTTAGTGCATTCCACAAGGTCTGTGGCAACCTCATGGGCTGAAAGGGCAGGTGCTTCTCCTGAACAGATCTGCAAGGCAGCTACCTGGTCTAGTTTTTCAACCTTCCTTAGACACTACAGGTTGGACTTGTTGTCAGCTACGGATCAAACCTTCGGCAGAAAGGTTCTGCAGGCAGTGGTCCCACCCTAAGTGTAAGTTACTCACTTATCCTCTCCAGGTGCTGTCCTGAAAGGCAACTGGAGAAAACCTTAGTTAGACTTACCGGTGACGGTATTTCTAAGAGCCTTTCAGGACAGCAGCAGCTACCCTCCCTGGTTTTGTTTATAATATATTTGTAAATGTTTAACCTGTGGTAGTTGTTGTTTATGTTCTGTTTTCCAGCATGTCGGAGGCTACTCTATGACTGAGGCATGGTGGGAGAGGAGGAGTTTTATCTTGGCAGTGTTTCCTGTGAATTGGCTGGAGCTGCGCTCTCTCCAGGTGCTGTCCTGAAAGGCTCTTAGAAATACCGTCACAGGTAAGTCTAACTAAGGTTTTTTTTTTTACAGCAAAAAATATATATTGTACATAATACATATAGGGTCCATTCACACATCTGTAAAATGGGTCCAAATCCATTCCACAATTTGGTGGAACCCTTACAGACCCATTGTTTTTCATTTCCCGTCTGAAAAATAAGGCATTCACAGGATAAAGGAGTACGTGTCGGCTATTCCAGGCCCCAAAAATTTGCCCACGTGCGTTTACCTGACAGCTAAGAACGTAGTTTTCTGTGGCTGAAGGTACATTAGGCATTCACATGATACAGAAGTAAGTGTCGGCCATAAAAGGCCCCAAAAATTAGCCCACATGGGTTTAACTGACAGCAAAGAACTTTGTTTTTGATGGCTAGAGGTACAGTAGGCGTTCACAGGATACATAAGTAAGTGTCGGCCTGTATAGGCTCCAAAAATTAGCTCACATGGTATGAACTGACAGCAAAGAACTTCATTTTTGATGGCTAGAGGTACGGTAGGCGTTCACAGGATACAGAAGTAAGTGTGGGCCTGTATGGGCTCCAAAAATTAGCTCACATGATTTGAACTGACAGCAAAAAACTTTGTTTTTGATGGCTAGAGGTACAGTAGGCGTTCACAGTACACAGAACGGTAAGTGTCGGCCTGTATAGGCTCCAAAAATTTGCTCACATGGTTTGAACTGACAGCAAAGAACTTTGTTTTTGATGGCTAGAAGTGCAGTAGGCGTTCACAGGATACAGGAGTAAGTGTCGGCCTGTATAGGCCTTCAAAAAGTAGCTCACATGGATAGAACTGACAGCAAAGAACTTCGTTTTTGATGGCTAGAGGTACGGTAGGCATTCACAGTACACAGAACGGTAAGTGTCGGCCTGTATAGGCTCCAAAAATTAGCTCACATGGTTTGAACTGACAGCAAAGAACTTCGTTTTTGATGGCTAGAGGTACGGTAGGATTTCACAGTACACAGAACGGTAAGTGTCGGCCTGTATAGGCTCCAAAAATAAGCTCACATGGTTTGAACTGACAGCAAAGAACTTAGTATTTGGTGGTTGGAGGTACATTTGGCATTCACAGAAAAAATAATTGTCGGCCCTGAAAGGCCCCAAAAATTTGCCATTCAATGGACATGAATTGCCTTTTATGCTGCTGTATGTAGCAAAGCCAAGGACCAGGAATTGTTGTGGGTGGATGGCGGTCTGGCGGATATTTGTATCCTGGCATGAGGAATTTAGATGAAACCTGGTCTACTGGTCACATGTGTTGAATTCCTCAGAGATTAATGCCTCATTCATTTTTATTAATGTGAGGTAGTCTACACTGTCATGAGCTAGGCAAGTGCACTTATTGGTCACAATCCCCCCTGCTGCGCTGAACGTCCTTTCGGACAGGACACTGGACGTGGGGCAAGCCAACATTTCCATTGCAAATTGTGCAAGCTCTGCCCACCCAGTAGTCCAGGGGTTCATCACTCCTCAGAGCGCCCACATCGGCCGTTAACCCGATGTAATCGGACACCTGGTGGTCTAGGCGTTCCCTCATGCTGGATCTGGAGTACAGCTGTCGATGGTTCAGCTGAAAGAAGGATCTCATATCTGAAGTGACCAAGACATCTTCCAACCGCCCTCTCTTCTTGCAGGTGCTGCTGGATTGCTACCCGCAACTGTCTCTCTGTGACTGGAAATTCCTCTGCCAGCGCACGGAAAAGCAGAATGCAATATTTCCTGCAGCAAGGCCTGGAAGTGCTGCATTCTGACCGCCCTCTGTGATTGTGGTAACATTTCCGCCATTTTGTGTTTGTACCGGGGGTCTAAGTTCGTTGCCACCCTGTACTGGTCCTTGGCCTTTATGCGTTTTATACGGGGGTCCCCCTTAAAACACTGCAGCATGTAGGCCCCCATTCCCACTAAACTGGAAGCGGTATAGTGGCCTGCCTTCAGCTCATCATCCAGGATAATGTCGTCCCCGTTTTCCTCCCCCCATCCACGGATAACACCAGGGATCCCAGAAAGGTTTAACGCATGCTCTTCTTGCTCCTCCTCATTCCCCCCAGCACCATCCTCCTCCTCTGACTCGCTTCAGACTCCTGCTGTTGATTTGTCTCAGATGGAGTAGCACCCCCTGGGAATTCATCCAACATTGTGACTTCCTGATCTTCCTGCTCCTCGACGGCTTTATCAATGACACGACACAATGCACGCTCCAGAAAGAAGGCGTAAGGTATGATGTCACTTATGGTGCCCTGGTCGTGACTGACCAGTTTGGTGATCTCATCGAATGGCCGCAGAAGTCTGCATGCGTCCCGCATTACCAGCCACTGGAGAGGTGAAAAAACCCAAGCTCCCCAGAACCTGTCCTGCCGCCGAGTTCGAACAGGTAGTCATTAACTGCAAGTTTCTGCTGGAGCAGCCTATCGAGCATATGCAACGTTGAGTTCCATCGCATTGGGCAGTCACAAATAAGATGCCTGAGGGGAAGGTTGTGTCACCACTGAATCTCAGCAAGACGAGCCATGGCTGTGTAAGATCTTCGGAAATGGCCTGAGATTTTCCTGGCCTGTCGCAAGACGTCCTGGACCCCAGGGTATTTGCCAAAGAATTGCTGCACCACCAAGTTCAGGACGTGTGCCATGCATGGCACGTGTGTTATTTTGCCCTTTTTCAGCGTGCTCAGCAGATTGGCACCGTTGTCGCACACCACTTTACCAACTGACAAATTCAGCGGTCTCAGCCACTGATCTGCCTGTGAATGCAAAGCTGAACGGAGTGCAGGACCAGTGTGGCTCTTGGCTTCCAGGCACAACAGACACAGCACAGCATGACAACGTCTCACCCGCATGTGGAATAGGTTCTGGGGATCTTGGGCGGCGCAGGAGGGGAGACGGTAGCAGCGGAAGAGGAGGAGTCAGCAGAGGAGGAGAGGGAGGATGGAGGAGGAGGAGAAAAAGAGGCAGGCCTGCTTGCAATCCCTGGCGGTACAACTAAATCTACACGGGTGCCACGGGTTAAATGCTTAACGGCCGTCAGAAGGTTCACCCAGTGGGCATTAAAAGTGATATACCTTCCCTGCCCGTGTTTGCTACACCATGTGTCTGTGGTCAGATGTATTTTGGCACCAACACTGTGTGCCAGAGATATATTCACTTGCCGCTTAACATGATCATACAGCTTTGGAATGCCCTTTTGCGAGAAATATTTCCTGCCTGGGACCTTACATTGTGGTGTTCCAATGGCCGCAAATTTACTAAAGGCCTCCGAGTCCACCAGTTGATATGGCAGTAGTTGACGGGCTATCAGTTCTGACAAGCCAGCAGTCAAACGTTGGGCAAGAGCGTCATCATTTTTTTCCACTCCAACATTTGGACTACAGAAGCCTGCCTTTTTCCAGAACAACGTGACGACGGCATCATGGAAGGTGGAGTGGAGGGCAAATGTGAGGAGAGAGGAGAAGGGGCTGGACGATGAGAGCCTGGAGTGTGGCTTTGTGGGTTCTGACGGTGTTGCTCCCACTGGGCTTGGTGATGGGAGTTCAGGTGCCTTCTTAAGGCGGCTGTCCCTAGGTGAGTGTTTGACTTGACCGCAACTTATGCGTTGACTGCAAAGGCTGCAGATGGCAACACTGTTGTCAGCAACGGACACATTAAAAAAAGCCCACACTGCGGAGCCATGTGTCGGCATCCTGGGAGCGCCAGATGTGACTGTACATGGTTGATGGCTCGCTCCTGATACATTTGCAGTCTGCTTTCTACCTCTTGTGCAATGCAACTTCTGCCTGCCTCTCCTCCCTATCTGCCAGTTTGTCTCTCCCTCTGAACTCCCTTCCTCTTCCTGTCTTGTGGACACCCACGTGACGCCCATAGACTCATCATCATTGACGTCACCTTCCCCACCACTAACATTCAAGATCTTGGAGTAGGCAGCAACAGCGGGGACCAACCTCCTTGGGCTGATCTAGGTACTGTCGTCAGACTGCTGAGTGGCGGCTGTTGCTACCTCCTCTTCCTGATCCGATGCCAACAATGGCTGCGCATCGCAAACATCTTGTGATGGATCGGAAAATAATTCCAGTGACTCAAGTGGAGGGTATGTGGTGGTGGTGGTGTCTTTTGGGGTGCACACAGCAGAGCGTGAAGAGGGTGCAGATAGAGAGGATGAGGAGGGTGCAGAAGAGGAAGGCTGAGTGACCCACTCAACCAAGTCTGGTGTGTTCTTTGTCGTAATTGCACGCGGCTTTTGAAACTTCACAGTTAGGCTCCGGCCTACTGCTCCTGCCCTACCCCTACCACCCCTGCGTACATCTCTGCCTCTTCCTCTGCCTGTCATGTTTTTTAATTACCTCTAGAGAATCACAGTATATCTGGAAAAAGGTAGATAACACCCCTCTTCAATCTGTGGTATTGGGGGGCCACAGGTTTATCACACCAGTTCTATAAATAATTGGCCAGTAACTGTTGTCACTTTGTGTAACACAGTCAACACAGCAAGAGAGGCCAAATTTTTGCAGGACTAAAATACACTCTTAGAAAAGTATACTGTTAAATAACACCCCGCTTCAATATGTGCTATTGGGGGGCCACTGGTTTATCACACCAGTTGTTGAAAAAATTGGCCAGTGAGTTTGGCACTGTGTGTATCAGACTTCATACAGCAAAAGAGGCAATATTGTTGCAGGACACAAATACACTTGTAAAAGTATACTCAGATAACACCCCACTTCAATATGTGCTATTGGGGGGCCACAGGTTTATCACACCAGTTCTACAAATAATTGGCCAGTAACTGTTGTCACTTTGTGTAGCACAGTCAACACAGCAAGAGAGGCCAAATTTTTGCAGGACTAAAATACACTCTTAGAAAAGTATACTGTTAAATAACACCCCGCTTCAATATGTGCTATTGGGGGGCCACTGGTTTATCACACCAGTTGTTGAAAAAATTGGCCAGTGAGTTTGGCACTGTGTGTATCAGACTTCACATAGCAAAAGAGGTAATATTGTTGCAGGACACAGATACACTTGTAAAAGTATACTCAGATAACACCCCACTTCAATATGTGCTATTGGGGGGCCACTGGTCTATCACACCAGTTCTACAAATAATTGGCCAGGGAGTTTGCCACTGTGTGTAGTGTTGCTGCAGAAACGCTCAGTCTCACCACCACACCTGTCACAGTGCTGCACAGTGCACAATAATACTACTAATCCACTATAATATGCTTTCTACAAAGTATATTATACTGTGGATTAACCCCCTCCCCCGCCCCCTTTAGTGCACTGCACAGCAATACCAAAAAATTTGCAGCCCTTTAAATTAATTTTGTGGACATTGACAGAGCGATCTAGGTGTGACTGCAGCCGATCTCTAACTGCCCCTAAAGCAACCACTGGATACCTCTCCCTATAGTAAAGAGACTGTAATAGACCCTAAAACGATTGGAGCACTTTAAATGACTTTTGTGGACATTGACAGAGCGATTTGTGTGTGACTGCAGCCGATCTCTAACTGCCCCTAAAGCAACCACTGGATACCTCTCCCTAAGCTCAAAAGATACTAGACCTATACCGAAATACCAGCCCTGAAAAGGACTTTTGTGGACATTAACAAAGCGATTTGTGTGTGACTGCAGCTGATCTCTAACTGCACCTAAAGCAACCACTGGATTCCTCTTCATAAGCTCAAAAGATACTAGTAGACCTATACCGAAAAATATCAGCTCTGAAAAGGACTTTTGTGGATCTTCACAGCGATATATGTGTCTAGCAAACTCTCCCTGATGAGCACAGCAGACCTCTCCCTACACTGGTAGAAAGCGGAATGTGAAATGGCCACCAGATCGGGTCTATTTATAGGGTAGGGGGACTGTCCATGTGCTGGAATGTTTCACTTGGCTGTCCCGTTCCACCTGACGGCTGTGTCACGGGTAAAAGTTCTCCCCAATGTAATCAAATATGGCCACCGCTAACGACAACATGTGTCTGCAAATTTGGCGGGTAGCGAACAAGTAAAATTTGCCGCAAACCGACCGCTGGGCGAACCGCAAGGCCATTTCTGATGATGAATCCTACGTGGCATCGTGCTGTAGTGTCAAAAGTTCTTAGGTAGGCCACGGCAGCTATTGCCTTAACAAAAGCATCACGGAATATGCAAAGGTTTTGGCTCTGTATCTTTGTAGAAGGTACAGGAGCATATGGGCATGAAACATGGAGATCAAATAAGACTGATGGAGAGTAGGGATGATCGAACGGTTCGGGTCGACCATCGGTTCGACCCGAACATTGACTGTTCGAGGTTCGGCCGAATTTAGAATTTTTGCTGAAAAAGTTCGGAATTCGGCAACCAGAACCGACCAAAATGCAATGGGACAGGAACTGTGCTTTAAAAGCCCATGATTGGACCAGAACCATTAGTAAAAGCCAATTGAGGGGGCAGAATGCTAGGAATGTGATTGGAGTGACTAGGGGGTCCCTAGGCCAATCATTAGTGAATACGCCCCCCAGTATATAAGATAGCCCCCGCCAAATTCCTAGCATCGTAGTCATTTAGCATTTATTAGTGTGAGGAAAGGGATATCTAGTGTAGTTAGGGGGCTATTTTCCACTTTAGTTAGATGCAAAAATGTAGTTTCTGTAGGGAAAGTGTTAAGTGTCAGGGGACTGTAGTGTAGTGTAGGGTTAACTGACTCTGACTGCTATGGCAGGGTGACAAAACCCTTCCATATCAGGGTGACCGCTATAGAGAAAAGATTGTTTCTCTTAGGTCACTTTCAGAGCACTGATATGGCTTCTCGCCGGTCAGCCTGCTTTTTGGCTGCAGGCGTTTTTATAGGATTTTTTGAGGACAAGTTTTGCCTGCCTCCAAAGAACCCAAAAAAATGCCCAAAAAAACGCCAGCACCAAAAAAAAAACAAAAAACGCCCAGGTGTGTTTTTGCAGCAGGCGTTTTTTTGGTGGTCTTTGGAGGCAGGCAAAACATCTGAACTTCTGTATAGGGGTATATATACACACACACTTATATGTATTTTACACATACACATATATAGGTGTGATAGGAGCGTAACCATATTGGTGTTAATTATTTCATTAGCACAAGTATACTTTCACACCTATATATGTGTATGGGTATATATACATATAAGTGTGTGTGTATATATACCCCTACACAGAAGTTCTGATGTTATGCCTGCCTCCAATAACCCCCAAAAAATGCCCAAAAAAACGCTTGCTACAAAACCGGCAAGGTGTGAAAATAGCGAAGCCATATCCCTGTTCTATAAGTGACATAATACAAACAATCTTTTTTTTTTATGGTTCTGGACATGCTACAGAGCTGAAACTTCACAGGTACACTTTTTAGATCCCCCAGACACTAAATCCAAAAAATCTCTTTTTTTTTTTTTTCAATAATTAGCTCTCTATCAAAAAGTCAATTTTTAAGAACTTTTTTTGTGTGATTATTAGTCCCTGGGGCATGACCCAGAACCCTAGGCACTTTTTAGGGGCATTTATTTGGTTTTAGGGCTTCAAAATTGTGTTTTTTGATTACCGAAGTTCGGGTCCCATTGATTTCAATGGGGTTCTGAAATCCGGGCCGAACTTTTGGGAAGTTCGGGTGTTCTGGTGGAACCGAACTTTTCAAAAGTTCGATCATCCCTAATAGAGAGTCCCTCCACTCTACCCAAGAGTTTCTCTTATCAAGGGGTAGTGGGGCATCCCAGTCGAATGTTTCACAAATCAAGTCTCTAAGTAAGGCTTTACCTTGAATTGTAACAGGTGCCGCAAATCCTAATGGATCGTACAGGCTATTGATTGTAGACAAGACACCTCTGCAAGTGAAGGGTCTTTCTTCTCCATTTACTTGGAAGGTAAAGGAATCAGACTTCAAGTCCCAAGTTAGACCTAGACTGTGCAGTACAGGTAAAGAGTCTGCACCCAGATCTAAGTTCTTTAGATCACTGGATTGGTCTTGAGCAGGAAAATCTTCCATTACCTCTTTGCTGTTGGAAGCAATTTTGTGAAGCCTGAGATTGGAACAAGCGAGCATTTCCTGTGCTCTTTTAAGAAGACAGATTGCAGACTCGCTGGAAGGTAAGGATTTTAAACAGTCATCCACATAAAAGTCTTTCTCTATGAATTGTCTTGCATCTGAGCCAAACTCAAGCTCATCCTCTTGGGCGGAATGCCTGAGTCCGTAGATAGCGACTGCAGGTGAAGGGCTATTGCCAAAGATGTGTACCCTCATACGATACTCTGAGATATCTTTGGAAGGATCATTGTCTTGGAACCAAAAGAACCTTAGGAAGTTCCTGTCTTCCTCTCTGACCAGGAAGCAATGGAACATCTGCTGGATGTCAGCTATGAAGGCAATATAATCTTTGTGGAAGCGTAAGAGCACTCCCAGGAGTTTGTTGTTGAGGTCTGGGCATGTCAAGAGGACATTGTTCAAGGAGATACCCTTGTAGTATTTGGCACTAGAGTCAAACGCTACTCTGATTTGACCTGGCTTTTTAGGATGGTACACTCCGAATATAGGGAGGTGCCAACACTCTTCAGAGTCTTTAGGGATGGGAGCCACCTCGGCATGACCCTTCTCAAAGATCTTCCCCATGAAAGAAAATAAATGTTCCCTCATCTCAGGCTTTCTTTGTAAATTACGTCTAAGGGAAGCAAAACGTTGTAGCGCTTGTTCTCTGTTATTGGGTAAGCGTTGTCTCTGTGGTCTGAAGGGAAGAGGTGCGACCCAGCTGTTTGTGCTATCTTTGACTAGACCTTGCTCCATTAATTATATCTGAATGTTTATACTACTCTGATATAACAGTGTCTATTTATGTAAATAAGCAAAGATCTGTAAGTTAGGAGATTCTCAACTTATTTCCATAAATCAATAAAAATGCAAGATCGTTTTAAGTGACGCTAAACTGAAGATAAGGAGGATACAATTCTGCGCAAAAATATATATATTTATTAAATACTTCAGTGCAAAATAAAATGTCAAAAATACAATTGGTGATAAACACAAAGTTTAGAATAAAATGCAATAAAATATATCACACAGGTAATATGAGAGTAAAATCAAAGAATATTATCTCAGAATAATAAGATGACCATAACCAGTGACTTCTAGAAGATGATTAATAGTCTACCAGGAAGACATAAAAGATGGCAACCAATATGACAGATTTGACACGTGACTTCTCTCCTCCAACAGATATTCATGATTCCAATATTTTAAATTAAGTTACATGGATATAAATTGTTATACCATGTACTGGGACTTATTAAAAGTCCAAAGATGTTTGGTAAAGTAAAATTCTATTTAGTCAATCTACTACAAAGAATATCATTATAATTGAATCATTTACTAAAGCCAAAATTAGCTTCAAATCCCAAGATAAGAAGAATTAAACCAATCATACTGCAGTAAGAATGATTTAAATTCAAATCTTGATGCTAACAGATTAGGTGTAAGAATGGATCAATTAGGATTATATGTATAAGGCAATACAGAATTTATACTTTACCAAACTCTGGAGAGTCTGTTGAATGGGATGTCACATTGCCCTAGCTTTCAGGATCAAATGTCCCCCATCAGTGTCCCAGAGCTTTCTTCCAAAAGCATCTTTCACCTCTTACGATCTCTTCAATTCTCCCCCTCTCTCTAGCTGTCTAAAACTTTATGCCCCCTGAAGTGTGGGCGGGGATCTCATTACCATATAATTTCTACGTCACTCAAAGGATATCATTTCTAATAATTATTACCTGAACCCAAAATTAAGCAATTACCAGACGGCAGTGTTGTATTACTATTAGATTCGGGATATAGAATATAATTACATTATTTTCCCACAGATAACCCTTTGACCTTAGGCTGGTTAAGAGCACTAAATTCCCAAAACTCTGTCAAATACTTCAGACTTCGTGGCGAGAATAGAGAATTTATGGCAACTATAAAAACTTACAAGACTTTACATAAATATACCTTAAAAATGAAGTAATTAGTTCAACTTAAGTAAAATTAGTACTTAGCAAGGATATGAAACAAAATATAGTATGCAAAGCATTCCTAAATATCTATGTATGTTACACATGTATAATAACATGGTTGCTAGAGATGGCCTTGCGGTTCGCCCGGCGGTCGGTTCGCGGCAAATTTTGCTTGTTCGCTACCCGCCAAATTTTCGGACACATGGCGTTGTTAGCGGCGGCCATATTTGTTTACATTGGGGAGAACTTTGACCCGTGACACAGCCGTCAGGTAGAACGGGACAGCCAATTGAAACATTCCAGCACATGGACAGTCCCCCTACCCTATAAATAGACCCGATCTTGGGGCCATTTCACATTCCGCTTTCTGCCAGTGTAGGGAGAGGTCTGCTGTGCTCATTAGGGAGAGTTTGCTAGACACATATATCGCAGTGAAGATCCACAAAAGCCCTTTTCAGGGCTGGTATTTTGGTATAGGCCTTCTACAGACTCTTTTCAGGTTAGGGACAGGTATCCAGTGGTTGCTTTAGGGGCAGTTAGAGATCGGCTGCAGTCACAAATCGCTCTGCCAATATCCACAAAAGTCCTTTTGAGGGCTGGTATTTCTGTATAGGTCTAGTATCTTTAGAGCTTAGGGGCAGGTATCCTGTGGTTGCTGTAGGGGCAGTTAGAGATCAGCTGCAGTCACACACAAATCGCTTTGTCAATGTCCACCAAAGTCATTTAAAATGCTCCAATGTCATTTTAGGGTCTATTACAGTCTCTTTACTATAGGGCCAGGTATCCTGTGGTTGCTGTAGGGGCAGTTAGAGATCGGCTGCAGTCACACACAAATCGCTTTGTCAATGTCCACAAAAGTCATTTAAAATGCTCCAATGTCGTTTTAGGGTCTATTACAGTCTCTTTACTATAGGGGCAGTTATTCTGTGGTTGCTGTAGGGGCAGTTAGAGATCGGCTGCAGTCCCACAGAAATTGCTCTGTTAATGTCCACAAAAGTCATGTAAACGGCTGAAAATTTTTTGGTATTGCTGTGCAGTGCACTAAAAAGGGAGGGTGGGGGTGGGGGAGGGGGGTAATCCACAGTATAATATACTTTGTAGAAAGCATATTATAGTGGATTAGTACTATTATTGTGCACTGTGCAGCATTGTGACAGGTGTGGTGGTGAGACTGAGCGTTTCTGCAGCAACACTACACACAGTGACAAAAGCACTTATAATGTATTATAACTGGTGTGATAGACCAATTCCCCCCCCCCCCCCCCATGCCACATATTGAAGTGGGGTGTTATCTGAGTAAACTTTTTCAATTTATTTGTTCATGCAAAAATAATATTTTTGCATGAACTATAAAAATAATATTGCTGAGTGAAGTCTGGTACACACAGCGCCTAACTCACTGGCCAATTTTTTGAACTGGTGTGCTACACCAATGCCACATACTGAAGTGGGGTGTTATTTAACAGTATACTTTTCTAAGAGTGTATTTTAGTCCTGCAAAAATGTGGCCTCTTGCTGTGTAAACAGCGCTATACACAGTGACAGCAGTTACTGGCTAATTATTTGTAGAACTGGTGTAATAAACCGGTGCCACATATTTAAGTGGGGTGTTATTTAACAGTATAATTTTCTAAGAGTGTATTTTAGTCCTGCAAAAATTTGGCCTCTCACTGTGTAAACAGTGCCACACACAGTGACAACAGTTGCTGGCCAATTATTTGTCGAACTGGTGTAATAAACCTGTGCCCCCCCCCCCATGCCACATATTTAAGTGGGGTGTTATTTAACAGTATAATTTTCTAAGAGTGTATTTTAGTCCTGCAAAAATTTGGCCTCTCACTGTGTAAACAGTGCTACACACAGTGACAACAGTTACTGGCCAATTATTTGTAGAACTGGTGTAATAAACCTGTGCCCCCCCCCCCCCCCCCAATGCCACATATTGAAGTGGGGTGTTATCTGAGTAAACTTTTTCAAGTGTATTTGTGTCTTGCAACAATATTGCCTAGTTTGCTGAGTGAAGTCTGGTACACAGCGCCAAACTCACTGGCCAATTTTTTGAACTGGTGTGCTACACCAATGTTCCCCCCCAATGCCACATATTGAAGTGGGGTGTTCTCTGAGTAAGCTTTTTCAAGTGTATGTGTGTCATGCAACAATATTGCCTAGTTAACTGAGTGAAGTCTGGTACACAGTGCCAAACTCACTGGCCAATTTTTTGAACTGGTGTGCTGCACCAATGCCCCCCCCCCCCCCCAATGCCACATATTAAAGTGGGGTGTTATCTGAGTAAACTGTTTCAAGTGTATTTGTGTCATGAAACAATATTGCCTAGTTTGCTGAGTGAAGTCTGGTACACACAGCGCCTAACTCACTGGCCAGTTTTTTGAACTGGTGTGCTACACCAATGCCACATACTGAAGTGGGGTGTTATCTGAGTAAACTTTTTCAAGTGTATTTGTCATGCAACAATATTGCCTAGTTTGCTGAGTGAAGTCTGTTACACAGCGCCAAACTCACTGGCCGATTTTTTGAACTGGTGTGCTGCACCAATGCCCCCCCCAATGCCACATATTAAAGTGGGGTGTTCTCTGAGTAAGCTTTTTCAAGTGTATGTGTGTCATGCAACAATATTGCTTAGTTTACTGAGTGAAGTCTGGTACACAGCGCCAAACTCACTGGCCAATTTTTTGAACTGGTGTGCTGCACCAATGCCCCCCCCCCCAATGCCACATATTAAAGTGGGGTGTTATCTGAGTAAACTGTTTCAAGTGTATTTGTGTCATGAAACAATATTGTCTAGTTTGCTGAGTGAAGTCTGGTACACACAGCGCCTAACTCACTGGCCAGTTTTTTGAACTGGTGTGCTACACCAATGCCACATACTGAAGTGGGGTGTTATCTGAGTAAACTTTTTCAAGTGTATTTGTCATGCAACAATATTGCCTAGTTTGCTGAGTGAAGTCTGTTACACAGCGCCAAACTCACTGGCCGATTTTTTGAACTGGTGTGCTGCACCAATGCCCCCCCAATGCCACATATTAAAGTGGGGTGTTATCTGAGTAAACTTTTTCAAGTGTATTTGTGTCATGCAACAATATTGCCTAGTTTGCTGAGTGAAGTCTGGTACACACAGCGCCTAACTCACTGGCCAATTTTTTGAACTGGTGTGCTACACCAATGCCACATACTGAAGTGGGGTGTTATTTAACAGTATACTTTTCTAAGAGTGTATTTTAGTCCTGCAAAAATGTGGCCTCTTGCTGTGTAAACAGCGCTACACACAGTGACAGCAGTTACTGGCTAATTATTTGTAGAACTGGTGTAATAAACCGGTGCCACATATTTAAGTGGGGTGTTATTTAACAGTATAATTTTCTAAGAGTGTATTGTAGTCCTGCAAAAATTTGGCCTCTCACTGTGTAAACAGTGCTACACACAGTGACAACAGTTACTGGCCAATTATTTGTAGAACTGGTGTAATAAACCTGTGCCCCCCCCCCCCCAATGCCACATATTGAAGTGGGGTGTTATCTGAGTAAACTTTTTCAAGTGTATTTGTGTCTTGCAACAATATTGCCTAGTTTGCTGAGTGAAGTCTGGTACACAGCGCCAAACTCACTGGCCAATTTTTTGAACTGGTGTGTTACACCAATGTTCCCCCCCAATGCCACATATTGAAGTGGGGTGTTCTCTGAGTAAGCTTTTTCAAGTGTATGTGTGTCATGCAACAATATTGCTTAGTTTACTGAGTGAAGTCTGGTACACAGCGCCAAACTCACTGGCCAATTTTTTGAACTGGTGTGCTGCACCAATGCCCCCCCCCCCAATGCCACATATTAAAGTGGGGTGTTATCTGAGTAAACTGTTTCAAGTGTATTTGTGTCATGAAACAATATTGCCTAGTTTGCTGAGTGAAGTCTGGTACACACAGCGCCTAACTCACTGGCCAATTTTTTGAACTGGTGTGCTACACCAATGCCACATACTGAAGTGGGGTGTTATCTGAGTAAACTTTTTCAAGTGTATTTGTCATGCAACAATATTGCCTAGTTTGCTGAGTGAAGTCTGGTACACAGCGCCAAACTCACTGGCCAATTTTTTAAACTGGTGTGCTACACCAATGCCACATACTGGTGTAATAAACCTGTGCCCCCCCCCCAATGCCAAATATTGAAGTGGGGTGTTATTTAACAGTATAATTTTCTAAGAGTGTATTTTAGTCCTGCAAAAATTTGGCCTCTCGCTGTGTAAACAGTGCTACACACAGGGACAACAGTTACTGGCCAATTATTTGTAGAACTGGTGTAATAAACATGTGGGCCCCCCCAATGCCACATATTGAAGTGGGGTTTTATTTAACAGTATACTTTTCTAAGATTGTATTTTAGTCCTGCAAACATTTAGCCTCTTTTGCTGTGTTATCTCTGCTACACACAGTGACAACAGTTACTGGCCAATTATTTGTAGAACTGGCAGACTGAAGGACCAGCAGATAGGGAGGAGAGGCAGGCAGAACTTGCATTGCAGAAGAGGTAGAAAGCAGACTGCAAATGTATCAGGAGCGAGCCATCAGCCATGTACAGTCACATCTGGCGCTCCCAGGACACCGACACATGGCTCCGCAGTGTGGGCTTTTATTAATGTGTCCGTTGCTGACACCAGTGTTTCCTTCTGCAGCCTTTGCAGTCAACGCATAAGTTGCAGTAAGCCCAACACTCACCAAGGGACAACCGCCTTAAGAAGGCACCTGAAATCCCATCACCAAGTCCAGTGGGAGCAAAACTGTCAGAACCCACAAAGCCACACTCCATGCTCTCACCGTCCAGCCTCTTCTCCTTCTTCTCCCCCTTCTCCTTCTCCTGTCTCCTCACAGTTGTCCAACACTCCACCTTCCATGATGTCACGTTGTTCTGGAAAAAGGCAGGCTTCTGTAGCTCAAATGTTGGAGTGTAAAAAAAGGTGTCAGTTCAACCCATGTGAGCTCATTTTTGCGGCCTAAACAGCCCGCCACCAACTTGTGTATACTGTGAACGCCTACTGTACCTCTAGCAATCATATACTACGTTTTACGTTCTTTGCTGTCAATTCAACCCGTGTGAGCTCATTTTTGCGGCCTATACAGCCTGCCACCAACTTGTGTATACTGTGAACGCCTACTGTACCTCTAGCAATCATATACTACGTTTTACGTTCTTTGCTGTCAATTCAACCCGTGTGAGCTCATTTTTGCGGCCTATACAGCCTGCCACCAACTTGTGTATACTGTGAACGCCTACTGTACCTCTAGCAATCATATACTACGTTTTACGTTCTTTGCTGTCAGTTCAACCCATGTGAGCTCATGTTTGCGGCCTAAACAGCCCGCCACCAACTTGTGTATACTGTGAATGCCTACTGTACCTCTAGCCATCATATACGATGTTCTTTGCTGTCAGCTCAACCCATGTGAGCTCATGTTTGTGGCCTAAACAGCCCACAAGCAACTTGTGTATACTGTGAACGCCTACTGTACCTCTAGCAATCATATACTACGTTATTTGCTGTCAGTTCAACCCATGTGAGCTCATTGTTGTGGCCTATACAGCCCGCCACCAACTTGTGTATACTGTGAACGCCTACTGTACCTCTAGCAATCATATACTATGTTCCCTCGGACAAAGACTACACTTTTTGTTCTATCCCATTCCAAAAATACTCCAGAATAGACTACTTCCTTCTCTCTCAGCCAGACTTAACCTATCTCATGCAAGCAACGATAGAACCAATGTTTCTATCCGATCACCACCCTATCTCGCTAACCTTGACTTTTCCAGAATCAATCCCCAGGACTAAAACCTAACGGTTAAACGTGTCCTTACTAAAAGACCCAGGAACCACTCAAATACATTTTAAATTTCGTGTATAAAAATATATATTAAAACAGCGCTAGCAAAAAAGCATGTAATATATAAATAATTAATATAAACAAAGTTAAATTTTCTATAATACTGTAATACTGTATAAAGTCTCTTTTTTCTTAAATATAATATAATTAAAGTGCTCAAGTGCAAATCTTTGTTCTTCGGTGTGAATAATAAATAAAGGTGCTCGGGTGCAGATCCGTCCAGATATACAAAGTGCTCTCGTGAGTGACCCTCCAGGTCCCCTACTCACCACACTGCGGATATATCAACGTTTGAGGTAAACTGATGGGACTGTGATGTCCGAGCTCCAATATTTCCTCCAAGTTATAGGGAGTGCCTTTGATGGGATCGCTCCGATGGGATAAAGATCATGTATCCCGGTCTATCAGGCCTGGCAACTTTCGTTTTCTTTTCTGTAACAGAGATCATAGGAAACACGCCTGAAAACATCAATCATATTCAGGTTGGCAAATTAGTGGATCAGAACCGATTGAGTGAAGGTCTGTATGTGGATGTGGCACCTTCATACATTACATGCCCACAGGGATATGCTCACAAATGACATGCGGAACACAAAAGAGCCTGTCCAGAGAAGTCTCAGGGAGAGGGAAATGTTGGCAGAGCCCACAGACAGATGCTCAGCTACACTGAGAGCTGCACAGAGATCAGGACCTGATCGGGACTCTGAATAGGTGATCGGTATTTCAAGGTTGCAGCTTTTGCAGGCAACATCCTCCTTTCCTTGATGTCGCCTTGCATTACCTTACTAAACTTGTTGAGAGACTTAGACAATCAATTGTTAAATCGTCAAACAGGGACAGAATAATCAAAATAAACTGCTGCCTATTCACTGCAGATGCACTTCATCAAGTTAAAAAATCTTAAATAATCAGCGCACGTTTATATCCCTCTCCTGTTGACTAAAACTAATATTCAAATGCTCATATACCACAAAAATCAGAGATCTCAGTACATATTCATATAAGTATCATAACGAGGTTATGAAAAAATTCATAGAAAAAAGTGCAAAATACGCTGTGCAAAATAGAAAAATAGAATTTTCCAGCAGGTAGGTCTAAAATCCACAGGTGGATCATCCCACTCTGTTCATACGTAGCATGAACAAAAGGGACAGCTTTCAATTTAAAAGTAAATCACAAGGGGTACAAGTATCCACGTCCCAAATCAAGTAGAAATAAGGAAGGGAGGGGGCAGGGGGACTTTTAAAGGGATACTGTCATCAGGACCAATAGCAAAAATCAAACCTATATAAAATTTAAACAAACTTTATTGAAGCAAAGGGAAGGGAAATGCATTAAAAATTATGCTCGTGTATAGCAAACACAGATAATAATACAGAACAAAAAACAATTGGCAGTTTTCCTCTCCAATTGAGCTTAGTGAAAACCGTTGCTCCCTTGAGGCAGTTAAATAATTCCGTAATCAATGGGATTGGATTAGCGTTCTTAATCATAATGCAATTAAGACCCCTTTAATTGATACCAGGTTGAAGGTCAATTGCACAATCATATGACCAGTGTGGAGGCAAAATACCAGCCTGACCTTTGTCAAAGACATCGCTAAATTTGCGGTATTCCTCTGGCAATGGGGAGCGTGAAGACGTCCACTTTCTGAAAACAAGTTTTACTGCATTTTGGTGACCAAAAAAGGACCTCAGCACAATGTCAATCAAAAGAGGGATTGTCCCTTTGTAACCAAGGATAATCATTGACTACTGGGCAATGAGGTAAGGCAATTACTTGAAAATTGGATTATCTCATGATGAAGAGCCCCTACAGCCATAGTCAATGAAGCAGTCTCATGAGTCCCATGGGCAGGCTGTAAAGGTCTCCCGTCAAAAGCCTCAATGGCAAGTGAGAAACATATCCTTCAGGAAAGCTGGGGATGTAAAAACACCACCTAAGGTCTCTCCCCTACAGGATCTCAGGTGCGGGCATTTCCCAGACGGGTAGGACAAGACTTCAATACGTGACCTGCCTGCCCAGAATAAAGGCACAATCTCTCCCTCCTCCTAAAGACCCTCTCCCCCGCAGAGAGACTTGTGAAGCCCAACTGCATAGGTTCTACTTCACTGGCAGACTCGGCACCAGAAGGCACGGGAGTTGAGGGAGGCAAGGGTGGGAACGCGTAGCTCAGAGCCAAATGTACAAGAGGCCTCCGCAAGAGCTCCTTAAAGGAAGGCCTCTCTCAAAGTCTGGAATCAATGAGAATGACAAACATCCTCCAGATCCCTGCATGTCTTGGGCTGCAATCTCATCTTTAATTTAATCCTAGAGACTATGAGAAAAAGCAGCCATGAGGGCCTCTTTGTTCTAAGCAACCTCTGCTGCCAGAGTACAGAATTCAATGGTACAATTGGCAACAGTTCTTGTACTCTGTTTGATGGACATGAGGCTCTTTGCAGCAGAAGTAGAGCAAGAAGGAACATCAAATACCCTTTTAAAGAAGGTCACAAACATTCAGGACAATGGCAATTTTTGCTTCTCCCATAGAGGGTTTTCCCAAGCCAAGGCTCTATCAGAAAACAAAGAAATAATGAAGCCTACTTCTGTCCATAGGGAATGCCTGGGGCAGCATCACAAAGCATATCCCAACCTGATTTAGAAACCCTCTGCATTGAACTGGAGTGCTCCCAAAATGCTGGGGAAGCGGGGCTGAACCAGACATACCTCTTATAGAGGTAATATTTGAGGCGGGTGCTTGCACAGAGACTGGAGCAGCAGCAGAAATGGCCTGCAACACTGGTTGTACCGCAACAGCCACAGTGGGAGGATACATTTGAGCAGTATGAATCAGGAGCGTTTGCAACTCAATGGAAAACTGATCCCTGTGGTGGTCCTGCTAATTCAATCTGGAAAAAAATTACCACTAGGTGGATTGGCTGCATCGTCTGAATTTATGGCCTTCGCCTAATATCAGGAACCATAAATAAGACTGAGACAGAAAATGCAGTAAAAATCACACCTTAAATGTAATAGTAAAAATAGTACAGATCAGAAACATAATCAAAACATAAGCCAGGGTTCGGAAGCCAAAATGGGTAATCAGATGAGCCAGTAATAAGGGAGAAAGAAATCACCGTAGTTGGAAGCAGAAGGTCAGGACCAGGAACCAGCTGGGCAAAGACTTTAACAGGAACACAGCAGAGACACTCAAAGGCATGAAAGGAATGAACAAAGCAGTTTAACTAGCCAGAAGAACCTGGCTGCAGACTGGACTGATAATGCAGGAAATGGTAACTAGGTGAAAACAAAGAGTGGCTGATAATTGACAGACAGCTGAGCAGCCTGATCACTGAGAAGAGAGCTGCTAAAAGCCCAGCCCTGACAGGTACATGGTGATTTGATGGTATACCACAGAATTGATGGGAAGGAAATAGAGAACCTGAGTTAAGAAAAAGAGAGGTTAACTGGATTAATCGGTTGGAAACTTAACATCCTAAAATGTTAAGCTCTGATTTTGATTTATATTTATTTCTCCGAAAGACACTTTTGATTCCCATTGTGTTTTTTTGTTAACATATTGTATTATAATTTTTGTGTGTATATACAGTTAAACCTTGGAGAGTAACTTGGTTTATGAGAGCGTTTTGCAAGACAAGCAACATTTTTAAATACATTTTGAATTGATAAACAAGCGATGTCTTTATATACAAGTAGCGCCATGTCACAACTGAGTGTAAAAGAGAAGAGAGGCGCCTCTTTTTCTATCCCCTGCAGATTTTGTAAGTTTGCCCACTTACAAAGAATTTAAGGGTCTATAATAGGTGTATTTTAAATGATAGAGACCTAATATCAACCAAAAATCCAGGAAAAACACATGATACACATGTTATAAATATAGTTGCAGTTCAGTGAGTAAAATAAGTATTTGATCCTCAAGCAAAACATGACTTAGTACTTGGGGGAGAAACCCTTGCTGGCAAGCTCAGAGGTAAGACGTTTCTTGTAGTTAATTACCAGGTTTGCACACATCTCAGGAGGGATTTTTGTCCACTCTTCTTTACGGATCTTCTCTAAATCCTAAGGTTTCTTGACTGTCGTTTGACAACTCGAAGTTTCAGCTCCATCCTTAAACTTTCTATAGGATAAAGGTCTGCAGACTGGCTAGGCCACTCCATGACCCTAATTTGCTTCTTCTTGAGCCACTCCTTTGTTGCCTTGGTGATATGTTTTGAGTCATTGTCATGCTGGAAGACCCATCCACGACCCATCTTCAGTGTTTTTGTTGAAGGAATGACAGGGTTGTGGTTGCAGCAGCTCTCTTCTCTGTACTCAGGCTGCTCAACTGTTGGTAATTGTCAGCACTCATTGTTTCCTCAGTGGCTCATCTGGTTATCATTATCTGCTTGTCAGTCCAGCCTGCAGCCAGCCCCAGGCTATTTAAGCTGCCTTGTTCATTCCTTACTTACCTTCGCCTTGTCAACACATCTGGAGTTTTTCTGCTGTGTTCCTGTTCCTCTGCCTCTGACTACACTGATTTCTGGTCTCTTGGTCACAGGCTCTTCTGACTTCCTGTTTTGGCTTCCGACCCATGGCTTATGTTTTGACTATGTTTACTGTTCTGTGCCATTTTTTTTTACCATTTCATTAAAGGTGTGATTTTACTGCATTTTCTGTCTCAGTCTGATTCATTGTTCCTGACAGGGAAAAAGGTTCTCATCCAAGATTTACAATAAATGGCCCTGTTTATAGGCCTCTCAATGTGGCAAAGTCAGCCTGTAAAGACATGGATAAGCAAGGTCCATAAAGACATGGATAAGCAAGTTTAGAGTGAAGGAACTTGACTGGCCTGCACTGACCTCAAAACGAGAGAACAGTTTTGGGATGATTTAGAGAGGAGACCTGGAGCTAGGTCTTCTCATCCAACATCAGTGCCTGACTCCGCACATGCACTTCTGGAAGAATGGTCAAACATTCCCATAGACACACTCCTAAGCCTTATGGACAGCCTTCCCATAAAATTTGAAGGTGTTAAAGCTGCAAAGGGTGAGTCAACTCAATTTTAAACCATACAGGCTAAGACTGGGATGCATGAGACAAACAAAGATACAAATTCCCAGTTCAATTTGTTAACCAGTTTGCTTACCAACCAAATTAACCTGTCTAACAGTTTGCGTCAAAACAGGGGTTTAGTTAGCACACATTTGCAAATGCATGTGTAAGCTGCAGGGCCACTCCACGGCACCCTGTATTACCTGCAGTCCTAACTCTTGTAAATTTATGAGAGTCTTCACAGTGGGAGCACATGCAAGCTAATGGATAGATAGGGGGTAGGTGAGCCTGGAGGTGGCCCAACCCTCCTAAAGGTACTTGGGGGCATAATGTACGCCCAGCCAATGGTACAACAGCAAAGGCATCCAGTATGTCCACTCACCAGTATAAATTAACAAAGAAAATGGCCTCTGCCCCCACCTATAACTGGCCTTCATAGCAAAGAACACATGGAAGGGCAACGCACATGAGACAAACAAAGATTAAAAATTCCCAGTTCAATTTGCTAACCAGTTTGTGTCAAAACAGGGGTTTAGTTAGCACACATTTGCAAACGCATGTGTAAGCTGCAGGGCCACTGGGCCATGGGATGCAATTAAAGTTCATGTGCATGTAAAGGTAAGTGTTTCAATACTTTTGGTAATATAGTGATATAGTGTAGTGTGCGTGTGTGTGGGTGTATATATTAACAGGCCACTGTCCTTAAATGAGCAATCATCCTCTTATTTTTGGGATATGTAATGGAATGTGAAATTTGAATACCTTCTGTTTTCCTGTGCCATGCAAAAAACATATCACCAACATTTCTCCAGCAAACACTATATTCTACATTGCATATATTGCACATGCTGAACCACACTCTCCTTCCCAGAGTACTGAACAGCCACAAAAAAATAAATTTGATATAACGGGTAATATAAGAGAGGTGGCTGAGATCATCAAATTACCATAGCTATAATTTTTGTTTTTAGGAAACAACACAAAATGCAAATTGGTTGGTTGCTGGATTAAAATTATCATACTGAGTGATAAAATATTATGTTCAAAACTTCACCAGGGGCTTGAATAACTTTCTGATATCTTTAAATCATGTGCTATTAGAAATGCAAATGTATTTATGTTCCTCTATCTAGCAGCAAGAAAGTAAATAAACAATTTATTAAATATAATTTAAAGGAATTGATGAGTCATTTTCTTTTTAAATTCTGACATTATATGAAATTGCATTATGAAGTTGGTTGGTGAAGAATGGAACCCGTATACCTTTCTGGCATTGTGTGCTTATTTTATGCTTTATTATGTTCTTAAACTGCAAACAGAAAAACACATAAACTTTGCCAAAAGGAACTGTGAGGCTAATGGAGCTGTAAACACAATTACCTAATTATTACTTGACTTTCAAAGAACTAGGTTACCCAATTAAGCATTGAACTTTTTTTTATTCTGAAGAAAATTAAGCTTATTCATTATGTATGTAGCATAGATTACATAGTGTAGAGTGATACTACACATTTCTAAATTGCATTTTGTTAGCTTTTGTTTGTGATATGTAATTGACTGCCCTATTACTTTAGTAGATTTAGGACATAAGTGCACCATTAAATGGTACTGTATGTATAGCCAAAACTGTGTTTTAGTTTTGAATAGAGGAGGGAAGGATTAAAGTGGTTGTAAACGATCACCTTCCAAAACAACCTACTCAGTTTGAAATAGAAATAAAAGGCAACACATTTGTATATAGATTAAAAACATATATACTGTATAAATATATTTTTTTTCCCATTTTTTTAAGTGATTACCTTCATTGTTTTCTATGTTCTCAGCTACATAAGAGCTGGTGGGAGGAGAAGCAGCAAGACACTGAGTTTCCCAGGGAATGCCTGTGCAGGAGAGGCGTGTCAGGACAAGTCTGATCTTTGGAGGAGAGCACACTGAGTTCCCAGCATACCTAGAGAACTGACCATGTGCTGCTCTCCTGCTTGTGTGGGCAGTGTTTAATCAGGAAGCAGAGGGACTGACAAGATCACCAGGGATTTCACACAAAGAAAGAAATACAAAGAGAACAGGAGACTTTTTCATACAAATACATGGTACAGCAGGCACATATCAGGAATATGAAATGTTATGGTGCCAAACGCCATAAGATCCCTGTGAGTTTATTTGCTATCTCTGTCTCTTAAAAAAAGCTCTTCCTTCATATCCTGCCCTGGATACAGAACAGTACAGTAATATGCGTCAAAATAAGATAAGGTGTGACACAGAATCATGCAACATGCACAATGCACAGCAAATAATCTCACTGCAGCACTGTGCTGCAGATTGGTTATTTCTATTTGCCCTCATGTTGAGCTTGTGTTGATCTGTGAGGATTACCAGTAGTATGAGCAGGCCCTTGGACAACTGAAAATTGTAGGGTTTCCAGTCCTTTTCTGTATCCCTGTGTCAATGATGGCCAGAACAAATAAAAGATGGTCATTCTCCTAGCAGGGCCCCCAGACAGCAAAATAACCCAAAAAACGATATACCTAATTGTTATACCTATTTAACCACTTCCCGCCCGCCCTATAGGCAAATGACGGCGGGAATGTGGTTGAGTTATCCTGACCGGACGTCATATGACGGCGGCAGGATAACTCCGCTCTGGGCGCCCCCCGGGGGCGCGCAGAGCGGCGATCGGTGATGCGAGGTGTCAGTCTGACACCCTGCATCTCCGATCTCGGTAAAGAGCCTCTGACGGAGGCTCTTTACCATGTGATCAGCCGTGTCCAATCACGGCTGGTCACATAGTAAATAGGAACAGCCGTTGATCGGCTTTCCTTAGTTCGTGCCTGACAGGCACGAGTAAAGGAGCGCCGATCGGCGGCTCCCCTGACAGGGGGGGGGTCGGCACTGGTAATCAGATCATTGATTACCAGTGCAGACCCTCGGGGGGGGGATGCCACTAGATCCACCAGGGATGCCCACTATGACCCCAGGGATGCCCACTATGACCCCAGGGATGCCCACTATGGCCACCAGGGATGGCAATCAGGGCTCAGGGAGCCCCCCATTGCCCACCCCATCAGTGCTGCCCACCAGTGCCCTCCCTATCAGTGCTGCCCACAAGTGCCCATCATTGCCATCCTTAAGTGTCGCCCACCAGTGCCCATTATTGCCCACCGGTGCCGCCTATCAGTGCCCATTAGTGCCCATCAGTGCCGCCCGTCAGTGCCGATCAGTGCCGCCCATCAGTGCCCACCAGTGCCGCCTATCAGTGCCCATTAGTGCCCGTCAGTGCCACCTATCAGTGCCCGTCAGTGCCACCTATCAGTGCCCATCAATGCCGCCTATCAGTGCCCAGCAGTGCCGCCTATCAGTGCCCACCAATGCTGCATATCAGTGCTACCTATCAGTGCCACATATCAGTGCCTATCAGTGCCGCCTATCAGTGCCGCCTATCAGTGCCACCCCATCAGTGCCACCCCATCAGTGCCACCCCATCAGTGCCTGTCAGTGCAGTCTCATCAGTGCTCATCAGTGCAGGAAAAAAATTATTTATTTACAAAATTGTATAACATAAACAAAATTTTTTTTTTTTTTTTTAAACTTTTCGGTCTTTTTTTATTTGTTTAGCAAAAAGTAAAAATCGCACAGATGATCAAATACCACTGAAAGAAAGCTCTATTTGTGGGGGGAAAATGACATAAATTTGGTGTAGGTACAGTGTTGCATGACCGCGCAATTGTCATTCAAAATGCAACAGCGCTAAAAGGGGAAAATTGGCCTGGGCGGGAAGGGAGGGAAGTGCCCGGTATTAAAGTGGTTAATGGTGATTACCAATATTAAAGGGAATTTAAAGTTACATAGTTAGTCAGGTTGAAAAAAGACACAAGTCCATCTGGTTCAACCAAAAAAAAACAAAAAACAGTATTTAAAACCAAACCATACAATCCCATATACACAATCCTATACCCATTGTTGATCCAGAGGAAGGCGAAAATAAACCCCAACAAAGCATGATCCAATTTGCTACAGCAGGGGAAAAAAATTCACTTTACCTATAAAAAAAATGTAATACCCATTTATATTATGTACACCTAGGAAAGAATCCAGACCTTTTTCAAAGCAATCTAGTGAGCTAGCCAGAACCACCTCTGGAGGGTGTCTATTCCACATTTTCACAGCTCTTATGGTGAAGAAAACTTTCCGTATTTGGTGACATAATCTGTTTTCCTCTAGACGTAAAGGGTGCCCCCTTGTCCTCTGTGTTGACCTTAAAGAGAACAACTCAACTCTAAGTTCACTATATGGACCCCTTATGTATTTATACATGTTGATCATATCCCCCTTAATCTCCTCTTCTCAAGAGAGAATAAATTCAGTTCCTCTAATCTTTCCTCATAGCTGAGCTCCTCCATGCCTCTTATCAGTTTGGTTGCCCTTCTCTGCACTTTCTCTAGTTCCCCGATATCCTTTTTAAGAACTGGTGCCCAAAACTGAACTGCATATTCCAGATGAGGTCTTACTAATGATTTGTACAGGGGCAAAATTATATCTTTCTCTCTGGAGTCCATGCCTCTGTTAATACAAGAAAGGACTTTGCTTGCTTTGGAAACAGAAGCTTGGCATTGCATGCTATTATTAAGCTTATGATCTACCAGAACACCCAAATTCTTCTCTGCTATGAATTCCCCCAGTTCTACTCCATCTAGTATGTATGATTAGAGCTGAGCGAACACCTGGATGTTTGGGTTCGGCGGGTTTGGCCGAACCTGGAAAAAAAGTCTTAACCCAAACTTTGTCCCGATCCCGAACCCCATTGAAGTCAATGGAGACCCAAACTTCTGAGAACTAAAATGCCTCTAAAACAAACATGGAAACGGCTAGAGGACTGTAAATGGCATCAAAATCATCTTAAGAGCATGGCAAGTGCTCTTCAAACAAATGTGGATAGGGAAATAACTTAAAAGAACATAAAAAACATAAAAATAAAAAATAATCATCTTGAATGATGTAGGAGGAGGAGGACGAGGCCCATATGGAGTAGGAGGTTGAGGTGGCGGAGGATATGGCAGTGTAGGTGGAAGCGGTGTCGGCGGTGGTGGAGGAGGAGGAGGACGAGGCCCATATGGAGTAGGAGGTTGAGGTGGCAGTGGCAGTGGAGGAGGACGAGGTAGCCAACACTGGTTTTTGTTTTTAATTTTATTTCTTTTTAAATTAGGGTACATCCCAAAAAGAGTGAGTAAGATAAAAAATACAACAATGGCTGGGTAAGGCCGGTATACAAGTCTATTCTGCACAAGGTACGGACAAGTCCTGTGGGATCCATGCCTGGTTCATTTTAATGAACGTGAGCTTGTCCACATTGGCTATGGACAGGCAGCTGCGCTTGTCTGTGATAACGCCCCCAGTCGTGCTAAATACACTTTCAGATAATACACTGGCTGCAGGGCAGGCCAACACCTCCAAGGTGTAAAGGGCAAGCTCAGGCCATGTGCCCAATTTGGAGACCCAGAAGTTGAAGGGGACAGACCGTCATTCAGTACGGCTAGGCGTGTGCACACATACTGCTTCACCATGTTAGTGCTGGGTGGTGGTGCTGCTCCTGTTGCAAGGAGAGGACGTGGTCGATCTGTGGCAGCTACACGCACAAGTGAAACACCTTTCTCAGCTGCGAGTAGGCGACAGAACCTTACAGCAGTATTTGGCAGGGCCTAATGTGCCTCTACAATTGTTGAGGCCAGAACAAGTACAGGCGATAGATAGTAGATTGGGTTGCTGACAGTGCCTCCAGTTCCTTCACATTGTCTCCCACCCAGTCTTCTGCTGAAAGGTCAGAGTTGGCACCTGCAGCCGATGTCCATCAATCTTTTACCTCACCCCCTTGCAAATCAGCCAAGCAGTCTGAGCCCAAGTCATGCAGCAGTCTCATCTTCTTTTTGATGACTCTGTTAGCATGGTTTCCCAAGGCCATCCATCTAGCCCTGCCCCAGAAGTGGAAGAGATTGAGTGCACCGATACACAACCACTTATGTCTCAAGAAAGATGAGTACATGGGAGGACCATCGCAGCACGTCTCAGATGATGATGAAACACAGGTGCCAACTGCTTCGGAAATCCGAATTGTGAAGACCGACAAGGGTTGCAGAGGTGAAGACTGGGTGGAAGATGATGTGGACGACGATGAGGTCCTCGACCCCACATGGAATGAATGTCATGCAGGTGACCTGAGTAGTTTGGAGGAAGAGGCGGTGGTCGCACAGAGCCACCAGCACAGCAGAAGAGGGAGCAGGGTGCAAAAGCGGAGCGGCCGTGCCCTAGACACTACTGCCCAATGCAGCAAGGGACCGAGCACACCAGAGCCAGCTCAAAGGAGTTCCCTAGCATGGCAGTTCTTCAGACAATGTGATGATGACAGGACACGAGTGGTTTGCACGCTCTGCAATCAGAGCCTGAAGCGAGGCATAAACCTTCTCAACCTGAGCACAACCTGCATGACCAGGCATCTAAGTGCAAATCATGAGCTGCAGTGGAGTGCACACCTCAAAAACCAAGAAAGGTCTCTGGCTTCTCCTGCTTCCTCTTCTGCTGCTGCAGTCTCAGCCTCTTCATCCACCTATGTAGTGAGACTGGCACCTGCCACCCCGCAAACAGAGGATCTGCCAGCAACACCACCACCTGGGTCACCAACAACCATCTCCATAATGTCCTGTGGAAGCATTCAGCTTTCTATCTCCCAAACACTGGAGCAGAAGAGGAAGTACTCTCCCTACCCACCCGGGATCCCTGGCCCTAAATGCCAGCATTTCAAAATTCCTGGCCTTTGAAATGCTGTCATTCCGTCTGGTAGAGACGCAGAGTTTTAAAAGCCTGGTGGCGGTGGCTGTCCCACAGTACGTCGTGCCCAGCCGCCACTACTTTTTCAGGTAAGCCATCCCTTCCCTGCACAACCAAGTGGGTGACAAAATCAGGTGTGCACTGTGCAATGCCATCTGTGGCAAGGTCCACCTGATACGTGGACCAGTAAACACGGTCAGGGACGTTATATCTCCCTAACAGCACACTGGGTAAATGCAGTGGCGGCTGGTCCTGAGGCGGATAGCAGTTTGGCGCATGTCCTTCCACCACTGAGGATTGCAGTATGCTTCAGTTTGCCTCCTGTTCCTAACTCCTCCTACTCCGCTTCCTCATCCTCTACCGCCTCCTCATCCGGTCAGTGTAACACCTTCACCACCAACTTCAGCACAGCCAGGGGTAAACGACAGCAGGCAGTTTTAAAACTTGCCTGTTTGGGGAAAAAACCCCACACCGCGCAGGAGTTGTGGAGGGGCATTGAACAGCAGACCGATGAGTGGTTGGTGCCAGTGAGCCTCAAGCCCGGCCTGGTGGTGTGCGATAATGGGCGAAATCTCTTACAGCTCTGGGCCTAGCCAGTTTGACAAACATCCCTTGCCTGGCACATGTGCTGAATTTGGTGGTGCAGAGGTTCCTTAGAAATTACCCCGATATGTCAGAGCTGCTGCAAAAAGTGTGGGCCGTCTGTGAAAACTTTCAGCGTTCTCACCCTGCTGCTGCTCGCCTGTCAGCGCTGCAGCATAACTTCGGCCTTCCCGCTCACCGCCTCATATGTGATGTGCCCACAAGGTGGAACTCCACCTTGCACATGCTGGCCAGACTGTGCGAGCAGCAGCAGGCCATAGTGGAGTTTCAGCTGCAGCACGCACGCATGAGTCCCTTTGCGGAACAGCACCACTTCACCACCAGTAACTTGGCCTCCGCGAGACCTGTGTGCCTTGTTGCACTGTAACATATGCAGACTAGGCCGCAATGAAATATTGTTTCCCTAAATGGGTGTTTATTGAATAGCGGAATACTGTAGAACAACAGTATCTAACGAGTGTATCTCACAGTAAAATATGCAGACTAAGCCGCAATGTAATATTTTTTCCCTAAATGGGTGTTTATTGAATAGCGGAATAAAACAACAGTATCTAACGAGTGTATCTCACAGTAAAATATGCAGACTAAGCCGCAATGTAATATTTTTTCCCTAAATGGGTGTTTATTGAATAGCGGAATAGAACAACAGTATCTAACGAGTGTATCTCACAGTAAAATATGCAGACTAAGCCGCAATGTAATATTTTTTCCCTAAATGGGTGTTTATTGAAAAGCGGAATAGAACAGTATACAACGGGTGTATATCACACGTACCGATACAGACTAGGCCGCAATGTAATATTTTTTCCCTAAATTGGTGTTTACTGAATAGCGGAATAGAACAACAATATACAACGGGTGTATCTCACACGTACATATACAGACTAGGCCACAATTTAATATTTTTTCCCTAAATGGGTGTTTATTGAATAGCAGACTAGAACAACAGTATGTAACAAGTGTATCTCACAGTAAAATATACAGACTAAGCCACAATGTAATATTTTTTCCCTAAATGGGTGTTTATTGAATAGCGGATTAGAACAACAGTATCCAACGAGTGTATCTCACACCTACAGATACAGACTAAGCCGCAATTTAATATCTTTCTGTCCCCTAAATATTTTTTTTATTGCAAGGCGCAATAGAACAGTATGCAATGGATGTATGTCACTGTAACATATGCGGACAGGGCAGCAATAAACTGTTTTGTCTCCTAAATAGTTTTTTTTATTGCACGGCGCAATACAACAGTACGCAATGGGTGTATGTCACTGTAACATATGCAAACAGGGCAGCAACAAACTCTTTTGTCCCCTAAATATTTTTTTTGTTGCACGGTGCAATACAACAGTATGCAATGGGTGTATATCACTGTAACATATGCGGACAGGGCAGCAATAAACTCTTTTGTCCCCTAAATAGTTTTTTTTTATTGCACGGCGCAATAGAGCTGTACGCAATAGGTGTATGTCACTGTAACAT